>NW_019724692.1:62110-63057 GCF_002891405.2 Cryptotermes secundus
AAACACCGCTTGCAAAAATTGTGACAAGGCTCTGATTCCAACCGAGTACATTTCCAGTACGAGTCTATAGAATTGTTACCACGTTAACCCATACGGTTTCCTTGAATTAATTTAGAGTTTCCTGGAACTTCAATTTACCGTTTCAGGCTGTCATGTCAATTCGATAAGGAGCTTATGACCTCTTAATTTTTTTTATTCAGCTACCAACGATATATTGCGCTAAAGTGCTTGTGACTACTTGCTTTGGAAAAGCCTTATAAATGGAAAAAGGTATCCATTGACATGGGAAGAAGTTAATGAACAGAGAACTGAAGTTGCATTCCTTCCGCTGTCATGGGGAGAAAATAATAACACAAGTTGCTTGGCAACATGTGATATGGGTGTGGGACAGCGAGAGTGTACGTTGACATGGGAACAATGAATGAAAAACAGATGTTATGTAGGATACAGCAATGTGGGGTGATGATAATGAACCGGGAAACAAATATCTTGGCATATCTGCTGAGTAGTTTATTCAACAGAGACAGCTGATGGGAGGCAATAGCATTGTAAACACATTGCGTCATTGGAATCCGTTATGAGAGACACCCTGAAGACACAGCAATCTGAGAAGAATAGGTGCATGATGTAGTGAAATGTGTAGGGTATGAATTAGGGATAGCTTTATAGACACTTGTAGTTACGATTTGTAAGAGTTCAATAAACCCGATTACCTATTGAAACTCCGTCTATATTTACCCTCATCACCTGATAATATTATGTAGTATTAATTCATGCGGGAAGATAATATGAAATTGGAAGTGAAGATACTAGAAATTGTAAGGTATAGAGAATTTGTGTTTTCTAGTTTTGATAGACATGAGAAGTCATAAAGAATGGAGGTGAGATGTATATACAGCAATGACTGACAATGAAAGATGGTAATGAATGATAATAAAAAAAATAAA
>NW_019724692.1:65509-77733 GCF_002891405.2 Cryptotermes secundus
CATTCTTTGAGGAAGATATGACTACGACCAAGAAGCGTCAACAATAATGATTCGCTCTTTAAGGAAAGTGGCTTAACATTGAATTTGTCAGGTTGAACGTTAATTATGTGATGACACAAATCATTAATCCTATTAGCCAACTATTCAGAGCTCCGTTTTTTTGTAGTAATCTGACTCGGTCTCGGAGTGACGCAAGGAAAACCCACTATTGTTCTATGTAAATTTTCCAATTATATATTTTAAGTGATCGGCATAAATATTTACGTCCATTCATGAAGATAGCTGAAATACCAGTTGTTTCACTAAATGATACTTTAATGCATTTGATACCATACAATTAATATAGACAAATACAATATTCCGTAGAAGGCGAAATATCTACTCCAAGACAAACGGGTGCCACAAGGTTCTCTCCTGTCCCATACTTTGTACAATATGTATATAAATGATGCCCCCAAACACTTGACAGTTACCATATCGATTCAAAACTGATCTGGAAGCAACATCAGTCGCTCGCGAAACTGGCTGAATGTAACAGAGTTAAACTGTCAAATATAGGACGAAGAGAATACAAAAAAAGTCTTGGAAAAATTAACAACATACTTTCTCTTCACTGAATATACAATACCTAGCAAGACAAGCATAGCTTACAAAATACGGCGTCCAACAATCTTCTATTGTTGCCTTGTATTCGTAGCCGCGGTAATATGGTTACCAAGCCGTTTCCTTAACAATGATCATCTCTTCTGTCTCCACTATTCCAGCTTCCAGACTTAGGGGGAACAGACCTACTGAGTGAAATGTCGTCCCATAAAGCTTTTCATTCTTTAAATAAGGAAAGTAACCCACAAAATTATACCTACTAGGAGTCCAAAACTGGACTCGAAGGACGAAAAAGATTTCCTACAATGATCCTCTGCCAAAAGAACTAGAAAAATATCGAAAATAAATAGAAACCAGCTAAGAATATTGACAGGAATATTTTGATAATGCTGTCGCCAAATTAAACGCCTTTTAAAATTGTAATTAGTCAGCAATCCTACTTGACCCCCTAGACGCCCTTTTATGTAACGTGCTGGACATTGCTGGAAGTGTATGAAAACTGGAGGACTGACAGAGAAGATCCACAACAGATCACTGACAGTCGCGGTGCATGGACAGCTATAGGCCCATTCATTCATTTAAGGTTGACACTTTTCTTTCGATTTGAATGCTATCGCAGTTAATTATCAGCATGTCTTCATCACATCATTATGATATTCTGAATATATTTCTAATTACAGATTTATTTAACCACTGCGGTAAGGCCGCGCCATAGCTCAAGCGGTTAGTTGCTTGTTTCTAACCGCTTCGGGCCGGGTTCGATCCCGGGTCTGGTCAAGTGGGATTTGTGGTGGACAAAGTGGCGCTGGGGCAGGTTTTCTCCGAGTACTTCGGTTTCCCCTGCCAATCTTCATTCCACCAATCGCTTCACAATCACCCTCACCTATCATGTGGGGCCGATACAATAGGCCAGAAGTGGCCGCAGTACAAGGGACTTAGTCCCACCCCACTAGCAATAAAAAAACCACTGCGGTCGATACGATAAAGGGTTCAACTAACCTGTTTCGCAATGGGGTGCGCCTCAGGGGGGATCAAGTATGTCAGTTGTTGACGCGGTAGTACGTAACGGGTAGATGGAACACTATTTCCGCTGTTGACACCACCCAAGAAAGAGAGCAGCGCGTTCTGCCCCGCAGCCGTGTTGAGGTAATGACCCGCAGGGAGCGTGAACATCATCACCACTGGCTGTAGGCTGTATGCCGGGACACTGTGCTGTGGCACAATGTACGTGGATGCTGGACTTAAGGTCTGGTGCCCTGATGTGAAGGCTGCGATGGTGGGATGGTATGTTGTGGGTGCCGGGATATAGTGTGGTCTGGATCCTGTGAGGCTGTGGAAAGATGCTGGCAGAATATACGGCTGCTGAGGAATTATCGAGTTCTGGGCCGACGTAGAGACTTTAAGAGGCAGCTGTGTTCTCTGCAATATCTGGTTATATTCTGCCGTCTGGAATTTCGGCAAGTTATCAAACGCATGAGAGATATACTGGATTGGGACATACTGAAGAGTATAGGTTGCCTCGGGGCTCTCTTTTTTATTCGGTTCTGTGACTGCTTTCTGAGAGGCATGGGACAAATCTTGAGGTTTCGTTGACTGCACTTTAACATATTGCTGAGTGATGTAGCTGGAAGGTTGAGCTTCCTCAGAGAACCTGTACCCAACATTCTGCGGAGAAACCTCAGCAGATACGGTCCGCTTTCCCTTCTCGTATTTTGAAGGTGTTTCAGGTGTGGCTGAAATTGACAGAGTGGTTGTAGCAGCTGTCGAAGATGGCGTCTCTGCATTGCCTAGAACCACCAGTGCTAACAAGACCTGCGAATGACACACATTGTTCTGTATTAGCTCCAATAATATATTTTCGTGTCTACTTCACAGCTTGTATATTGAAGAATTTCGAGAACAGAAAGAGAAATACGAGTATTAAGACAATAAATAGATTATGGTATGAGGAGTTTCATAATATTTACTTTCTTCAAATTTTTTATAGTGAGTATATTATGACATATGGACCGTTTCTAGGCAACGGCTAGCTACACATTGCTTAAAAAGCCGGAATGTCAACTAAGAAGCGTAAGTCCATTGCTAGGCAACGGATCTGCATACACTTTCCCTCAACATACTAGCACGGAACAGTAGGACGTCTATTGGTAGTAACACCGCTCTTTTCCAACCCGCCTTTGCTTGTATCGGCGCAGTCGGAATGGTGCTATCCCTGCTACACCTGTTTCTACCTTAGGACAGTGCATGATGACTACTGGAAGTTGTCCTCACAGATCAAACTAAGGAAGATCGGTATAGGTACGGGAAACTAGCTGGGTCGGTTCGCATGAGTCTCAGGGTAGCGATGCCGAAGAAAGCGTTTTTCTGAGAGTTGAGCCAATTGACGTTTATTCACCTGCTAATTCACCACACTGTTAAATTAATGTATTCTTAGCTTTAAGTTACAGCGTTACACTATCGGCTAGCTATGTCCCGGAGCGTGCAAGGGTCACGTCCGTTCAGTTCGGAATATTGTGAAAGTCTCTCCCTTTGTGGAATGGCTTGCACCCCCACGCCGGGAATTCGAAAGATGGTGTTGACATATACATTTTCATCCCATCTTCCGTGGGAAGCTTGAACGAGGCAACCCAATCATACTGGCCCTCATTCACAGGCAATTGTAACAAGCTCTGACCTGTCCTTTTAGGCGCGTCCGGTTCCCTGTACCCGAGCTAAATTTATGACTGATCGTAAATGTCATAACTCCGGACTTCTTGTTTCTGCCAGAATCTAGAAATTTTCAACGTAAACACCGTATTGCACGTCCCAGACGATGAAATACGATATTATAGATCACGATACATTTCCAGTAATATCGAAACATAAGACTTTTGAAATTTAAATTACCGAGAATTAATTAGAAATAAATTTCACGTTCATCTATAATCATCCAAATAAATAAGGGCTCAGAATGATCAGAGTCAGTAGATAATCGAGCGGTAACCAAGCTTCATCAACAACAGAGGTCGTGTATTCTGCGTGGTCTGTGCTGAGTCTATATAGCGACAGCCTATAACTAGGATTGGATTGAACCCTTGTGGAGGCGGAGTCGAACACCACCGTGAACTTACGAGCCGTAAGAGGCAACGAAAATGGAAGTCTCAAATCTGAGACAGTAAAATAAGGTCGAGAGTCCCAAGGAACTCGGACCCGAGAAAGACTGCGCTGGCGAGGATCAGCAGAATATACAAAAGACAGACCTATCCTCTCCTCAGAGAGGGCGCTCCACAAAAACAATACCCTAACTGTCAAACAGTAATAAATATTTGGTCATGAGCCCCAGATGGTGCTAGACACCAAGACTTACTGACTGACTGACCGTCAGTCGGAATGTTACTTTGACTTGACTTTGACTTGTATCGGAGTTCAGTTGAGAGTTCAGCTCTGTACGGGAGGCTGTGAAGAAAAGAGTTAGTTGCAAGGGTGCGGCTGTGAAGAGAAGACGTTATGTGTAATACTTCGAGTGTGTAATTCAGTGAGACTGTTTTTTAATTCCGTTACCAGGACACGACTATTATGTGTGTAATAGTGAATTATAAAGTGTATAAATAATGACAGAGCTCTAATTACGTGTAATTACTGGTGATGAGTGTAAGGAATAAATAAACACGTTTATCCTATCCAGAACCCGCGTTATTAGTCACTAAAACACGTGACAATAGCGAAATAGGTCAGATAGGTGGCATTAATCGGCGAAACGAGAACTGCGTGTAAAAATAGTGGTCGAGCAACAACGTGGGATAGAGATAAGTTGTGAGCCCATGGAGCAGATTTTCCAATTTGACGCAGAGGTGCATGAGCATGTGAACTGAATTAGACGGTACGATGACGGAAATTTTAGGATATGGGAGTTGTTTTTCTGCTTTTAACCATGTGGAATATCTTGACGATCTAATTGTTGACTCCATCACCACAATTCGTGTATAAGTATTATTTTACATGTTCCTGTTCATTGTGCCCATCATCATGCAAAGTATTTACAATCTCTCCCTTCAATCATGTTGCTTTCCCTTCCATTGGCCAATGTATCGTGGGGATTCGTTGCGCTGACCACGCGACACCCTCTATCCGCTAAAGTTGGCACTAACTTCTCCGACAAACGTCGGTCGCTCGGTCGGTATAGTTCGCTTGCAGACTGAAGCCACGGAGTTTTTTTGTTTTGTTTTATTGGACAATGTTTACATGTGAAGGAAGTCGCATGTGTTCTCTGGTAATGTGAAAGTCAAAGAGTATGATTATATATTAAATTACAATGTTTTATTTATTGTAGTTTCGTGTCATTAATTAATGTGTTTCTGATCACTGAAGAAGTGGCCTTCTATTGCGTGACGTTATGTTTGGTGTTTTGTCAAGTCAAAGTCAAAGTCACATTGCGACTGACGGTCATTCAGTTAGTAAGTCTTAGTACCGAGCCCCATCTGGAGCTCATGACCAGATATTTATTACTGTTTGACAGTTACGGTCTTGTTTCTGTGGGGCCCCATCTCTGACGAGTGATATGCTGCAGCTCCTTGCCAGCGCAGTCTTTCTCGGGTTTGAGTTCCTTGGTACTCACGAACATATTTCACTGTCTCGGATTTGAGACTTCCTTCTTCGTCGCCTCCTACGACTCGCAGGGTCACGGTGGAGGTATTCGACCCCGCCTCCACGCGAGTATTATTCGTAGCTTCTAACTCTTTCACTTATATAGGGGAGGAACGGACATGGACCTATAGTAAACACATATCACGTGATCACTATCCGGCCAGTCTATTAGCGCATCGGGTGGATCTACAGAAAATACTTATCACGTGATAACTATCCACTATTTGTGACGTCACCGCGGACACGGGAAACACAGCTTCCTCTATTGTTACGTGATCTAGCAACGGGCTGTTTACTAAAAATCTGTCTTCGCGGTAACTTATTTACCAACACGTTGCCTAGCAATGGGTGTACATGTAACAGTATTATACTCCTGACCACACCCTGGCAACTGGTATAGCAGAAATGGAAGCATGCGGGGTCGTCATCTTCGCATTCCACTACTGCCATCTCTACGCAGATACGAGTCTGGTACCAATCGGAATACACCGACCACAGCATATTTGTCTGATTGGATCACACAGCTCCTAAAAAAAACAATTTTATTATATGTTCCGTTGGTGGATAAACTGTGCGTGTTTATCTACAGTGAATGGCGGTAGATTGTATGCAAATTGTAAGTATGAATTTTGATCTGATGTGGTTATGAAACGGGAATCGGCTTTTACACACGAAGTTACATATCCCTGTTAGACATGTCATTTCTTTATATGAATGTTATGTTTACTACACCGAATGAAATTAAAAACATATATATCAAGCTAAAAATTATTGTTATTATGATATTTCATCCTAATTTTATTTGTGTAATGATAGTGTGACGTGGATGGCGCAACGGGAAGTAGGGGTCACGTGAACTCTGCGGTCTCGCAAGTGGTCGTCACATACCCCCACTCCTTCCAGCAGTACACAACACTGGGTGGGCGCCCCCATCCCCCGCGGTGACGTAGCAGAGGAGCTGCATATTTCGGTTTAGCCCAAAGAAAATCTGTAGAATGCAAAGAAACTTGAACTGCGCCGTTTCTTTCATGCTTTATTTCCATCAAGTAGTCAGAGAGGAATGGGATTCTATAACTTCAAACATCGTTATTTCGTATTTTGAAAATATTCGTAAATTTTACTTAACGGGTATATCACTATGTATGTCCTATAAATAATATTTTCATAGTACGGTAAAGTAAGTAAAGGTATCCCTGTAAGAGGCCGTGGAGGCCCATAGGATTGTGAGATGTTGATGTTTCCACATTTTCTAGACAATCATGCAATAACCTGAATAAATCTCTGCACCATACACCTATATCTGGGTCGTCGTGTTTCACTATTCTCAGAATAATACCTTCCTTATACGAATTACAAAATTCCTCATTATGTGACATTCATTACGTCAGTACTTTTAGGAACATATGTTTCGAACACTAAAATATTCTACGCTCTTAACTGGTGATATATTTCCTTTATGTACTGCAAAGTCTGTTCCTAAATGATGATAACTTTCCCATTTATATTAAAATAATATATTCACCTGCTGCTTCTAACGCGGATAATGCATATAAAAGCTAAGAGGAGACAACTAGAGCTCAAAACCAGAAATATAAATTGGCTAATCGACAAAAAATCACAGCTATCTCTTGAAAACAAAATAATCCTATACAAAACGATAAACAAACCAGTCTGGACCTACGGGATAGAGTTATGGGGATGCAGCAAACCTTCTAACATAAAAATTCTCCAAACGTTCCAATCCAAAACGCTAAGAAAACGAGTTAATGCTCCCTGGTACGTATCAAACGCTACCTTACACAATGATCTAAGCATACTATATGTAACAGAAGTCATCAGAGCATACGCGGAGAGACACAAAAACCGGACCACTCAAAACAACAACCAACTAATAAGAAACCTCTTCAACCAACCAACAATAGAAAGAAGACTAAATAGAATGTGGCCGGAGGATATCATTAGATAAGCACCATAGAATCATCGGAGGATGATACCTGCTTCAATATTACACACACCCATCCCTTTTACTAATTACTCTATTTACGTATATTGAGTAGATTGTAAAATTATTTTAATAAAAAAACCTGCTGCTTCAATTCCCCTCCGCCCCTCTGACCTTCTGCTCCCCGCCAAATGTAATTGTGCTCTTCTAATACTTTTACGGCGAAAACGATCAAATAATATATCCTATAAAACTTTCAGTAAATTTCCATTCAATCTTGTAACCATTCCGTGGCTTGCTGCCTAAAAGCCAGAATATCTGAGCGGGGGTCCATTGCTAGACAACGGCTTGTTAAAACACTTTCCCGAGACAGCGCATACAGAGGAGTCCATTGCCTAGCAGCAGCTTAATAAGCGTTGTCTCGGCTACAACCAATACCTATTAGAGATAAAATCAACGTGTTACCTAAAAATGAAAACACGTTCCCGAGACAAGGCAGACAACCGTTATGGAAACGAAACCCTTTAAGAAGATAGCTCCTATCTATCCAGCTGTAGACCAAACAGAACACTGGAGCAGATCAGCGGCGAACGGAGCAGAGCTGAGAAACCAGGTCGCCAAGATCAGAGAAAACTGGAGCGGAAATCCGAAGGCAGATCAGAGAAGACCGGAGCGGAATTGAGATCAGAGAAGACCAGATCAAAGACGACGGAGTAGCCAGGTCGCATCGTCCGGAAGACGTGATTTCGGAACGATTGTAATTGTAAGTGTAAACGAGTTATCCAATAAACAGTTCGTCTAATCCTCAACCCATTATTATTTGTCACGGAATTCCAGACACGTGACAATATCACTATGACGTATTTCCACAGGGAAACCGAACGGCGAGTCTGATAAATTGGCCTATACTTTTGTAAGCTTGTGGTCCACACTCCGGTACTGTCATGAACACAAGTTACGAGCATGCCCGTGCCACAAGTGGGGCATGATAACAAATTTAAAAGTCAACAGATATTATACTTTGTAGGCAAACCGTCAGACTTCTGCCATATACACAAAGTTCCACCCATTCACGTAAATTTGTAGAATAACCCCATAAAGCATGTGCGGCTTCGGACTCACTGAGTAAAAGTAAAAGAAAAGTTATCCCTGTAACAGGCCGTGGAGGCCCATGGGGTTGTGAGACGTTGAGGTTCTAATATTTTCTAGACAATCTGCTCATTGATGGCGGTGAGGTTATCAGCCCTACGCGCCAGCCGCCATTTACCCCTAAGAATATTCCTGGTACTCATTTTGGTTAGAGGCTGAGTCGACCCCAGTGCTATAGTGCGGCTGGAAGGATTAGGTCAATTGAAGAAGAATCGAATTGCCTCATCGGGACTTGAACCCGCGACCTTCCGTCTTGTAGCAAAGTACCTCAACCAACTACGCTACCGCGTGTCCCTAGGATCCACTGAGACGTAGACTAGTTACCTGGAGTAACTTATTTAGCTTTCAGCAGTTTTTCTAAAAAATTCAGCTGCATAATATTTGCATGAGACAATTGAAAGCAATAATTTCTTATATTACCTTCACCGAATCTCGCTGTCAAGTTCATACTTTATATTTTGGAGGTCCCCAAGTTCTATTTTTGGCTCAGATTGTGAGAGTATTTTCATGATTTTCCTCTCTTTAGGATTATAGGGCAGTATGTTAAAACTGGTGTCGACTGCTCCCTCGCTAATATACACGTAACGTTTTGGGGCGTTGTAATAAACCACGGTGTTACCTGAAACGAAATTAAGCGGATCCACTTGTACCGTAAGAAACTACAGTATTAAGCAGGTTGCATTCTTCAGCCTTTCTTCACCCTTGCAACATGCATTACAATTTATATATTGTATAAACGCAGTTATGAATACTAGTATATTCTTGACTCTAAATATATGTGATTATATGCTGTTATTATCTACGATTACGTTTGTCTCACTTTGCGNATAGAATCATCGGAGGATGATACCTGCTTCAATATTACACACACCCATCCCTTTTACTAATTACTCTATTTACGTATATTGAGTAGATTGTAAAATTATTTTAATAAAAAAACCTGCTGCTTCAATTCCCCTCCGCCCCTCTGACCTTCTGCTCCCCGCCAAATGTAATTGTGCTCTTCTAATACTTTTACGGCGAAAACGATCAAATAATATATCCTATAAAACTTTCAGTAAATTTCCATTCAATCTTGTAACCATTCCGTGGCTTGCTGCCTAAAAGCCAGAATATCTGAGCGGGGGTCCATTGCTAGACAACGGCTTGTTAAAACACTTTCCCGAGACAGCGCATACAGAGGAGTCCATTGCCTAGCAGCAGCTTAATAAGCGTTGTCTCGGCTACAACCAATACCTATTAGAGATAAAATCAACGTGTTACCTAAAAATGAAAACACGTTCCCGAGACAAGGCAGACAACCGTTATGGAAACGAAACCCTTTAAGAAGATAGCTCCTATCTATCCAGCTGTAGACCAAACAGAACACTGGAGCAGATCAGCGGCGAACGGAGCAGAGCTGAGAAACCAGGTCGCCAAGATCAGAGAAAACTGGAGCGGAAATCCGAAGGCAGATCAGAGAAGACCGGAGCGGAATTGAGATCAGAGAAGACCAGATCAAAGACGACGGAGTAGCCAGGTCGCATCGTCCGGAAGACGTGATTTCGGAACGATTGTAATTGTAAGTGTAAACGAGTTATCCAATAAACAGTTCGTCTAATCCTCAACCCATTATTATTTGTCACGGAATTCCAGACACGTGACAATATCACTATGACGTATTTCCACAGGGAAACCGAACGGCGAGTCTGATAAATTGGCCTATACTTTTGTAAGCTTGTGGTCCACACTCCGGTACTGTCATGAACACAAGTTACGAGCATGCCCGTGCCACAAGTGGGGCATGATAACAAATTTAAAAGTCAACAGATATTATACTTTGTAGGCAAACCGTCAGACTTCTGCCATATACACAAAGTTCCACCCATTCACGTAAATTTGTAGAATAACCCCATAAAGCATGTGCGGCTTCGGACTCACTGAGTAAAAGTAAAAGAAAAGTTATCCCTGTAACAGGCCGTGGAGGCCCATGGGGTTGTGAGACGTTGAGGTTCTAATATTTTCTAGACAATCTGCTCATTGATGGCGGTGAGGTTATCAGCCCTACGCGCCAGCCGCCATTTACCCCTAAGAATATTCCTGGTACTCATTTTGGTTAGAGGCTGAGTCGACCCCAGTGCTATAGTGCGGCTGGAAGGATTAGGTCAATTGAAGAAGAATCGAATTGCCTCATCGGGACTTGAACCCGCGACCTTCCGTCTTGTAGCAAAGTACCTCAACCAACTACGCTACCGCGTGTCCCTAGGATCCACTGAGACGTAGACTAGTTACCTGGAGTAACTTATTTAGCTTTCAGCAGTTTTTCTAAAAAATTCAGCTGCATAATATTTGCATGAGACAATTGAAAGCAATAATTTCTTATATTACCTTCACCGAATCTCGCTGTCAAGTTCATACTTTATATTTTGGAGGTCCCCAAGTTCTATTTTTGGCTCAGATTGTGAGAGTATTTTCATGATTTTCCTCTCTTTAGGATTATAGGGCAGTATGTTAAAACTGGTGTCGACTGCTCCCTCGCTAATATACACGTAACGTTTTGGGGCGTTGTAATAAACCACGGTGTTACCTGAAACGAAATTAAGCGGATCCACTTGTACCGTAAGAAACTACAGTATTAAGCAGGTTGCATTCTTCAGCCTTTCTTCACCCTTGCAACATGCATTACAATTTATATATTGTATAAACGCAGTTATGAATACTAGTATATTCTTGACTCTAAATATATGTGATTATATGCTGTTATTATCTACGATTACGTTTGTCTCACTTTGCGATCCTGTTTTTTTCCGTCTATGTGCAACGTCGGTTCATATTCACTCGTCATTTTCTCTTTACTGCTACTACATGTTTCGGCCCCACCGGCCATCTTCAGATGTACAGGTTGTTGTGATGAAGGAATCCGCTGCTCACTGTAATGCTGTTCTGTTTTTTATGTCGTTGCCTCGGATTCTAAGTTATGTGGATTAACCAGCTGTTTTATTTGGGTGTGCTTGCACAATTGCTATGCATGTGTTTGCCTTGTGGTTTTGTTGATTTGTTAATTTGTGTTCTGTGGCTGTACTGAAAACAACGAGAGAATATTAACCCACGTTGCATATAGACGGGCAAAAAAAGCGGAACTCAAAGTCAGATTTACGCAATGCAATTTAGTCGCTGGCTTCCCACCGCGGCGGTCCGGTTTCGGTCAAGTGGGATTTGTGGTGGACAAAGTGGCGCTGGGGCTGGTTTTTTCCGAGTACTTCGGTCTCCTCTGCCAATCTTCATTCCACCAAATTCTCCATCGTCATAATCACCCAGGGCAGGCTACGATAGGCCAATCAGGGGCCTCCGTGCCGAGTGGACTCAGTTGAACTCCACTCCCCACTAAGCGAATTTAAAAAATATATATATTTTTTTTTGTTTACGCAGTGCAACAGGATGCTACGATTTAATGTTACTGTTATGTTAATTTAATATTTAATGTGATGCATTCTGCTCACCCATGGAAAAGGCGAAGTCAGCGAGGAGTGAATGGCATTCCGGTCTTTTCTGCTTTAAACACTTCTTTTGGGCGAATAACCCTCTGCTTCAACCATTTTCTAAGACTCTTGGGTGAACAACGAAGTAATAACAAAACAACGCTAACTGGTACAAGTTTTTGCGAGGGCCTACCGCATATTATTAGCATTTGGCCTCCTGTTCGACGCCATTAAACCTAGATCGTAGAATAAGCCAAGTAAACAAGCATGCAGCAAGCAGCAAGTTACACCCAGAAGACAAAGGTCTACGTATATCAGCATTACATGTTGAGAGACGCCGGAACATCAATTTAGATCAACTCGAGTGTAAATAAATCCAGTTCATAAGGACAGGTGGTTGTAAACTTCGTATCTGATGTGTTAAGTATTGTTAATAAAGCTAAAGTTAT
>NW_019724693.1:0-15466 GCF_002891405.2 Cryptotermes secundus
ACAATAGCGGAAGTTCTGTTTGCCAACTTCTTCTGCCGCTTCGGCGTACCTCGAGAGTTACACAGTGACCAAGGCCGTAATTTCGAATCTCATCTACTGAAAGAAGTTTTGCAACGCCTGGGAGTGAGCAAGACGCGCACCACACCCTTGCACCCACAGTCGGATGGCATGGTGGAACGCTACGTCAAGACCATCGAGGAGCACTTGCGGAAGGTCGTCTCATCGCACCAAAGGGACTGGGATGAGAGGTTACCCCTCTTTCTCCTAGCTTACAGGGCATCCACTCACGACACTACGGGCCTGACGCCTGCTGGTCTAGTGTTCGGACGAGAACTACGGCTACCCTGCGACCTGCTGTTTGGAGTACCCCCGGACAAAGAACAACCCACCATCGATTATGCGGCAGACTTATACTTAGCGGGTGTTTCTTCTATCCTAGGGGCAGTAAACTTTATCTCAACAACAATCAACATAAAACCCACGAACATAAGACCAGACCGTATTCCTTTATTTGTGTGGGCTGTAGCAATTACAGCCCTTCTTCTATTACTATCACTACCGGTCCTTGCAGGAGCAATCACCATGTTATTAACAGATCGAAACATTAACACATCTTTCTTTGACCCCGCAGGAGGGGGAGACCCGGTCCTATACCAACACTTATTTTGGTTCTTCGGACACCCAGAGGTATACATCTTAATTTTACCAGGATTCGGGATAATTTCACACATCATCTGCCATGAGAGAGGTAAAAAAGAAGCCTTCGGAAATCTGGGAATAATTTTCGCTATATTAGCAATTGGTCTCCTAGGGTTTGTAGTATGAGCGCACCACATATTTACAGTAGGAATAGATGTTGACACACGGGCCTACTTCACATCAGCAACTATAATCATCGCAGTGCCAACCGGAATTAAAATTTTTAGCTGGCTGGCAACAGTATACGGATCACAATTATCATACAGAGCAACCTGCTTGTGGTCGTTGGGTTTCGTATTCCTTTTCACCATAGGAGGTTTAACAGGGGTAGTGCTAGCAAACTCATCAATTGATATCATCCTCCACGACACTTACTACGTTGTAGCCCACTTCCACTACGTGTTATCAATAGGAGCGGTATTTGCAATCATAGCTGGCTTTATTCAATGATACCCTTTATTCACAGGGTTAACCTTAAACCCTAAATGACTAAAAGCACAATTCATAGTAATATTTGTAGGGGTAAATATAACATTCTTCCCACAACACTTCTTAGGGTTAGCGGGAATACCTCGACGGTATTCAGACTACCCAGACGCCTACACAACATGAAACATCGTTTCCTCTGTAGGAGCAACTACCTCGTTCGTAAGAGTCCTTATATTCATCTTCATTGTCTGAGAAAGAATGAGAACAAACCGACAAATTCTATTCCCAACACAAACAAGAAACTCAATTGAATGACTACAAAATCTACCACCAGCAGAACACAGATATTCAGAGCTGCCGACTATTGTTATACTGAAATAACCAACATTAGTTAATCTATTTTGGCAGATAAGTGCGGTGGATTTAAGCTCCACATATAAAGCTTGTAAGCTTTTTTTAGAAATGACAACATGGGCAAACATAAACCTGCAGGACAGAGCGTCCCCTATTATAGAACAACTAATTTCATTCCATGATCACACGCTAATAATTATTTTAATAATCCTAACAGTAGTGGCCTACATAATAACCACTTTAGCCCTTAATAAAAACATTAATCGATTCGTACTAGAAGGTCAAATAATCGAAGTAGCATGGACAATCATCCCAGCAATTATTTTAATTTTTATCGCAATGCCGTCCTTACGCCTACTCTATCTTATAGATGAAATTCACGAACCAGCATTAACCCTTAAAGTAATTGGGCACCAATGATATTGAAAATATGAGTATTCAGACTTCATTAAAGTAGAATTCGACTCATACATAACACCACAAGACAGAGAAGACAAAAGAACATTTCGCCTACTAGACACAGACAACCACACCGTACTCCCAATAAACTCGTTCATCCGAATTATTGTTACAGCAGCCGACGTACTTCACTCGTGAACAGTCCCAAGACTAGGGGTTAAAACAGACGCCACCCCGGGGCGACTTAATCAATGCAGATTCCTCATCAACCGACCTGGTTTATTTTACGGGCAGTGTTCAGAAATTTGTGGGGCAAATCACAGCTTCATACCAATTGTAATTGAGAGAGTTAACACTAACACATTCATTAACTGAGTATCTAGCGTAAGAGAGTCATCAGATGACTGAAAGCAAGTAGTGGTCTCTTAAACCAGATAATAGTAAATTAGCAATTACTTCTGATGAAAAGAGTTAGTTAACAAATAACATTGGTATGTCAAACCAAAATAGCTCCAAGAACACCCTTTTAATGCCACAAATAATACCGATAAGATGACTAAGATTATTCATTATATTCTCAGCCACTTTAATCCTATTCGCAACATTAAACTACTACACAGTAAGCCCAAAAACCAAAACGAAAAGAGAAAAAGAAACCCTTTCAAAGAAAATATTAACCTGAAAATGATAAGAAACTTGTTCTCAGTACTTGACCCATCAACAAGAAGCCTCAACCTATCCTTAAACTGACTCAGAACCTTCCTCGGACTAACCCTCATCCCAATAAGAATGTGATTAATCCCCTCCCGATACCCGCTACTATGAAATACACTATTAACAAAACTACACAACGAATTAAAAACCCTTCTAGGAGAAAAAAAAACCAATAAAGGAAGAACCTTCTTATTTATTTCCTTGTTCTCATTAATCTTGTTCAACAACTTCCTAGGGCTATTCCCATACGTCTTCACCAGAACAAGCCACCTAACTATAACACTAACATTAGCCCTGCCTTTATGACTGAGATTTATAGTATTTGGTTGAATCAACAATACAAACCACATGTTTGAACATCTAGTGCCACAAGGAACCCCTTCGCCTCTAATACCCTTTATAGTTAGCATCGAAACAATCAGAAACATTATCCGACCAGGAACATTAGCAGTCCGGCTTACAGCAAACATAATTGCAGGGCACCTTTTACTAACCCTGCTGGGAAACAATGGGCCAACAATTGCACAGTCTCTCCTGGGGGTATTAATTATCGCACAAATCCTACTATTAATCCTAGAATCAGCCGTAGCAGTAATCCAATCATATGTATTTGCAGTCCTAAGAACCCTATACTCTAGAGAAGTAAACTAATGACAAGACACAGAAACCACCCATTCCACTTAGTGGAACAAAGACCTTGGCCGCTGACGGGGGCCATCGGGGCTATAGTAACAATGTCTGGCATAATCAAATGATTTCATCAATACAGCCAAGAACTATTAGCAATAGGAGGATTAATCATAATCTTAACTATAATTCAATGATGACGAGATATTGTGCGAGAAGGAACATACCAAGGACTACACACCAAGAAAGTAACCAAGGGTCTACGATGGGGTATAATCCTATTTATCATCTCAGAAGTATTCTTCTTCATTTCATTCTTCTGAGCATTCTTCCACAGAAGACTGTCGCCCACTATTGAACTGGGGTCCACCTGGCCCCCAACTGGAATCCTACCTTTCAACCCACTACAAATCCCTTTACTAAACACAGCAATTCTCCTTGCATCAGGGGTAACAGTCACATGAGCTCACCATGGGCTTCTAGAAAACAACCACACGCAAAGAATGCAAGGATTATTCTTCACAGTAATCCTTGGAATTTATTTTACAATCCTCCAAGCATACGAATATGTAGAAGCCTCCTTCACAATTGCAGACTCAAGCTACGGATCTACCTTCTTCGTAGCCATAGGGTTCCACGGCCTACACGTAATCATTGGAACCACGTTCCTTCTAACTTGCCTACTACGCCAAATAAACCTGCACTTCTCATCAAACCACCACTTCGGATTTGAAGCAGCCGCATGATATTGACACTTTGTAGACGTAGTGTGATTATTCCTATACATCTCAATTTACTGATGAGGAAGATAAAATAAACTTATCTAATATAATAAGTATACTTGACTTCCAATCAAGACGTTTGTATCAACAAGATAAGCAATCATAATAATCACAACTACAGCGGCCCTAGCCCTAACGATAACAGCAGCCGTTATAATTATAACCTCTGCGCTGTCCAAAAAAAATATCGAAGACCGAGAAAAAAGATCACCATTCGAGTGCGGATTCGACCCAAAAAGATCTGCACGACTACCTTTCTCGCTGCGATTTTTTCTCATTGCCGTAATCTTCTTAATCTTCGACGTAGAAATTGCACTACTACTCCCAATGACTGTAGTAATATTATCATCGAACATAAAATCCTGAATAACAATCAGATCTATTTTCTTACTAATCCTAATCGTTGGTTTATACCACGAATGAAATCAAGGGGCGCTAGATTGGGCCCACTAAAAGGGGGTTGTAGTTAAACATAACATTTGGGTTGCATCCAAAAAGTACTATAGGGTCTACCTCACCAAAAGCAAGAAGTGAACTATCACGATCAGTTTCGACCTGACTAAATTGGTAAAAATTACCCTTACTTTAATTAATCGAAACCAAAAAGAGGTATATCACTGTTAATGATAAAATTGAATCAAGAAGTTCCGATTAAGGAAATGTGAGGGTCAAATGAAAGCTGCTAACTTATCATTCTAGCGGTTAAACTCCGTTTACATTTCTATTTATGTAGTTTAACAAAAACACTACATTTTCACTGTAGAAATAAAGGGGCTTTCATAAATACCACTTGAAGGAACAAAACCTCAATAACATCTTCAATGTTATACTCTAAATATAAGATATTCAAGTAAATAACAAATATCAAAACAATAACCCACATAACAAAAAACATTAAAAACAACTTCAAATTGTTATATTGTCACCACTGATTAACCCTGCCTAAGAATATCACAAACCAATACATACCTTGGCCCCCCAACCGCTCCGCTCATCCAAAATCAGAAACCCTTAAAGAATACCCTAATAGTAAAGGACGAAAAGACGCCCCATAAGTAGAAAAATAAGGCATAAATCATATTGAACCAGAAAACACTGTACACCTATAATAAAAAAAAAGAAATTAACGAACCCCCCAAATTAAACCTAGATAACTCATAACCAATTCAACCCCCTAATAAACTAACAAAGATAGCTAAAAACTTCAAATAAAAAGGAAGGCAAATCATATCAGGCACATGAAAAACAGCCCATCTCAACAATCTCCCACCAAAAACAGCAATCAACATCAAACCAACCATGCCGCACAATATCATAAAACTAGCATCACTAACATTATAGAAAGAAGACAAATTAAAATCACCACAAAAACGTAATAAAACAAACGAAAAGAATAACAAACGGTTAAACCTGTAGAAACAAAAAACAACAAAAACCCCACCAAATTAATATATCTAAAAGAAGCCGCTTCCAAAATAAGATCCTTAGAGTAAAACCCTGCAAGAAAAGGCATGCCACACAAAGCAAAGCTAGATACGCCTAAGCAAACCGAAGTAAAAGGTATTTGAACCGACAAATTACCCATAAAACGAATGTCCTGGGAATCCTTTATTGTATGAATAATTACACCCGCACACATAAAAAGCAAAGCTTTAAACAAAGCATGAGTCAGCAGATGAAAAAAAGCCACACTAACAAGCCCAACAGAAACAGCACTAATTATTAAACCCAGCTGTCTTAAAGTGGACAAAGCGATAATCTTCCTCAAATCATATTCAAAATTAGCCCCCAGTCCTGCTATAAACATAGTCAAACCGGAAACAACAAGAAGAAAAATACACAACCAATCACCAAAAGCAGGTCTAAAACGAATTAAAAGATAAACCCCAGCAGTGACTAAAGTAGAAGAGTGAACTAGAGCAGAAACAGGGGTAGGGGCTGCCATGGCAGCTGGTAATCAAGAAGAAAAAGGAAGCTGAGCACTCTTAGTTATGGCAGCCAAAACAACCAATAAAGAAATCAACACCATCTCAAAAGAGCCCCTCAAAAAATCCAAATAATAAATATAATTCCAACTACCAAAATTAACCATCCAAGCAATAACCATCAACAAAGCAACATCCCCAATACGGTTAGAAAGAACAGTCAATATACCAGCATTATAAGACCTCACATTCTGATAATAAATTACTAAACAGTAAGAAACCAGCCCAAGACCATCTCAACCCAACAAAATTCTAATTATATTAGGTCTAATAATCAAAAACATCATAGAAAGAACAAACATCAAAACCAACAAAATGAAACGATTAATATTTAAATCACCGTACATATAGTCATCTCTGTACAAAATAACCAAAGAAGAAATAAAAAAAAACAAACCCCATAAAAATTAAAGATATCCAATCAAGCAAAAAAGTTATAACAACTCTGCTAGAATTCAATGTAATAATCTCCCACTCAACAAAATAAACCAAATCATTCAGCACAAAATAAAGACCACAAACAAACAAATATACGCCAGCAAAAAACAAGAGAGCAAAACTAATAAAGCAAATAGACAAATAGAACATAGGCTTAAGGTAAGAACACATCCCTGACCCCACAAATCAGCATTTTTATTAAACTACTCAAGCAATTACAACCAAAGCATAACAACATCCCCCCTCATAACAAAAAGATTCAACGGAAGCCAATGAAGAAACAATAATAAAAACTCACGGGAATAACCTAAAGAACAAGAATAAACACCAGAATAATAGGCCCCATGTTGCGTATAAGAGAAAAGGTATAAAGTATAAGCAGCTCTGAAAAAAGACAAGACCACCAGAAACAGTACACTAACTCAAGACCAAGACACTAAACTATTAAGTAGTCTGATCTCCCCCAAAAGATTTAAAGAAGGGGGGGCAGCTATATTACAAGCACTCAACATAAACCATCAAAATGCCATTCTAGGCATAAAGCTCGTCAAACCACGACTAATCAACAAACTACGACTACCCGTCCGCTCATAGGAAATATTCGCTAGACAAAACAGCCCAGAAGAACACAGGCCATGCGCAACTATTAAAGCAAAAGAACCACAAACTCCCCAATATCTCAAAGTCATAATACCACCAATAACTAAGCCTATGTGAGCAACAGAAGAGTAAGCAATCAGTGACTTAAGATCTGTTTGACGTATACAAATTAATCTAACCAAAAAACCCCCTACCAATCTCACAGAAACCCAAATCAACCCAAAGCCAAAAAACCTCACCAAAATAGGAAAACACGCAATAAACCATACCCCCCTAATTTAAGCAAAACCCCGGCCAAAATCATCGAACCAGACACGGGGGCTTCCACATGGGCCCTAGGTAATCATAAATGAACCAAAAACATAGGCATCCTAACTAAAAAGGCAAAAATCATACAGAAATACAAAAAAATGCTAAAAACCCTTGCCTCACCCAAAATAAAGAAACTAACAGAGCGTAAAGAACTAAAAACAAAAAAAAATCCCTACCAACATGGGAAGAGAAGCTAATAAAGTATAAAAGAGCAAGTAAATCCCCGCCTGAAGGCGTTCAGGTTGGTATCCCCAACCCAAAATAATAAAGACAGTAGGAATAAGACTACTTTCAAAGAAAACATAAAAAGAAAACAAACCCACTCTCCCAAAAGTACAAAACAAAAAGAAAATAACCAGCAAAACAACAAAAAATAAAAATAAACCCGAATAATAAGCAGAACGCAAAATAGGCTCTCTCGCCATAATCATCAAAACACAAATCCAAAATCTTAACAAAATTAACCCACAAGAAAGATAATCACAACCAAACATATAACCAACACTACCTCAACCCACAAAACTAGGAAAAACAAAAAAGAAAGAGAAAGAAACTACAAAGAACAAACCATGGACCAACCACCAACCCTCGACCAAAAAACATAAAGGGGTTAAAAAAAAAGAGGAAACAAAAACCTTAACATTGCAAGACTCTATAAGACTGAAAAAATCATTACCAAACCCACGAATTATTGACACCAAAATAGAAAGACCCAACGACCCCTCACACACAGAAAAAACCAAAAAGAGTATAACAAAGTAAAGCTCATAATCATAACAACAAAGATAAAAATAAACAACAACAAAAAGAACCAAAACAATAAATTCCAATCTGAACAAAGTAGCCAACAAATGCTTACGATTAGAAGAAAAAACCCAAATCCCACAAAAGAAAAGAAAAGAAAAATAAAGATGTATTAACATTCTAAAGAAGTTTTAATAATTTAATGAAAATATTGGTCTTGTAAACCAAAAATAAGCAGAACCTTTCAAAACTTCAAGGGGAAAGCCTTCTGCCCCCGTCAATAACCTCCAAAGTTAACATTTTAAAACTAAACTACCCCTTGAAATCAAAACACTAATTACAGCAAGAACATTATCAGGAATAATTTTCACACAAATAAATCACCCCTTGGCTATAGGGCTATTGTTATTGACACAAACAATAATGATATGCCTAATTAGAGGTTTAATACATCAAAGATTCTGATTCCAATACATCCTATTCATGGTTTTCATCGGGGGGATATTAGTGCTATTCATCTACGTTGCAAGACTGGCATCAAATGAAATATTTACACTATCGATAAAAATAACAATTATATCAGCCAGAGCAATACTAGCATCAACAACAATAAGAAACAAGCCCCTTCTCGACAGAAGAGACTCAGCAACATACAACACAACAAGAAATGAAATCGTACTAATAACAAGAAAGTTATACAACCAACCAAGAGGAAGTATAACCATCCTAATAGGCCTATATCTACTAATAACACTAATTGTAGCAGTAAAAATTACCGACGTATCAAAGGGCCCATTACGACAAACAATATAAAATGAACAAACCAATACGAACGTCCCACCCCCTAATCAAAATTGCCAATGGAGCACTAATTGATCTCCCCACCCCAACTAACATCAGAACATGGTGAAACTTTGGCTCCCTACTAGGAGTGTGCCTAATTGCACAAATCGCTACAGGGCTGTTCCTCGCCATGCATTACTGCCCCAACACAGAAGCTGCATTTTCCAGAGTAGCACACATTTGCCGAGACGTAAATTATGGATGAATCCTACGAACTATGCACGCCAATGGGGCATCAATATTCTTCATTTGCATTTACTTACATATTGGACGAAACATCTATTATGGGTCATATAAGCTAATACACACCTGGTTAATCGGGGTGCTAATCCTATTCACAACAATAGCAACCGCTTTCCTAGGATATGTTTTACCATGAGGGCAAATATCCTTTTGAGGAGCAACAGTAATCACAAACCTCCTATCAGCAGTCCCTTACATCGGCACAATCCTAGTACAATGGGTGTGAGGGGGGTTTGCAGTAGACAATGCCACACTAACACGATTCTTCGCCCTCCACTTCCTCATACCATTCGCAATCGCAGCACTAGCAATAGTACATTTATTATTCTTACACCAAAGAGGATCTAACAACCCCTTAGGTTTAAAAAGAGATACAGACAAAATCCCATTTCATCCATACTTCGTAACCAAGGACATCGTAGGATTCATCATCCTATTCACAGCCCTATCAACTCTTTCCCTAAAAGAACCATACCTCCTCAGAGATCCGGATAACTTCATCCCGGCTAACCCTTTGGTAACCCCAGTACACATCCAACCAGAATGATACTTCCTATTTGCATACGCAATCCTACGGTCAATTCCTAACAAACTAGGAGGAGTTATCGCCCTAGTAATATCTATCGCAATCCTATTTGCCCTGCCGACCTACAAATCAAAATTCACAGGAACCCAGTTCTACCCTACGAATCAACTAATATTCTGAACCATAACTAACACCGTAGTCCTACTGACATGAATTGGGGCCCGCCCAGTAGAAGACCCTTACATCGTAACAGGACAAATCCTAACCACAATTTACTTCATATACTACATCGCCACACCACTAACAACAAAACACTGAGACCAACTAAATAAATAGTTATAAAGCTACAGGGATAAGCATGTGTTTTGAAAGCACAAATAAAGGGGTTAAAACCCCCTAATAACTTCCATAATACTTAAAATAATACACATTAAAAATGGGGGAAAGGAATAACCTAACCCCCAGAAAAAACAACAAAAAATTTAAAGACAAGGGCAAAAACCCCCTCCATGCCAAATACATTAACTTATCATACCGAAACCGAGGGAGTGTCCCCCGAACCCAAATAAATAAGTAAGAAAGAAAAGAAAGCCTAATATAAAAGAAAAGAGAGTTTAAATCACACCCTAAGAAAATAACACAGAACAACAATCTCATAAACAAAATACTCGCATACTCGGCAAGAAAAATCAAAGCAAACCCGCCTGCTCCATACTCAATATTAAAACCAGAAACCAATTCAGACTCACCTTCAGCAAAATCAAAAGGAGTACGATTAGTTTCAGCCAAACAAGAAATAAACCAAACCAAAGAGAGGGGGAAAGTAAAAAAAATCAACCACAAATAAGACTGAAAATAACGAAAACTGACCAAGTCATAACCACAAACCAAAAAAACAAAAGAAAGTAAAATTAAAGCCAAACTTACCTCATAAGAAATTGTTTGTGCCACAGAACGAAGCCCCCCTAACAAAGAATAATTAGAATTAGAAGATCACCCAGCAACCATAACAGTATAAACACCCAAACTAGTACAACAAAAAAAAAAAAAAACAACAAACCCAGCCCAAAAGAAATAAAACCTCTAAGATAAGGAATTAATGCCCAAACCAACAAAGACAAAAACAGACTAAAAACAGGAGAAAAATAGTAAGACAAATAATTAGAAACCAAAGGAAAATATTGCTCCCTAGTAAAAAGCCTAATAGCATCGCTAAAAGGCTGAAATAATCCTACAAAACCGACCCTATTGGGGCCTTTACGAAAGTGAACATAGCCCAAAACCCTTCGCTCAAGAAGAACCAAAAAAGCAACCCCAACAAGAACAAAAATAATCAACAAAAGAAACACAACTGCTAGAAAAAAAACACCCATTTCACTACTTGCGTCAACAAAAACACATAAATAGATTCTAAATCCACCGCACTTATCTGCCAAAATAGCAAATTAATAAACCTCAAGACAAGAAAATTATTCCAAATATCTGGTCCTCTCGTACTAAGAAATATAAGAAAATTATAGATAGAAACCAACCTGGCTCACACCGGTTTGAACTCAGATCATGTAAGATTTTAAAGGTCGAACAGACCTAATCAAAATAATAAAGCCTCTACGCCAAAAATTCATCTTAATCCAACATCGAGGTCACAAACCCTTTTGTCGATAAGAACTCTCAAAAAGGATTATGCTGTTATCCCTAAGGTAATTTAATCTTACAATCAATAAAAAAGGATCAAAAAAGCACAAATAAGTGAAAACACAAAAAGAAGAGTTATATCTATCTTCTCATCGCCCCAACAAAATACAACAACACCACGCACAAATACAACAAACTAAAGGAAGTGCATCATATAAAACTCTATAGGGTCTTCTCGTCCCATAAAAAAACCTAGGCATTCTTACCTAAAAAACAAATTCAATAACCCTTAAATTAAAGACAGCTAATGCCTCGTCAAACCATTCATACCAGCTCACAATTAAAGAGCTAATGATTATGCTACCTTTGCACGGTCAAAATACCGCGGCCCTTCAACAACCTCAGCGGGCAGGTCATACTTCAAATAAACAAACAAGAAGAGATGTTTTTGTTAAACAGGCGGACATTAAGCCTTTGCCTAATTCCTCTAAGAAGCATGACATCACACCAAATCAAATAAAACCAAATATACTAATTCAACCAAAAACACTATAAATAAAAAATTAAAACAAACACCCCAATAAAAACATTAAATAAAAGAAAATCAAAAACACAGAAAACAGAATTTTAAAATACTCAAATAGATGGCCAACATAAAGCCCACAAGATAGACCAAACAAAAATATTATAAAAATAGTGCCGAAGCTTGTCCCCCAACACCTTTGCCAACTGTTAAGCCAAACAAACAAAAATGAGCCCTAAACAAAAAGCACGAATTAAATTCACTTCTCAAGGAACCAGATACCTCCAGAAACGATTAACATATCACTACCAGATAAACATTACCAATACTAATGAAACAGTAACTAAAATAAATACCTAGCTCCTCTGAGATCGGGAAATAAAAATAAATAATAAAAATTAATAAACCCTGAGACACAAGGTACGACAATTAAAGACTACTTACAAAAACAAATCAATAAACCCCCACAGTACAAGTAAACTATAATTCAAAGTATTAAATCAATAAAATACAACAACAAAACAATAGTTTGCCTAAACCTATAACCCTAGCACACGCCAAAAAGAAAAATAAGCCAATCCGCCNAAAAATTAAGAAAGGTCCAGCGTGGATTATCGATTAAGGGGCAGATTCCTCTGAAAGGAATGGAATACCGCCAAATTCTTTGGGTTTCAAGAACATAACAAATACTACCCTGGAAAAACAAATTAACATCAAAAATAATAGGGTATCTAATCCTAGTTTACAGAAAAGATTTCACAGCCTACAAAAAACACTCGAGCACCAACCAAAAATAAAAATTTCACCTAACCACTTAAATAAACCCAATTAAAGCCCAAATAAAACATAATAGAACTGCACAACCAAAAATATTCAATAGCACTTAATGTATAACCGCGGCTGCTGGCACAAACTCAACCAGTACTAAAAATCATTGCTAAATCCAAGAGACCAAGATTTATAAAACCAAATAATGCGAATTAACAACACCGTAAACCATTCTATTTAAAGCCACCATCAAGAAACCTTAACAAACCCGCAAGAACTTACATATAAAGCAAGACACCACTGAATAAAATAGCAAGAATAAAACTAACAAGAGGCCTCTCTAGGATCTAGAAGACCAAAACAACGGAACAAACAAACCACCAGTGCTCCGCCCCAACAACTTGCAGCCTACGGAGTAACACCTCTCAACGGGCAAACACAAGCAAAAATTTTTATGCCCAACACTAAAGATAAACCTCGACCACAGACCAACCATGACGAGTAAAACTCCTCTGAAGATAAAGACCAAAACAACGGAACAAACAAACCACCAGTGCTCCGCCCCAACAACTTGCAGCCTACGGAGTAATATCAATTGGTGTTGAGAAACAGCTAGACCTCATTTTTTTTTCTTACTCTTTAAAAAATGAGGTCTGGCTGTTTCTCGCCTTTACTTAATATGGAAGTGCGTTATTAATATAATTGCTTAATTTGGGGTACTAGATATTAGATGATCAAAAGTACCCTTTATATTTAATATTAAATTCTATTACTCAAGGTCTAATTAATATACACTAAATAGGGTCTACTGTATAAAAAGGTAAAGTCTTATATATGTATCTTCTCCCTTTTTCCATATAGGTAGCTGTATCCACTATAATTGAATTTTATCCTAATCATTCTTATTATAATAGAGCCATTTTTTCACGTTTTTTTCGCCTATTTTCAATCAAAAAAGAGCAAATTAACGAGATAGCCGTTTGAAAAAATTTTCAATTGACATGTATCATAAACACGCAATTTAAGGAGGTTTACCTTAAAAAAAATAATCTTAACCACAGAAACTTCATCAAAAACCACAAAAATCTACACCAATTTCAATCAAAAATAGTGAAAAAAAACAACAAGACAAGAAGAAAAAGTGCACCAAAGGCATCAAACACACATCATAGAAAAACCGCCCCAGGAAAATTAAAAAATACATTAAATGACAAAAAATGCAGAGCCTGAATAAAGGATTATCGTGATAGGATAAAACATGTAAGACAATTACCTACATTAGAATAAACCAACTATACTTGACAGAATCAAACTGACACCAAGAGCATCAAAAACCCCCGTGCACCATACACCAAAATATATTAAAGTAGAAAAGTAAGCTAAAACAAGCTAATGGGTTCATACCCCATAGATAGAGTGTTCACTCTCTTCTCTAGTGCCCAACAACCCAACCCAAACCCTCCTATCAATAACCTTGATTGGGGGTATTTTAATTTCCATTTCATCCAATTCCTGGCTTGGTGCCTGGATAGGATTGGAAATTAATCTTATATCGTTTATCCCTCTTATAGCCGCGCAAGAAAATATCTTCACCACTGAGGCTTCCCTAAAATACTTCATCATCCAGGCCCTCGCCTCCTCAGTTCTATTATTCTTAGTGGTAATAGGAGCCCTAACTAGTTTAAACCTCATGGTAAAAGGAGCTACCCATGAATATGCAATTATAACACCGTTGCTCCTAAAAATAGGGGCTGCTCCACTACATTGATGGTTCCCAAGTGTAATAGAGGGTCTCAGATGAAAAAATTGTTTACTGATAATAACAGTTCAGAAGGCTGGGCCCATAATACTAGCCTCCTATTTAATAAAAATCAGCTACCCAGCACTAACAATCGTAATAATATCAGTGATTGTGGGGTCCGTTGGAGGGATAAATCAAACATCATTGCGAAAGATTTTAACATACTCGTCAATCAACCACACAGGTTGAATACTAGCAGCCCTGGCAGGGGGAAGAAACCTATGAATGATGTACTTCACAGTATATTCTCTTTTAACTGCAGCGGTAACTACAGCTGCCAGACTATACAACATCTCATTTATTAATCAAACAATGTCAACAGCCAGAAAAACCACAACCAAATTTATCTTATTCACAACCCTACTATCACTAGGTGGCCTACCACCATTTATTGGATTTTTACCAAAATGGGCCGTTATCCAAACAATAATCATGAACAACCTAAGCCCAGTTATAACGATAATAGTAATCATATCACTAGCAACACTGTATTACTACTTACGAATATGTTATTCGAGATTCATTACAATGTATGATGAGGTAAAATGGGGGGTCAAAACCCTCAAGGAAAACAAATCCCTTGCATATGGGGTCACATTATCGTCAGCATCAATAATAGGCCTAATTATATGCACAATAACCATCAATATCAGCTAATGAAGGCTTTAAGTTAAAAAAACTAATAACCTTCAAAGCTATAAATAAAGAGATTTCTTTAAGCCTTGGCGGGTTTGCTCCGCCCCCTCAGAATTGCATTCTGCCATCACAAAAATGAATACAAGGCTTATAGTAGAAGGGTCAAACTCCCCTTTATAGACTTACAATCTATCACTTATCAACCTCAGCCACTCTACTTATTGTTAATCGGTGATTTACTTAATGAATACTAAAGTAATTTTGACCTTCTTAAACCAAATTCATATAATTTATCCAATAACTCCATCTCGATTTCAACTTAATGTAAATTATATTAATTATGTTTTGCAAGATTTCACATATTTTTGTGAATTCTAGCAGACTTGTTGACGATTTACATTATATTTC
>NW_019724694.1:0-6426 GCF_002891405.2 Cryptotermes secundus
TGTCATTAACATAATGTAAGTAATGCGTAAAATTCTGGGCTGTAAAAAGGTTAGTGCACCTCAGCATAAGTTTCTAAAATAATGTGTTGTAATAGGCTTTAGAAAATTTTGAATCTTTTCTCAGGAATATCTTTTACGTCCTTGTGTGGGGGTACCCCAAAGAGTAGGTCTCAGGGCAGTCGGAGTTCTCTTCCGAAAACTAGCATAGCACGGGCCAAGTCCGTATTGTCGTGAGTGGATGTCCTGTAAGCTACGAGAAAGAGAGTTAAGCAGCTCCGTGGTAGGGCGCAAGCTCGTCCATTAGTACTTCCACTCACTACTAATATTACTAATATTATTGACATAGCTTTAGACGACATAAACTACTGTACAAGTGTTCTTAGATGCCAGCCAGGCCTTCGGCAGGGTGTGGCATAGTGGTCTGCTATATAAGAGCCAAACGAAGATAGCTGGAACCATGTTAGGAGCAAAAGCTCGAAATTATTGAAGAGGTCTTATAAAGAGATTAGAGATCGTCCACGTGAACAGTCTATTAATGCACTTCATTATAATTCAACAAGGCATTGTCAGACTATTTCAGACGTAAGGTGCTAGCACAAGGAACTCGTTACTACTTCAAAGATCATTTGCTAACCGCATAACCACTAGTAGCAGCACTATATGTCACACTTCATCATCCGTACAATGTTAGAGCAGACGCCAGTTACAGTTCATGTAATCCAAATATTTCTTCCCTTAATCCGCGATTTCTCTTATGAAGTTTCTGTTGCAAGATCTGATGAGAAAACATTGTTCTCCTCTATGTTGATTTTCGGTTCTTTCAGCAAACGGCGAACACTGTTCACCATGCATGACAGAAAACGGCGTGTTCTCGATACGGTGTCTGATTATTAATGTACGGTATGTAATTTTTACCAGGTTCCATCTCAAGACGAACTACAAACAAGGAATGACGAAGACAGTTCTCTTACTGCTGACTCCATATGTGAAAGTGAAGGTAATTATTATGCCCAGATATTGCTATTCTTTTCTATCAATTCTAATGGTGGAGCAGTCAATTCCATTTTTAAGTAAAAGAAATAAATACCAAATATTTCAGGGGAGAATAGGCCCCAAATTTTACTACATTTGGAATATGTTAAACTTCACAAATAGCATTGGAAACACCTTGAGATATGTTATCCTTGCCGTTGTCTAAAAAGGGCGATTTTTCTGGCTCCACTATTCTTGCACGTTATGAAGGAAATATCCGAGGGAGCAATGTTATTTCAGAAGTCCCGCTTTGCTTTACACATATAAAAACTTTACGAACAAACATGAACGGGAGAAACAGAACAATCGTAAGAGCCTACATTTTCTAAACATTCAAAATATTTGTAGTTCAGAGTCGAATTCTCATTATATAGTCATCTCTGTACCTGACAATATTAATGATAGCTAAAGTACAAAGTGAAAGAGAAAAGACAAATGAAAAGTTATATAGGACTCCATGAATCAAGGAGAGTACATAAGATAGAGACCAAAGGAAGGAAAAGGAATGGTTAAACAAATTGTTCTCAGATTTATTTTCCAAAGTTTTATTCCTCCTTAACACATACGAAATATTTCACACGTCACACGTGGATAGATTTATGACGATTCTTTCAATTCTAGTGGGGTGGGACTAAGTCTTTTGTACTGCGGCCACATCTGGCCTATTGTACCAGTCACAGATGATAGGTGAGGGTGATTGTGGAGCAATTGGTGGAATGAAGATTGGCAGGGGAAACCGAAGTTTTCGGAGAAAACCTGCCACAGCGCCACTTTGCCCACCACAAATCCCACTTTACCAGACGCGTGATAGAACCTGGGCCACCGCGGTGGGACGCCAGCGACAAACGGCTTGAGCTATGGCGCGGCCTAAATATCCACTTTGCTTTGCGTCGTTTATAAAACGTCAATATCCCACGTACAATATCCTTATATACGGCTCTATCCACATATCTCAAACCGTTACTATATTTTCCTACTTCCCTACTTCCTTCCTAGCGTCAAATAGGATTCTTCTGTTTTTATTTATGGCAGCGAACTTATATGCAAATGTATTTATATTCTCAGGTTAAAAAAGCAACTAATGCGTCCCATTTAATTTCAGTCACACCTTGTATTCCTGCAAATACGTAACGGCCTATAAAGAATCAAATTAGAAAATAAATGGAGATAAAACAACTCCAGTGCTTAGTCCATTTATGTAGGAAAACTTATCGGAATATTTCCACTTTTACTCAACCTCCAGTCTATTTCAGTAAACACTTTGGTGTCGGCATAACTATTTTCCCGGTACTCAAACTTCTGTGGGAAAGGTGCGCAAATTTATGAACCAGATGAATCGTGGGCTATCTGTTTGTCTATGAATAGCTGATGTATTATCTCCTTGTATCCAAATTTCATTTAGTAACAGACGAAAGAGGAATACCTTATTCATTTTTCACCACATAAATCCAATAATGAACTCTGCATTCAACTGAGCTCTGATATGGAGTCTGGGGACAGATGGTACTCTCTTTAAGTTAATATTTCAATTGAGGAATATTGACCGGACAGTAATGACGTGAGCACATATGGTGAATATTCTCCACTGTTGAGAGCTGTTGCCAAGCAAAGACTGTGATGACACTTCAGGCAGTAGAAAACTCAGCATGCATTAGCTGTAAACAAAGTCAAATCAGCGATATCTTTCTAAGTACTTGTAGCTTCTGGTCGTGTTGTCATTAAAACATTCACAAATACATACCGTGTCTGTAGTCTCCCCTGCACGTGACAATATATTAATGAAAAAATCGTGCAAAGGAAAATGGAAAAGAAACAAACGAAGAAAATATTATAGGACAACATGAATTAAAAGCGAGTAAGACAACGTAGAGACGTAGGAAGCAGAAGAATCGGAAGAACCACTTTTGTATAATATTTCTCCGAACTTTTATGACTCATTTCCACTAAGGAAGGGATACAGTTGTGTCACGTGAATATGGTTACGACAGTGTTAATTTGATATATACTTTGTACAGGAACAGAAAATTGATTTGTAAGAGAGGATTCGCTTAAAGAATCATTCCATAGGATCAGTAATGCCAATATATCTACATCATCTTGGACATGAGATTCAAAATCATTGACCGAATTGCAGGTTCGAGTCATTCCCATGGCCTTCGCGACAAGGAGCACCAAATATATATATATAATTACTACTAGTAGTCTCGCTCTGTTGCAGGAATTGCCACAATAGACAGCCGGGCGAGGTTTGAAGGGCCAGAACATACCAACAGTTCACCTTTGAAACCAGGATCCAGCGTTGCCTTGAGAAATAGGCAGTGTCCAAAGGGTCGTACTATTCTGACCTATCGTATCCCCGATTTCACTAAAGTGAAGGCTAAAACGAACACTTTTAATACACCGAAATCGTGTGTTCAAAACATCCAGGTGAGTGGTGCGTTCACATATTCCGCGGTTTATATTTAAGTGAGAAATCTTCCTCGCTGTTGTATCGTCTTACCCTTCCTTTCCCTGTGGCCTGCTTTTCTGCTTTACTGAATGAATTCAGAGTCTCACTTATAATTTTGTCTTCTCTATGACTGATTGATTTTTGATATTGCTGGAAGATGCACAATTATTATGAAGGTGTATATGTGTGTGATATTTGATGTTAATTTGTGAAATTCGGACACAAATTTGTATTGGTGCACTTCTAAGAATGTTCATCACTCATGTTTTGATGTAGCTACCAGTAGGTTGCTGGATACAGTGTGAAACATCCTCTTCCCACTACTTCCCCACCCTGACTAAACACCCGTTCATAATTTCGGTAGCCGAAGATACAGCTTCGAATTTGAGCAAATAGTTGTAGGTGTTCAACACAACAGGACAAATTATTGCCGTCAAATTAATTGGCTGAAACACCAATTGTAGTTGCGGATGTTCATCCAATATTTACAGGTAGAGTTTCTACAAAAAAATTCATTCTTTGCATTAGTCTTTGTTTTTCCTATGCTGTTCACATATTAACACGAATCAGTCTGAACACATAAATAGGCTATTCTATATTCCATTGCCATGCCTGTTGTACAGATAGAGGGTTCGGTGTTTATTTGTGTCTATTCCACGGAGAATCAAGATACCATGCAGGAGCAGCAAGCAACAAACCAGAGGACATAAATAAGGGGCAGAAACCTTCCTACATACCTGTATTGTTCATATGAAAGTATTATATTTATGGATGGGTTGCTTTCCTAACCCTGCATTAGTTTATTTCTTTTGTCATTAACACAATGTAAGTAATGCGTAAAATTCTGGGCTGTAAGAAAGATTAGTGCATCTCAGCATAATTTTCTGAAATAATGTGTTGTAATAGGCTTTAGAAAATTTTGAATCTTTTCTCAGGAATATCTTTAAGTTCCTTGTGTGGGGGTACCCCAAAGGGTAGGTCTCAGGGCAGTCGGAATTCTCTTCCTAAAACAAGCCTAGCACGGGCCAAGTCCGTATTGTCGTGAGTGTAAATCCTGTAAGCTAGGAGAAAGGGTGTTAAGCAGCTCCGGGGTAGGGCGCAAGCTCGTCCATTAGTACTTCCACTCACTATCATGTACTCGTCATTTTTCATTCGCCATTCATGGTGGGGTGTCAGGCGTCTCTACATAACCGGTACTTCCTCTGTTTGCAGTGCCTTTATCCGTTTTGCCGGGTGTCGTCCCCTCCACAAGGTCAAAACCATGCTTCCCTAATTTCTTCCTGAGTGGCCCTTATTTCTGGTATGCTCGCTCAACCATGGCCCTGTTGCAGTTTCTCTAACGAATTTTTCCTTCTGTCGTTCTAATTTCGCACGGCGTGTCGTACCTCTGCGGGCGACGTCCAACCTCTTCTTCGGTTTCTGGCAGCGGCGCTCCCCGACCAGTTTTCGGTCCCTAAGCCGTTCGTTCTTCGGCTCTGGGAACGGCAACACTGTTGTTTCTACGGAAAACTCTCTTCGTTCTGTCGTCTCAGGTTTCCTATCCCCTGAGTTCGTCTCTTTACCTTGTAGACTCGCCTCTGTCTGCTCTGGGCAGGCCATCGTATTTTTCGGGCGTACATTTTCTCAAACCGCTTCGAGCGGGTTTCTTCGCGCATGGCTTTCATGACAGCCTCCGCATTTTCTCGCCCGTCTTTCATATTGTCGTCCATTCAGGCTAGGATTTCTTCTTCGGCGGCTTTCCCATTGACCCTAAATTCTTTCAACAGGAATTCCATAGTCTTCCGTGTCTCCATTCTCGTAGGACAACGCTGTAAATAAGTTGTAACCACTGCTGAAAAATTCAAAAATACCCGAGCCGCCAAGTTCTGACACCAAATATGTCACGTGTAGAGGGCACGCATTACGAAATGACGGTTTCTACTATGGATGAAAGGATATATTAACAGCTTCGGTACACGCACTCTCTTAATTACACTCAAATTACAGCGCTACCGCCGATTTACACACACTTCAATTCGCCGTCGCACATGCAGTAGAATTTTCTCTCCTCCACTAATCGTCTCCTAGCAATGGATCTACACACAGGAATTGGCACTTCAAATCAATCCAGATATTGCACATGAGATCTTCTAATTACAATTCCAGTATCACTGCACCGTCACACTCATAAAAATCTTCTAAATCACTCTTCTCATTCTCACAGGCAACCTTCTTTATTTCCTGATCCGCTTCTCTTGCTGTCGCCACTCCCAACTACTGGTAACCCAATCTCATACTGAATACTGGCTGAAATCAAAGTCAAAGTCAAAGTCAAATTGCGAACGACCTTCAGTCAGTCTGTCAGTCAGTCAGTCAGTAAGTCTTGGTGTCGAGAATTATCTGGGTCACATGAGCAGATATGAATTTTTACCATTTTGACAGTTACGGCCTTATTTTTATGGGGCGCCCTCTTTGACAAGACGACGGGTCCCTTTGGTTATGCAGCCGGGCCGTAGCAGCGCGGTCTTTCTTGGGTCCCAGTCCCATGAGACTCGCGACAATAATTTACTCTCTCAGATTTGAGACTTCCCGTTTCGTCGCCTCCTACGACTCGCAGGGTCACTGTGGAAGTATTCGACCAGGCCTCCACACGGAGAGTAACAATGCCTGAATATTTTCAGGTGTATCTACCCACGCATTGCCTAGCAATAGACGCTCTGCTTTTGAGTGATGTCACATTTTAAGGGGTGGGTTATTTACTGAGTATTGCGTAGTGACTGGATGAGAGGGGATATGTGACGTCAGTCGCACTCCGTTTTGCGCAATCCACGAGTTCACAGTGTTATCGCCTACTGACGCTCGGATACAATCAGCAACTCTCTCGTTGCGCTGTTGCCTCGAGGCCTATGGGGCTTAAGAGCTCCTGCACAGAACCAATACCCCATAGTATTATAATAAGTATAGTC
>NW_019724695.1:0-3073 GCF_002891405.2 Cryptotermes secundus
CTAGGGAGGCATAGTGCATCACGCTAACAAGCAAGTCGTTTCTTACGAGCCTGTCCCTTACCCATATAGAAAAGGGATTCACGGGTCAAAGTGGGTAGAAGAACGCGGTTCTTTACTCACAGGGTCGAGGGACACGGCTCAACTTGAAAGAAGAATATTGGACTAAATTTTATATGAAGTTGATAGCAGTGATATCCCGCGATAATTACTACATTCAGTTTTATTGCCCTTCTTGTGAACTGGTACAACAATAGACTCCTTCCACTGATCAGGCAATTTTTCTTACGCCAAATAGAAGTAATTAGAGTGTGGATTTTAGAACGTAATATTTCGCTTCCTGCCTGAATAAATTCTGCCGGGATTTGATCACTACAGGGCTATTTATATCTTTCCAATTTTGCAATAGCACTTTCAACATCAAAAGGGCTAGGATCAGGTATTAACGGCTCAGCTGTATGGATTTCTGTCTGCCTAACATCACTGGCCCTATGTACATTCAATAACTGAGAGAAGTAGTTCCTCCACCTATTCAATAATTGTGGGAATTTGCAAGCAGATCACCATTCTTATCCCTCAATAAGTTACTGCTAGGCTGGTAACCCTTCTTAAAGTCATTTAATCCTCTGTATAGGTGTCTAATATTATAATATTAGACACCTATACATAAGAACATTGTTCTTATGTTCTTATTGTTCTTATGTTCATTGCAAGCTCATCAATTTTTTTCTTTCAAATATTCCCTCTTTTTTCCTGAAATGCCTGCTGGTTTCACGTCTTATATTGTTCAGATTATCCCCATTTAACTCGCTTGGATCCTGTAACCACTTCAATTTGGCCTGCTTTCTTTGATCTAATAATTTTGAGCATCCTTCATCGAACCGTGGCTTATGCTTCTTCGGTTCACAATAACCTACTCTCTCTTTGGGAGGTATTTATATATTCTCTCTAATAGTTTCCTAAGCTTTATTAACATCCACCTCAGTTTTCAAGGTTTCCAAAGCCGTGAACCTATTTGAGATATCAACACCATACTGCTTTTTACCCTCTTTTTTCCTTGGAACTACAGCCCAATGGGCCTAGGCCTACCACCATGAACTTCTCCGATCACGCTCTTTACGCTCTACCTCATTTAATTTCTTGAGATTGAACATCTCCATATGAACTCTGTGAGTGGTCTGTTTACTCACTGTCAGTCTTTTCCTAACTTTTGCCACCTCCAGGTAGTGGTCAGTATCACAATCTGCTGCCCTGAATGATCGGACATCAAGTATACTGGAGTGCCGTCTCCTATCTATCAAAATATGGTCTTTTTTACTGTGTATCGTCCCATCAGGAAATGTTGAAGTTAATTATGGATGTTACGATATGGGAACATTGTACTTTTGACAGTAAGATTTTTTGATATGGCAAAGTTTACAACTCTAACTACATTATCATTACTAATTTCGTGCAAACTCTCATTCCCAATTGTTGGTTTGAAAATGTCTTCCTTCCCTACTTTGGCATTGAAATCTTCTAACAAAATTTTCATAGGGTACTTCGGTAATTTATCAAATACAAGTTCTAGTTCTTCATAGAATCTATCCTTTATGTCCTTAATTTTATCTTCTGTTGGGGCGTGAACATTCATAACAATGATATCCCACAAGCGACCATTTAGTACTATATATGATATCCTATCACTAACGAACTCCACCCTTTTAACTGCTGATACGATTCTCTTATGTACGAAAAAACCTGTACCTAATTCATGATTTTCATTCCCCTTTCCATAGAACAATGTATAGTCTCCTGCTGGTGCGATGCCACCTCCATCCCATCTGACCTCCTGTACTCCCGCTAAATCTAACTTATATTTCAAGATTTCTTCTGCCACTGCCCTGAGCGATCCTGCCCTATACAAACTTCGAACATTCCAAGTGCCAAATCTCATATCCATTTTCATTAGCTTAGGTCGTTTATCCAAGGGATCCGTCCAGGTCCGAGGCTTTGTGTTCATTTTCATAACATAATGATTTTTTACGGTTAGGAGTTGTCAGCCCCACGCCCAATGCCCAAGCTTGATGGCCACCCCTTGCCGGCTGTCCGCGACTGCTTATTCAATCTATTCGCAGTTTTCCTCCATACCTGGAGGGCGTCTCCTTCATCCGCAACATGAGGACGCGGCATGCTACGGTGACAGGGACACACCTAACATGATGTTATGTGTATATTTAGTGTATTCAATCATCTGTAATCTGTCAAGACGACAGGTCCACGGTCTCTTCCAAAACAGTTCCTCCACTTGATGGAATCTAGAGCTGCCACCTTCAAATGAAAATATCCTCTTCTGTCCCCAAGTTCATCCAGCATCTTCTTATGTCTTCTTCCTCGTCTTCTGGTCACTTCTATCCGCCCCTCTATCTTTCCTTCAACAACTTCTTTTAGAAGGCAGTTACCGCGTAAGATATGACCCATCCAATTAGCCTTCCGTTTCCTTATTTCGTGTAGGATATTCTTCTGCTCACTGACTCTAAACAACACTTCTTCATTTCTCAAATAATCGGTCTAACTGATCTTCTCCATCCTTCTCCAACACCACATTTCGAAGCTTTCCAGGTGTTTCTGATCTACTGCCCTAAGTGTCCAAGTTTCAGCCCCATACAACGCAATGCTCCAAATGTAGCATTTCACTAGTTTCTTTCTCAAATTTAAGTCCAATTTGCTGGTAAAAAGATTCTTCTTCTTGCTAAATGCAGCTTTTGCCATGGCAATCCTGGATTTAATTTCACAAGTACACCTTCCATCATCTGTTAACAAGCTACCCAAATATTTAAAACATTTCACATTCTCCACTTGTTTTTGGTCTATCTTTATTGTGACTGGGGTTGGTTGTTTCGAAATTTTCATAACTTTTGTTTTTTCCACATTCATTTCCATGCCATAGCACCTTCCAATTTCGATTAGTCTTATCAAACGTACCATGTAGCACAGTTTTTCCTTAGCGATTAACACAAGGTCATCTGCGTATTTCACAGTTTGAATAATTTGCCCTCCTAATTTTGAGTCTCCGCTCGCCGTTCGAACTTCTTTG
>NW_019724695.1:3343-12857 GCF_002891405.2 Cryptotermes secundus
GCTATAATTCTCATCATCCCAATTGCATCCCTGGTTCCTTTTCCTCTTCTAAATCCAAACTGATCTTCTCCAAGTACATCCTCTATTTTCCTTTCAATTCTTCTTTTAAGTATCTTTGCTATTATCTTTGCTTTATGTGCCATAAGACCAATAGTGCGATGGTCGCTGCATTTTTTAGCTTTTGTCTTTTTTTTAAGACAATCACTGTCACTTCTATAAAGTCCTTGGGCTACACCCCAGTTTTATATATGGTGTTTATTAGTTTTGTCAGTGTTTTCAAACCACTTTCTCCCAGTAACTTGAGCACATCTCCAGGTACATCATCATCTCCTGTAGCCTTTCCTTTCCTCATTTCCTTGATAGCGTTTTCCACCTCACTTTGTAAAATATATGGTAATTTCTTATCTGTATCTACTTCTTCTTCCGGTTCAACTTCTAAGGTTTCTGGCCGATTAGGTCGATCATATAGTTCTGTAATATAATTTTCCCAAATTTTCAGCACTTGCCTCTGATCTACTATTCTATTACCCTGGAAGTCTTCGATGCCAATATTTTTAATCACATGATTCTCTTTCCATCCTAGTTCTTTTTTCTTCATTTACATCAAATCATAACGTCCTGTCCTTTGAAATTCTATAATCTCATTACATATCTTCTCGAGATATTCCTTTTTGGCCCTGTCCGTGGCTCTTTTCAATTCATTCCTCAGTCTCCTGTATTTCCTTCTCCCTTCTTCATTGTTTACATTCATCCATTTCCTTCGCTCCTCTATTTTACTCATCATCTCCTGTGTAACCCATGGTTTTCTTGCTATCTTCTCAACTTTACAAACCAATTCGCTAATAGTATCTAACATGCATTCTTTTATATTGTTCCACTGCACTTCAGCATTTCCGATTTCACCTTCAATTGCACCGAGTTTCTTTCTAGGGTCTCCTGCACGCTTTGTCTTTGAGTATTTAACTTCTCCAAATCCCATCTAGGTCTGCGCTTTTGAAGTCATATAATTTTCTTCAACCTGGTTTGAAACTTGCCAACCAGTAAGTTGTGATCAGAGTTAATATCTGCCCCCAGGCAGCGTCTTCACATCCTTCACACTGTTTCTGAATCGATGTTTCACAAGGATGTAGTCCAGCTGATGCCTCTTCCAATCCCCAGGTGCCTTCCATGTGTAAATTCTTCTCTTTGGCTTCTTGAACCAAGTGTTGGTAACAATCAATCCATTTCGTTCACAAAAGTCAATAAGCATTTGACCTCTGTGATTCCGTCTTCCTAGTCCATGTGATCCAACAATATTCTGATATGGTTCATCTCCAACAATGCTATTCCAGTCTCCCAATATGATGCTGTTTGTGTCTCCTCTTCCATCTTCCTGAAGAATTTCTTCAATTGTGTCATACACTTTTTCCACTTCATCATCTTCATACTCTGATGTTGGCATGTACACTTGTATAATCAGTATATCTACCGTTCCGCCTTTAACTTCAGAGCAATAATTCTGTCATTACAAACGATCTTCTTAACAACACTCCTCACTACACTTTTATGCACCACTATTGCCACACCTCTTTCAGCCCGTTCACCTCCGGAATAATACACCGTATAATTACCACTTCTTATTTCACCTTGTCCTTTCCACCGCACTTCGCTGACACCTAGAACAGACTCCTCATTCTTCTGCATTTCCGTTTTCAAATTCTCCAATTTGCCTGCTTGATTCAAGGTCCCTACATTCCATGTTCCAATCTTGTAGCCGTGATGTTCCTTCTGATCTTAACTAAGTTGTTTAAAATCCCAATTACCTATCCGAACGACGTCTTAAGTAGCCATACACGCTACAATATATATGCATCTCTACATACGACATATATGCGCGTGTTCACTGCATGTATGTGCATGTTATATGTGTGTCTACGTATAATAACAGTAGGTCTGTAGAGGGATGCGGTTCGTGTTAGAAGCTCAGAAGAACTGGAGGTAGGGAAAAGCTTGAAGACCTATGGAACGGGGAACTGGGGAGAGAATAAAAAGTAATGTATTACGAAATATCTGAAAGAGTGTACGTCTCTCGGGAACAATGCTGGGCAATAATCTAATAAACGAAATTCTCTAAGCTGGATTGAGCACAATATGAATTCTTGAATATATTCAAGACTGAATGTGGTGCAAATTCAATGGCGAGGAAATGGAAATAAACCAAAAATTGCACAGAAATCGAAATAAAAATTTATGGATTTCTGAACTGGATATTTCTCGGACTAGAAAGTCTCACAGCTGTGCCTATGGGAAGCTTGGCTTTATGCGTTTCATGATGATTTATTGCATGGCTTCCTCTTCATTCCTGATTTTGGAGGCGATATTGTCACGAGTATTAGTGACTTGTAGACAAATTTTGGATTAGTGAATCAATTTATTGGATGTTCACTTGTCGTAACTAATCTTAGTCCTTACACTCTCAAGATTACAGTAACTTAGCACATAAAGTCTTCAATATCTGTTAACGCTTCAGAGCTGAATCCCCACAACACCTTTCCGTGACGGCTTCGTGTCCTTGACTCACGGCTTCTCAGTAATGACTCACTTCTCCTGGGCCGAACTCTCAACTCTCGAACTCTGTGTCTGGAGTTGAGTCCAGTCTTAAGTTGTGACCGACACTCAGTCGGCCAGTCTATCTTGGAGTAAAGCACCCATTCGTGGATTACGACCAGATTTTTAATACTGTCAGAGAGTTTCGGGTTTGTTGATGTGGGGCGCTCTCTCTTATGAGAGAACGTGTCAGTCGTCTGCAATTGCTGCTGGCCCTCGGCAGCGCAGTCATGCTCAGATCCGAGTCCCATGGGACTCGTAACCACATTTTACTCTCTCAGATTCGAGACTCCACTTTTCAACGCCTCTCAGGGCTACGATGGAGGTATTCGACCCCGCCTCCGCACGGGTTTCTATCTCTGGACTCTGTATCTCGGCCGTTGTAACTCTTTATTTATGTACGCTTTGTCATGGGAACGTGTTTACGCTTGCTACCTGACAAAGATATATTTACTGGTATTTTTATAACGGAAATATGATTACGGAGCCGTTGCCCAACACTAACATTATTTCTGAATTTACTGTTCCGGCTTTCAGGCGTCATGTCACAATATGTTCCTTCGAAACATCTGTTTACATTCTCCGGTCTTTATGGAACTATATCCCGGAAGATATAGAATTTCTTTACACAGCGAGTCTGCATGACATCCGTAAGCAGCACAAGAGAAACTTTCAGTCATATTAGTTTAACGAATCAGTTTTCGTTCACTGAATACCTTCTTTCTACAGGGCTGCGTTATGTACGACTCTGTGTCCTGTGTTTCCTTGCTTGCTCCAGTCTTCTGTACTTCTATCCAAACCAATGTACACGCGATTGGCGCGCGCCTCGGCCCACAGTTGTAGAGAAAACCATGGGGCACTGAACAGGAGAGGAAGTGACTGCTGTTGAGTTTAATAAGGTGCCCTATAATTTGTCTCGATCAATTGAAGAATAGCATGAACATACTTTTAGAGATCCGAACACAGGACTTCCCGAATACAAAGCAGTGTTAATTATTACCCTGCAACTTCGGGCTGAACTGGCAGCCTGCAGTTGGGGCCAATGACAGGTTCACTGAACACGAAGAGGTGGAAGCAGGAGGCCGACGGATGAAGCGAGGGTTTCAGGGAATAGGAGAGTGAGGTGATTATCCGGGGACTATTAAAGTGTAGAGATCTAAAGCAGGAAGAAAGTCCTTTGAAGATGCTTCCTTCTTTACACTAGGATGTAATGAGAAAATAATTGAACTGAAAAGAGGGAATTTAGATGAGATTCCTTTGTCCGTTCCCAGGATCTCCCGAATTTCATCCTCAACCATACATTTTGCTCTTATGAGAATTTTACAAGGACATTTCTGTGTGGCCACTGCTTGAGACCTGCACTTAGCTTTCGGTTTTGCTGTGATATCTCTAATTAAGTGTTTGAGCCAGAATCCAGAAGTTCAGCACGACTGTGTACCCACAGATTCCACACGAAACATTCACATCTAGAAAACTACAAATATGGAGCCGGCCAGTCACAGTTGTCGCGTCCTCTAAGGCATGAACCGTCTTCGACCGCTCGAACGCGGGGATCATGGGTTCAATTCCTACTCGAGGCATGGATATCTATGTGCATTTATTCCGTCTTTGTGTTCTGTGTGTAGGTAGCGGCCTTGCGACTGACTGATCCCCTTCCAAGGAGTCCTACCGACTATGTATGGATTACGAAACTGGAAAAGCAGCCAAGGCCCGCAAGGGCTGTAGAGCCAGAGACAGATAAACATGGAGCCGAGCAAGCTTCCGCAATCAGTAACTCTTTTGGCTTTTACTTTGGAGGTTCTCTATTCGAATCTCTGCCAGGAGAACAACTATAATGACAGGTTTTTCATGGTTTCCTCAGTCACATCCAAGGAAATGCTACGATAATGGCTTAAATTAGGCCACAGCCGCTTGTTTCAACATTCATTCGAATTCATTATTCAGTACAATGCAACTATATGTTGTTGTCTAGTATGAGTTCCTAATAGCTTCGTTGAATGAACTACAAACTGCAAACACAAACTTGGATATGGAGGCAGAATTTTTATATGTGACAAAATTCAGGTAGAGCAACGTAGCGGACATGAGCAAAGAAGTAAAGAAGTACTTGTATGTCAGTGAGTAGCATTCAGCGCTTGTTAATTGTAAACTGCACTGGTCTGTCGCAGTGAACTGAGCGGTTCTTTACTTGACGTCAATCTTTACAGAATTGTTTTTAATAAATTAATATAAATTTTCAAACGCAATAACACACCCTGAACCTAAAATGCTGTGTCCGTGACGCTTTATTTATCCATTGCCAGCTTCGCTTGGTTAGATAACATTAATGGGGTGTGAAGCTATAATCAGTTGCGATATTTAAATGATGATGCATTGATCAATGATGATCAATGGATTTATTATTAATCATTGAATAGGTTAAAGAACAGACTTTGTGAGTAAAATATTGTCACGTGTATCAGTGATTAAGGTGCGGGTTTCGATTGGCAATTGGATTTATTGATAACCTGCAGTTCGTAACTACAGTTAATTATTATACTGCAGTAGTCTTCACGGATTTGTAACATGGGAACTGTAACAGTCTCACTGAATCACACACTCTAAATATCACATATAAATAAAATCGTCTAATCACATGTTAAGTTTTCATAGGCCGACTTCTAGTTCTTCAACTACGAACTTCCCATGGCTATCTCCTTGCTTGCTTGTACGAGTGCTTCTGCGGCTACTATTCGTAACTTGTAACTGCTTTACTTATGTAACCGAGGAACGGACATGGGCCCATAGTAAACACATATCATGTGATCGCTGTCCACCCAGCCAGCCTATTGGCGCGTCAGTCGGATCTACAGAATACATATGTCATGTGATCGCTACCACTACGAGTATTGTGACGTCATCGAGTACATGGAAAGCACAGCTTCTTCTATTGTTGCGTGTTGGACCCTGTTTACAGAGCTGTTGCCTAGTAACGTTTTGATTAAATCCTTTGCAATATCTGCGGATTGGTATAATTAAGACTAAAGAAAGAGAATAGTACGAATTATGCAGGTAGGAAATTCGGTTCATGGTGTTTACCCATTTACAAGCCCGACAGGAAGTGTCATCTGAGGACAGTTCTGTATTTAAAATGACGAATCATTGAGCTAACCTACTAGTTATCTCCGAAAAGAGGCACATCCTGCACGCCTTAACTACAATTAATTATAACACTGTTGCGGGTTTACAAAATTTACAAACCCTACACACTAATCTCTTCACACTGTCTTCAGTAGTCTACACGTATTCACAGTATGATACGGGAGCTACACAAGTGTCCTGAATTACACACTCCCAATACCTTCTCAGTTATCAACAACTATCACTGCGTTCGGTTCTTCTTCTTCCCGCGACTGACTGACATCTGCTCCTCCGAATACTCCGAATACTAACTCGCTCCTGAAGTCAAATCAAAGTCCAAGTCACATTTCGAATGACTGTCAGTCAGTCAGTCAGTAAGTTATAGTGTCGAGCCCCATCTGGGGTTCATGACCAGATATTAATAATTGCGTTTTACAATTACGGTCTTATTTCTGTGGGGCGCCCTCTCTAACGAGAGGACGGGTCTGTCTTTGTATATGCTGCTAGCCCTTGCCAGCGCGGTCTTTCTCGGGTCCCGGTCCCTTGGAACTGGCGATCATATTTTACTGTCTCAGATTTGAGACTTCCAATTCCGTTGCCTCCTACGACTTGCAGGGTCACGGTGAAGGTATTCGAGTCCGCCTCCATATGGTTTCTCCATTGGCTCCTTAGTCAAAGTCACATTGCGACTGACGGTCAGTCAGTCTGTCTGTGTTGGTGTCGAGCCCCGACTGGGGCTCATGACCAGATTTCTTTTTCCTTATATGAAAGTTACTCTCCTGTTCATTTGGGGCGCCCTCTCTAACGAGAAGTCGGGTCTGTCATTTGTCAGTCATAGTCTGTTAGTAAGTCCATTGTCAGTATTTACATATATTTACAATTTAATCTTAATTCCTATTTCTATGTACAATATATACAAGGCCTCTGACAATCCAGGCTCAATACAGCAGATTTTGCCCTATTTCTAGTAGTATTCACTACCACAGTAGTCTAGTCACTTGACTATGCCTGACCGCCGCCAAGTTTAAGCCTCTTATACTTTCTGTGTCGGGCTTCGCATTGTCCAATGTTGCGAACATATTTTACTGTCTCGGAATTAAGACTTCCTATTTCGTCGCCTCTTACGACTCGCAGGGTCACGGTAGAGGTATTTGACCTCGCCTCCACAAGGGGACGGGTACTTAAAAGTCAGTCACATTGCGACTGACGGTCAGTCTGTCTGTCTTGGTGTCGAGCCCCAAGATTTTTTTTTCTTTATATGAAATTACTGCCCTGTACATTTGGGGCGCCCTCTCTGACGAGAGGTCGGGTCTGTCATTTTTCAGTCATAGTTTCTGTTGGTAAGTCCATTGTCAGTATTTACATATATTTACAATCTAAACTTAATTCCTATTCCTATGTAAAATATATACAAGGCCTCTGTCAATGCAGACTCGGTACGGCAGTTTATGCCCTATTTCTACTAGAATTCGCTACCACAGTAGCCTAGTCGCTTGAGCGGTAGTATGCCCGACCGCCGCCAAGTTTAAGCCTCTTATACTTTCTGTGTCTGGCTTCGCCTTGTCCGATGTTGCGAACATTCTCATTTTCATCATTTTGTATGACCTCTGCTTGTTTCCTGCATAATTTTGTTATATAGTCATATACGTACGGGATTTTAAATGTCATATGCAAGTCGGGAACCGGTGTGCGCCTTGGAAAATTGCCAATGGTGCGGAGAACCTTGTTTTGCAGGCGCTGCAATTTCACTAGATGGGTGTCTGCCGCAAACTCCCAGGCGGGATTAGCATAAGTCATTACGGATCTAATGAGAGCTTTGTGAAGGGTCATTTTAATGTTAGCGCTCAATCGCTCACTTTTGAATAGGGAATATACTCTAATGAATGTTCTGAAGGCCTTGGCTTCGATCATTTCTATGTGCAATCTCCATGTAACCCTCTTATGGAAGATTACGCCTAGATATTTTGCACTATTTACAAATGGAATATTTCGTCCATTTAGAGTGAGACAAGACTCAGGGCATCGAAGACTGCGAGAGAAGTAGACCCCCTGAATCTTATCTTCATTAATTCTAATATTCCAGCGCTCACACCAAGTCTCCATTGAGCTGAGACCGCGCTGGAGTCTTCTAAAAATAAAATCCTCCTTGCGATCTGTCGCATACAGACAGGTGTCGTCTGCAAAGAGTGTCATGTGAACACCATATGTTTGGGGGGCATCATTTATGTACAGATTGAAAAGGGTAGGGGAGAGGACTGAGCCTTGTGGCACCCCTTGCTTGCATGTCCCTTGGGGTTGACATTTGGCTTCAACCGAAACCCACAATCGACGCTGAGAAAGAAAGGACCCAATAAGTTTGGTCAAACTGTACGAGAATTCCAATTTTGATCACTTATACAGCAAGCCTGAGTGTCACGTGGTATCAAAGGCTTTTTTGATGTCCAAGAACCCCGCGGCCGTTGACATTTTGTTGTTGAAATTAAGGGTCACGTGGTCCGCCAGTCTCATACTTTGCAATATCGTGCTGTGACATGCACGAAAAACAAACTGGCTTGCGTTGAGCAAGCCTCTTTCTTCAATATGTTTTTGTAGTAATTTCAAAATTGTTTTTTCGAATAGTTTTCCTGTCGTGGATAGGAGGCTGATCGGACGTAGATTTTGCGGGAATTTCGGGTCTTTACCGGGTTTAGGTAAAGTTATTACTTTTGCTTACTTCCAAGCATTTGGAAAATGAGAGCCGAAGACAATGCTTGAATAAATGAATTAGGTGAACCTAAGGTGCCTGAGGCATTCATTTGGGATGCCGTCAATTCCACAGGCCTTTCTCAATTTCAAGGAATTTATCAGTTTTTGTACGTCACATGGTCTGATCCTTTGAGGGGGCCTGTCGTCTACGGTTTCAAGCAGAGCTTGAACTCGAGCCTCCGCTCGCCGTTCTTGATTATCGTCTCACAGATTGTGAGGCGTGAACTGATTTTCCAAAAAATCAGCAATTGCATTGGCTTTTTCGAATGGGTGAAATTTAATGCCTGCAGCACCATGAATAGCAGTTGGTGCCCTTGGCCCATCCCTCTTTAGGAGGGATTTCGCAATTGGCCATATACACTGAGGTGTTACTTCAGCGTTACCTATTTTTGTTTCCCACCGTTCAAGTGCCTTTTTTTCGGGTCATCCGCCTGATTGACTTTGTAACCCAATTTACTGCCGTCTTACACGCTGGATTCCTGGTTTCTTGCCACAACTTTCGTAGCCTCTGCTTATGTTTTAGCAGGCGACCCAGACCAGGAAAATCGTTGTTTATGTCCGAAAGTGTAACTTTTCTTGTGGACAACCTATATGCCAAAACAGTAGAGGCTGCAAAGTCGCGCACCGCTTTATCGGCTTCTACCCCAGACGTAATTTCTATTTTAGGTGATATTAACTCCGAGGTGAGGCTTCGAAACCGCTCCCAATCTGTGAATTTTTCAATAGGTTCCGAAAGGTTCCTAATTCTAACATGATCCAGTATGTGGAATACAATTGGTAGGTGATCTGAATCCAAAATATCGGAGACGATGACATCTGACATTCTGATATTTTTGTGGACCACAATATCCAGCACGTCACCATTTCCCGTAGGGGAATAGTGAGTGGGGCACTGTGGTGTTGTGATTTCGAAATCACGCATGTCAAATAAATCCATGAGTTTCAAGCCTGAGGGGTTTGAAACTTTGCTATTCCAAAATGGATGCTTAGCATTCAAATCACCTGCCAAAATAGACTTTCGTCTGAAGCCTAAGAGCTCAGTGATGTCAGCATCACTCCAGGC
>NW_019724695.1:13657-15114 GCF_002891405.2 Cryptotermes secundus
TAAGTCATTACGGATCTAATAAGAGCTTTATGGAGGGTCAGTTTAATGTTGGCGCTCAATCGCTCACTTTTGAATAGGGAGTACACTCTAATGAATGTTCTGAAGGCCTTGGCTTCGATCATTTCTATGTGTAATCTCCAAGTCACTCTCTTATCGAAGATTACACCTAGATATTTTGCGCTATGTACAAAAGGAATATTTCTTCCATTTAGAGTAAGAAAAGACTCAGGCGGTCGACGACCACGGGACAAGTAGACCCCCCGAGTCTTATCTTCATTAATTTTTATATTCCAGCGCTCACACGGGTACTTAGAGAGAGTCAGAGAGTCACGTTACCACTGACGGTCAGTCTTATTCTAGTTTCTCTTATAAACCCACAGTCGGACAGCGGAAAACGCACTTCGCTTCACTGTTGCGTAATCGCCGTGTTTACAGAGGCGTTGCTGGACAACGCTACCGAGAGATATTTACAGAAACGCTGTGTAGCAACCAGCGCGCATTGGCTCGGCCTGGCACTGTACGGAGAAACACCGCTTTCCTTACTGTTGCGTAACCTCGTTCCACTGTTGCGCAACTTGGGAACGTTTATCTAGAGTCTGTCTTCGTGGTAACTCGTTCAACGTCCCGTTGCCGAACAACGGTTTACATATAACAATATATACACATATATAAAGGTGTCATCAGCAAAAAGACCTAGATATACGCCAGATGTTTAGAGAGCATCAATCACAGATATACTGTACAATGTGGGGGACAGGACGAAACCTGATATCAGAGTCAGATTTACTTTACTACTAGCGGTTTACCGCGAAACCTTTCGCATTGGCGCCAAGCCCCTTGAGACCAAAGACCGGTATTTTTTTAACTGAAATCTTACTTTCAAAGTCCTTATGTAACGTGCTCTGACGAGAGGATGGGCCAGTTGTTTACAATCGCTTCTGACAATCGAGAGTGCAGTCATTTTCGGGTCCCAGTCCAGTGGAGCCCCTGGCCATATTTTACTCTCACAGATTCATAAAGTGTAGCATAGTATACTCTATGCTTTTATCTGAAACAAAGTTAGCAGTTATTCATGCGGGATTTCGTTCCACAATGGGCACTTGTCACCACAGTCGGTATGCCGCAGCTGTAGTACAGTACCTTGACTGTAACTTAACTTCGTCCCAGGCTGTGTAACCAAACCAAAACACGAACCAATCTGTGATCACCACAAACATTACAGAAGAGGCGATCAGGCCTCAGACTGCAAAAACGGCGACGTACAACATCCGACATGGATGCCGGGTTGTGGCCGGCCTTCTCAATGGCGTCCCTACGATACAAACCACTAGAAACTAGGAATCCGCAATTAAACAACCCATATTTCAAGGTAAATGCGTTCCATAAGACATGCATTAAAATCCCTCAAATTGTGGATCTTCGGATCAGACAAACATATTAGAGGCGTGCGTTGCTAG
>NW_019724696.1:0-974 GCF_002891405.2 Cryptotermes secundus
ACCAGGTCCAGACCAAATAACTGCAAAGATGCTAAAAGAGTTACCGAAAAAGGGAATTGTGTTGCTGGCATACATTTTCAATGGTATATTAAGGATGAGCTACTGGCCAACAGCCTTAAAACTCTCTCAGATTATTACAATAATTAAACCGGGGAAGGATCCTTCGGACATAGCTTCGTACCGACCTATAAGCCTAACATCAGTAATATCTAAGGTATTCGAAAAAATCATACTTCGCAGAATTAAGGATGACCTAACAACAAATACATGGATACCTCAACACCAATTCGGCTTTCGACCAGGACACACAACTATACAACAAGTGCACAGAATAATCGACGACATCAATAAATCCTTGGAAGCGGGAAATTACTGTACAGCTGCGTTTCTGGACGTAAGCCAAGCGTTTGACAGAGTCTGGCATGACGGCTTACTATTTAAAATCAGAAAGACTCTTCGACCCTCATACCCTAAACTCTTCAAATCTTATCTGAACGACCGATATTTCCAAACCAAAGTAGGAAGCGAGACGTCAGAAATTTACCCCATTGAAGAAGGTGTACCTCAAGGTAGCGTGCTGGGGCCAATGCTATATGTACTCTTCACGTCAGACATTCCAACATCAACAAACACCACTACCGGCACGTTCGCAGACGACACAGCGATCTTATCAAACAATAAAAGCCTGGAGCTAGCCACAGTACATCTACAACAACATCTCGATACCCTCCAGGATTGGTTCAAGAAATGGAGAATAAAGATAAATGAAAGTAAGTCCGTTCATATTACCTTTACATTAAGGAAAAAGAAACCAACAGTCGTCCGTATAAATAACACCGTTATTCCTAGCAAAGTAGAAGTCAAATACCTCGGAATGCATCTACACTGCAAAATGACGTGGAAATGCCACATAACAAAAAAAGTAAACAAATAGATTTACTGACTAAGCAGATGTCCTGGCTTTTAGGCAGAAG
>NW_019724697.1:0-93 GCF_002891405.2 Cryptotermes secundus
GGCTAGCTTTCTAGCTATGCGTTGCTAGCTTGCTAGTTTTGCGTTTGTTAGCTTGCTAGCTTTCCGTTGCTACCTTGCTATCTTGCCAGCTTT
>NW_019724697.1:234-765 GCF_002891405.2 Cryptotermes secundus
CGTTGCTAGCTTGCTTGCTTTGCGTTGCTAGCTTGCTTGATTACTTTGCGTTTCTTGCTTGATAGGTTTGCGTTTCTAGCTTGGTAGCATTGCGTTGCTAGCTTGCTAGGTTTTCGTTGCCACCTTGCTAGGTGTCCGTTGCAACATTGCTAGCTTGGCGTTGCTAGCTATCTAGCTTTGCGTTGCTAGCTAGCCAGTTTTGCGTTTCTAGCTTGCTAGCTTAGCGTTGCTAGCTAGCCAGTTTTGCGTTTCTAGCTTGCTAGCTTAGCGTTGCTAGCTAGCCAGTTTTGCGTTTCTAGCTTGCTAGCTTAGCGTTGCTAGCTAGCCAGTTTTGCGTTTCTAGCTTGCTAGCTTAGCGTTGCTAGCTAGCCAGTTTTGCGTTTCTAGCTTGCTAGCTTTGCGTGACTAGATTTCTAGCTTGCTACATATGCGTCGCTCACTTGATAGCTTTGTGTTGCTAGCTTGCTAGCTTAGCGTTGCTAGCTAGCCAGTTTTGCGTTTCTAGCTTGCTAGCTTTCCGTTGCTAGCTTG
>NW_019724698.1:0-775 GCF_002891405.2 Cryptotermes secundus
GAAACACGTAGCATATCTATATTTGTAATAAATATGTAAAATATATATTAATACCACTCGTTTTGTGTTGACGGTTTCAATACAAATAAAATCAAATAAATACACAACAGGATGCAGTCTATAAAGTAAATATTCTAAACTTTTCTTGTTCTAGGTTTAGAAAGTTTTCGTCGTCATGATGGTCTATTCTCCATCTTCTAGACACAAATACCTAGGAAAGAGTGTGGAACATTGTAAATATTAACATGCGTAAGAATTATATAAGGCAGTTATGAAGAAGCAGCATGAGAACATAGCGAAATATAAGTGAACACATGCTCCATACCTTGACTTATAACGGGAACGTAGTCACTTCAATAATCGTAAGCTTGACCGCCCTGAAGATTAGGCTCGTTTATATTTCAGGGATGGGTTTATCCTTTTGCCAGAACGTTTCCATTCACAGACTGTTCTCTTTTCTGAATTCTTGGATGAGGAGGCTTCATTTGTAAATATTATATTATTCTCCAACATGTGACAAATACCTGTGAATGCTTTTGGAACATGCTGAAGTACGTAAGCAAACAAAGATATTCGTGAGGAAATAATGAAAAATGGATATTACCATGTTCCGTAGCGCAAGTTGTAACGGCAACGTCGTCGCTTCAACGAGCATAATTCTTCGTAATGCTCCGTGTTATGATCGGTTTTTGCTGTCATTCTCCTATTCTTCGGTGTGTTCTGCGCTGGAAATGTTTGCGTTGCTGCGGTTATTCTGCATTTGCTGACTTCTAGC
>NW_019724699.1:0-12197 GCF_002891405.2 Cryptotermes secundus
AGTTTAAGTAATACACAAACGCACATGATGTGTGTGCGCTTGCACATGCACTCTCACTTTTTGATTATTTAAATTGATTGAAGTTGGGTATTAATGAAACTGGGTTTGGTTTTCCGAGATGAAGTTTAAAAGCCGTTGTTTCTACTGTCTGAAAGTTTGCTATTTAAGGCAGAGAACAATTTCAAAAAGCGCGGACAGTTGTCATCATTCAAACAGAACTATAAGTACTTAATAAAATGGACAGAGCAACAAAAAGTTGTGTTATATGGTGTTACACTGTGCCTATTTCTACAGCTCCAAAACATACAAAATGTGTTATATAATTATTTGAATTAGAAAATGAAGGATGTTTATCATCATGAGCTTGGACAGAAAATTAATTATGACCCAGTCTGGATATTTGGTGCACTGGTGCTGAAATAACCTCCTTAGTGGGGTTTTGCAATGTGCAAAAATAGGACATTTTAAATCTCAGCCTAGTTCTACTGTTGCATTTTATGCCGAACATACAGTACAGGCTTAACAAACTCAGTGCTTATGAATAAGAGAGGTTAATGTAGATACATATGTATATTTCATATAATCCATTCTTCATGTTCCTGTTCACCAGTAGCTGAAAAGCCCCCAGGACCATGTAATACCTCTGATTTTATCAGAATATACAGTAATTTGGTTGTAGCAATGTTACACCAATGTCAGAGTCTACAGTGCATATGAATACATTGTTTTGGTATTGATAAGTCGCATGTTTTGCAGGTCATGTGGAGGTTGTGGACATGAGGGTAACGGTGTGTCGGGATGCAGTGAAAGGGAAATGTGTGCGCCCACTGTGTAAATACTACCACATACCCATTTTACTGCCCCCAGCTGATGAGATGGCAGCACAGNCTGAACTTGTTTATTGTAAGGTTTATAATATTATTATGTCATGAAATGACACAAAATATATTGATTTCTAATGTTAATTTATCTGAAGTTGTAAGTAAAGAATACCGGGCAACATAAGATACATTTTAGCAGGTTACCACAGCAGTGTGAATATGGAGCGCAACACAGTGGGTGGCTGAATTAACAGAGTTACTTGACTGTCAATAATTGTGGCAACAAGGAGCACCGAGGTCCGCAAAACACGGAGAATGGAAAGATTTTTTATACTCATTGCCCTAGTTTCTTTTTGTAATATATAAAGAAAGAATCCCTTTAAAAGGGCTGATCAACAAAACTATTGTTTTGTATTGTTCCCGAAGTAGATTAATAGTTAATGAACACACTCCTGGGTATTGAAGTACGTACTACCATCAACGTGCAAGGCCTGGGACTGCCCAGCCCTTACTCAATATACAACAAAACAAGGAAGAGAATAGGCTGGACTCATTCAAGTTTCCTTCACAGGAAGAGGTGCAAGTGAGATAGATGGGGATTATCAGCACTGACACGTTACAGACTGAGTCACCACATTTCAATTCATTCAGACAAAAATTAAAAATAACATTAACTGTAAGTGGTATGGCTTGGCAGATTGGCAGTATTGTCTGCAAGATATATTCTAAAATAAACCATATTGTTAGGAGAGGGAAAAGTAATATGTACGGTCATCGTAAAGAAGTTGTACAGTAATTGCGGCCATGAAAAGCCAGGGAGAAACTCTGGAAGACTGCAAAAGGTCACTGCCATGGTATTAAAATGATGTCACCTGTGATTTTTATTAATTGTTGAAATTTTGTTTTCTGCCAAACCATATACACAAGAAAGGAAAATCCTGATTGGTTCTAGTCAAATGAGTGATTGTAACTCAGTCTCTAACTGGTGTTCTGTCCTTAGAGGCTGTGACAAAACGTATTTGGATGTTTTCCCTTACAAACGTATTTAGTGCAAACAGGACTCAAGAGCCTCGCAAGAATGAAAGAGGTCTTGTTTGCACTATGCTTGTACTGTACTCCGTGATATCTCTCAGACGAAAGAAGTGCCACATTTTTTTAAAACTGAAGTAAATGTTCCTGTACAGCATTTAAGAATCAAAGTTAGGTCAGGGCGAAGGTTTTTTCTTCTTAGCGGGCTCGATAGTGTGTTGTTTTGGTTGGATTCTGTCGGTTAACAATCAAGTTGCTCCAACCTTGAGGAGCTGATGTTTGGTATTAAAGGGCAAGATATAAGAAATAATTGTACATATGTAAGCCGTACACATACATTACTAGATTTGTTGTAAAATGAATGTGATAAGATGGATTTTTGAGAAGGGTATTGCACTGTGTTTACATTGTAAAGTATAAACTCTTCTTGTTTTCAAAAATAATTATGTTGTTTATATTTGTCTTGATTCAAGGTTGAAGTTGAGTGCACCTTCTTGGCAGATGATTGGGGTTGTTATGAAACAGAAGTGTTATGTATATAGTATATAAGAAGATGAATGGACTTGTGGTCTTCGACCTCGAATGAGTTTTAAAAGTGGATGTTACTTTTATTCAAGAGTTAGAAATAGCTACTATTGAAAACTTAGGCCATGTTGTTAATGCAGATCTTTCCCTTTAATACCAAAATTTAGAAGAGTGAGCTTCCAGAATTGACTGTAGTCAAGGGTCTAAGGCAGAATTTTATCGGAAAGTTCCGGCAGAGCAGGGTTAGCTTGAGTCGCTGCTTGCTAGCTTCTAGGTGTTATCACGTTATAGGCTTCGGTCAGCTTATTTTAATCCCAGACACGAATGCCTAAGAAACAGGACGCAAAATTAAATTGAGCATCGCAGGCTTTTTGTCCGCAGTTAGATTTTTCCGGCACCGGTAGCCTTTGCATATGAATGGCTTGTTAGCCACATAGGCTACCTAGGTGACGAGGCCCGGAGAGAACCCCATCCACCCCTCACTGCGGCTTACTGGAAAACAAAGCACTTCCATTCTTGCTATCCACAGCAAACAGTAAAAGAATGCCTCCGCCCCATTTAGCTACTGGGAAAGACCCGACAGTCGATGACAGGTTGAGCCAGCCATGAGGTTCCACACCTCCAATAACTGGCAACAGAAAGTTTCTATCATAGAGTTTATAATATAGTTGTACGTTAGCAAGCGATGTATCATGTAACGTGACACAGTAGACAATGTAATCCCTCAGTAATTATTCAGATAGTTAAAAAAAGCACTAATGTATTAATTCAAGAATGGACATGCTTTGTTCAAAGCAATATATACCCTTGCATTTTACATTGCATGTAACCTATTAGGTGTGATAAAGTAGTTACTAGCTTTCTTTCTGTCTGCTTAGATCCAATTATTAACCCAGCCACAGGTTTTAGTTTGGCTGCGAGAAGGCCCAGCCCCACAGGCAGAGTCTTGTCAATATTATTCCTTGTATAGTGCAATGCATGCATGCATAGACTGCTTCCAAGGAAAGAGGATGATTCTTTTTAATGTTTCTATAGATCTCATAGCTATTCAAAAACTACACTTCCTAGGCTACCAGTATATTCAGTATATTTAGGTATATATTTTAATGTGCTTGTTACTCCACTGGGAAATGAAAGAAATTGTATCCATTTGTGTATGATTATGTAGATACAAATATAAACTTTTATTATAATTATTTTGGCATAAATATAAGTTGAATATGCTTATGAAGAAATGAAAATATCAAAGAGTTCTTCATTTTCCAGTGGACTCAAAAAAAAAAAAGAGAGGATCTTTTCAAAGATACATTGTTGAATACTCTGCTTTTTGTTCCAAACACCCGTGTTTTAAGTTCCTAAATCTGTGAAATTGATAAAGTATGCGTATGTCAATATGACTGTGGTTGGTAAGTTACCAGTATGTCATGCAGAAAGCATGTTTTGCACGAAGTATATACCCTGTGCTCTCTTGAACATGGTTTGGGAAGATCCCCTCTGGTTTGATAAGTGATGATTTTTCTAATGTCCACTCACCACTGTTATTTGGTGGTCCATTGTTCCGAGCATAGATCACACCAGCTTAGGTTAATCATATTCTACAGAATGAAATGACAAGGGCTGTACACCACAATTTGTACATATTCGATACATAGAGAGTAAGTTTTTACATTTTGCTTTTGTGGCAACCCTGCAAGCTGCTTTTTAGATCATGCATATTTTAGTTTGTCCTCCCCAGCCTCAAGTAATACAACCCTGTCGCTCAGGCTATCCCTCCACTTTCACGGGTCCAAGTGTGCACCCCTGTAGGTGGGACATTGCTTTCTGAGCTGGGCCATGAGAGCTTTACTCTGGGCTGTAAGGATTTCTTGAGTTTAAAAATTGACATAGCTGAGCATGTATATCCTATCTTCCCTCACCCCCCTGAAACTCTTTTCTTTCCCTCCCCCTCCCCCCTTGACTATAAGTAATCAAGGCCAGTTTCCCACACTCACCCATCTTGTAGGCTGGTTGTCTTTGAGTCCAGTGTACTGTATCTAGTTGAATCTATTTTTGAAGATCAAGAGAATGAAAACATGAGTCACTTTTGAGAAAAGTGGATCTCGCATAGGACATGACAGTGGCTCAGTATTTTTTCATTTATCAATAATTTTGTGATATTTTAGTAATGACTGTTATTTAAGCCTCACTATAACCATTACTTGTACCTTGTTATGTTATTGTTAGACTTTACAATTCAGATTAGCTTATTCACTAATGAGGAGAAAACTGCACACTGGATGAGACTTTTATTTTTGGATTAATTAACTATTTAAGTAATGTCAACACATGAATTGTCAACTGTGGGTGCAAAATGTAATATGTGTGTGTGTGTATGTGAATAAGAAAATCTTTTCAAACAGGTTTTCTCCTTGTTGTTGAATAGTATGTATAATAACCAGGTGTGAATATGTGTAAGACACATATAGTACACCAACTCTCTGTGGAAGTTAATATCTGCAATGAGTGGATAAAATGTTGGTTACACCAAACTCTGATATGCCTTTATTTTTCAATAGAAGGATGTAAGTCTTTCAAGATATTTTACATGTTGGATGAGTATGCATTTTCTGCATTAAAGAAGTGTCGCCATTACCACTTCTATCACCACCATCTCATGTCCTCAGTATTCTTCCTATAACCATTGTGTTGTGAAGGACTGTACTGCAGATGCAATGGATGTGGTGAATTGCTCAAAATTGTTATTTTGAGTAATAATAAGCATGAAAATAGTTCACTTTTTTATACTAAATTCCTGTGCACTGCATTTAAGACAATGAAAATACTACCTTCCTATTTCATATGTAAGAAAAAGAGGTAAGATTTTCCTCTCACATTCCCTCCTGCTGAATGAGTCACACAAACACAGTGTGGCTATTACTTCGTTTTGGATAGTCTCATTAATGCTAAGGAAGGTGGCTTTTACCCTGTGTCGCTAACAGAAATATCTTGAAAGAAAGAGATAAATTGTTTGTGGAGACATTTCATTTTTAAACTAGAGTTACAGAAAGTGGTGGGGGGGAGTATGTTGATAATTCTAATTTGAGTTCCAAGGCTACGCCCTTTGGGTTCTGCTGTGAAATTATGGAATAGTTTATAATGATTATTCATTCAATTATTTCTACATTGGACTTTTCAGCAGTTTGAGCAGTCACAAATTCGTGTTATGAAATTCTTCACAAAAAAATTACTATGTAAAATCGGCATTCCCTCTCCCAGACACAATTGGCGTGGCAGATATTACTCCTTCAGATGCATCATCGGGTATCAACCACTTTCATCTAGTACACATGGAAGTGACAGCAGTAAAATAAAGAAATAACCCTCTCCCATTTTCTGAGTAAAGTAGGTAAATAAAGAAGTATGTGAAATTAAAAGCGTGTTTTATTTGATTCATCATATGGGAAATAGTTTGGATCATGAAGAATGGAAGAGGATGCTTTAAGGAGTTTATTGTAAGTAAGCTGCAGATGCATCCATATTATCTTAATACATTCTTAGCCACTGTACCCTTTATACCCTTCCACAGTTTTACGTTATTTCATTTTTAGAAGTACCGTATGTACGCATGTATAGGCCGCACTTTTTTTGCCAAAAATTCAAGAGGAAAACTGGGGTGCGGCTTATATTCGAAATCACACTTCATTTAAAAAAAATTAAACGTTGCCAAATTTCGGAATAATTTCTACTCCTGAAATAATATTCCAAGAAAATTATTTTTTCTGTAATTTCTGTCTGAAAATTGTGCTGTGGCCTATACACGCACACGGCCTATACATGCGTAAATACGGTATTAACTGGCAGAACAAACTTTAAATGGTTGAATATTTGTGTTTAATGCACATTCTGCAGGTTTGGGCAAGTTTTTCTTGGCAACAGATGAGGATAGGAATCATGTCTGGAATGAATGGTCATCTGTCATAGAGTACATAAACTTACAGTTGAAGCCCTGAATCTTGAAGAGTACTACCTTCTGGGATGTGACACTGTGTAGTGCAGTAGAAGTTCATCAACATGCTCTAGGAATACATTACACAGTGCTATAAATACATAATAGGGTAAAAAAGGTAAAGTTGTCCCTGTGCTTGAGTAATTAAGCACTATGCAATGAAGATGTATGGGAGAGTGGATGCATAAATTCACATATACCCCTAGGGTAAGAGCCCCCTGTACCCACTGGATAGGAGGATGGGTGGACCACAGAGCCGGTCTGGACGATACAGAGAAGTTAAAATTCTTGTCCCCACCGGACTGAAAACTCCGATTCCTTGGTTGTCCAGTCTGTAGCCAATTGCTATACTGAATGTGCTATCCTGCCTCTATACATAGAATTGGGTTCCATTTTCAAATTGAACCCTGCAATATCGTCTGGGTGTTTAAACAACCTCTTTGTATGTGAATTGCTTTGGACTCTGGATACCTCAGCATAAATGTATATGCCTTGAATTTTATAAAATTCTGTTAATTGAGTGGCTGAGCATATGCTGGCTTGTATAAGGATTGAGCCAGCTCCACATAGATAGTTGATTGCTTCCACCACACTGTATCATCATTGTCATCGTCGTCGCCGCCGCCTCCGCCTCCACCACCATTATTATAATTAGCCGAAGTGCCTCAGTCGGTATAGTGACAGGCTATTGGCTGGCTGGCCAGTGCTTAATTTACAGCAGGGGCAAGATTTTTCTCTATTCCAGTGCCCAGACTGACCCTGGGGCTCACCCAGCCTCCCATCAAGTGGGTACCAGGGGCTCTTTCCCAGGGTAAAGCAGCTGGGACATGGAGATGACCACTCATTTCCATCCAGTGCCAAGTCAAGAATGGTGGAGCTATACCTCCACTCCCCTTTATATTTTAATGACAGTGCTTAATAAATTAAGAACAGGGACAACTTTACCTTTACCTTACACACGATTCTGCTGGTTTGAAGACACTTCAAACATTTAATTTCCTTTAAAGTACCTCATGTCTCTTCTGCTGGCATTGATTCCACTAAGGGGTTGATTTATGGATGAAAAGCATCCAACTATGTTTGCCTACCCACAATTCTTAACCTTGCACCTCTGTCCAAACTATTCCTTTATTTGTAATATTATCAGCCACTTGGGTAAGCCACCCCAGTCTGGTGTCCTGAGACTCTAGTATAGTTTCCATTAATCGGCGAGGTGATGCACTAGAAGCCTTTAAATATACTTGCACTCCCACAGCTTTTCATTTTGAGTCCACAAGTTTCTCCTGCCCGTTATATCATCCCTCACTCTTGTTGTTAAGCCATCTTGATTTGAGCTGTCCTTTGCATCTTTTGCCTTTTAACATATAATTCCAAATCCCTACCATGCCCTCTGATTGTATCCATTCTTTCAATATGGCCCAATCACTGGAACTTTTTCATCCATTAATGGCCAATTTCTATCCTTGTGTTTATGCAGAGCTTTCTGTTCCACTTCTTTGTTTACAAATTGAACATGCCTCATACTCCTTCCTGTGTATTCAGGTGGTAGGGAAATGCTGTTGGGTACTATCTCCAGCCCTACCCAACCAATTCAATTTTTGCTGGAGCAATTGTTGCATTTGTAAGTCATTTGCCACAGATGAGGATAAATTGAATCACCAGTCCATGTAAAGCCCCTTGATAAGTAACCTTCATGATAAAGACAGACCTTTTATATGTCTGTTGTTACATTAGTTCAGTGAAATTTATCTGAGGCTTGTGATTCTTCATTACTATCGCCATCAGAATCGTCTGTATGACTAGGACTAAAGTCCCCCTGTTTTATCACATGCCTCCTCTTCCGAAATCATCGCATAGGACCATCAGACATTTTTGTAAAACACAAGGGTTAATAAAAACGTAAAACAGAATGGCACAATTGATGGATAAACTAGAAAATCGCAACAACAAAAAAATATGGGAACTTCACAATGCTTCCAACCTGCAAATTCGAAGTTATACAACTTTTACAACAAGTATGTGCAATATTCCTCTGTGACCGTGTAGCTAACCACAAAATTCCCGTCCCCCATTCAGATGTCTTCATTCACTGCACCCTCCTATAGAAGTTACCACAGAAGATTGAAAATGTCTACAATGAACTATTTATTTCAATTCTGGTGCATTTGTTTCCAATTGAAATATTAATTGCTATTATGTTATGAATATTATTGAAATGTTCAAATAACTCGTTTAAATACTGAAAACGATAGAAAATGTTAATGACAAAAAAAAAAGCAATAAGCAAATAATATAATATTTTTTTATGTAAGTTGTAAACTCCAAATATAGGAAATAGATAACTTTAGTGATCCTTATTAATATAAACTTGAATGTGAAAACTATTTATATATTCTATGATTTTTTGGTCAACCCAAGAGTTTCAGGGAACCACCAGCTGAGAACGGTTGCTTTAACAGAAGACTGTTGTTAAAATTAAGGCAGGTAGGTGCAAAGAACAGATAACCATTTAAGAGGCTCAATATACTATTTCTAGCTATGGAGTGTTTATTGTCTCTAAGAACATTTCCAGTCAACAACTTGGAATGGAAGTGTTTCATAAATATTCAGAATTCCCTGCAGTCAATACAAGACACAAGTGTGAACCAGTTGCAGTTACAGTCTAACAAAAGGGAGCATAACATGCTGGAACAAAATTTTATACCCCATCTTTATATGTATTACAAATTTAAAATTATCATTTTGCAACCAACTTTTTTCATTTTCAATTCCTTTTAGTTGCATGCATATTATTCCAGAATGTTCATTGGGAATATCTCATCAGTTGTAATTCTATATGAAATTATGCTTTAAATAATTGGTTGTGCTGTTTACTAACAGATTTTTTAATTACTCTTTTTACTGTACAGTGTGAGAGACATTCTCATAAAAGCCACGGCTCTTTCATGGGACTGTAAATTTGAGAATGCTGGAAATCGCTGATATAGTGATTAGCATTCCAGTTTCTTATTCTGACATTTCTTGCATGATGGAACTAGACGTCCTGATCATGGTCTGCTGCTGTCCCCTTGAATTCTGCCACGATATTATCAGTCTAGAACCTTAATGTTGTACATCTCACCCTTTGGGTAATCTTAATTCTCTAAGTACAGTCCCTCATCACTTCCTGAGACATTCAAAAGTCACTTCTGTAATGACATCTCACAGATAGCAAACAGATGCCTTACATTTCACAGCCCATGCAAAACTGTCTGGTTAGTTCCTTCAGGCGCAATTTAAATAAACTGCAGGAAAACCTTGAACCTCCACTGTGCCCTCTGTTCAGGTAAGAGATACACATTATTTTGCACAAGCAGGAACAGACATGGAGACTGAACATGCAGACTGAGATCTCTAAAACATTGGTTTTTTAATTCAACATTGACATAGCTGATTGCCTGAGATTTTAATTTATTTGCAATGAGCTTCAAATCCTATAAAACAAATTATTAAATGTACAGTACAGAAACTAAAACAAGTACTAGTAAGACGGCCCTCATAACAATCGTCAAAAATACCCCACATGAAGGTGTAACTACTGCTGAACATGATACACTTTTTAATCAATAATGCACATTGGACAGGGGTATACAGTTAGTTGTGACAACAAGAGTCCAGTCATAATAATATAAGCATACAAAATGCATTTAATTAGAAACTTTACTGAAAAGTAAATGAACACAAAGACTTGCTTATTAATAAAGGTGCACCTCACAAAAACAAGACCGTAACTGTCAAACAGTAATAAATATCTGGTCGTGAGCCCCATTACCCAACACGTGACAATATTAAAACATTTCCGCTTATGGTATGCATGGGGCATTCCGTTCATATTGTTTAAACCGCATTTCAATAAGCTTAGTCGCGTAGTCGATATAGCGACTGGCTATGGACTGGACGACTAAGGGGTCGGAGTTCTAGTCCCGGTAGAGTCAAGAATTTCCTCTTCTCCACGTCGTCCAGACCGGCTCTGGGGTCCACTCAACCTGCTATCCAGTGGGTACCGGTGGCTCTTTTCCCGGGGTTAAAGCGGCCGAGGCGTGAAGCTGATCACTCACCTTCATCCAGTGCCGAGGTCAAGAAAATGTGGATCTATACATCCACTCTCCCATACGCCTTCATTACGTAGTGCTTAATTAGTTAAGCACAGGGACAACTTTACCTTTTACCTCCTAGATATATAAGTACGTGCGCGTGCGCGTACACATATGTGAACTCGATTTCGCGTAGCTTGTACAGAACGAAGTCTGTACGGTCTGTACTGCCAGTAGTCTGCCGAGGATTCGAAGTAGATACCTACCGAACGCATGGCATGAACTGAATACTATATGCTACGAGTACATGGCGTCGAATGTGAAATATTAAGAAGACCCAGAAAGAAGAGAAACAACAAAGAATTATCATAAGCTATTTCAAGTTTATTCGTTTAGGCTACTCCCTCCAACAGAGCTAAACACGTTGGTAAATAAACGCGACATGAATTGTTTCATGGGACCTTTCCATAAACTTTTTTCTCACGTTCAAACTCCCTAGGACAGTTCTGACTTCATTGGATTTGTTGGTCTCATAGCAGTGCTGTATGTTATTCGATCTGAAACGGACACATAGGCTAGAGATAACCTCACAGCAGGCTTGCAGCAATGCTGGCTAAGGCGGTTGGGCGGAAGGGGCGGGGGGTTGTCGGCGTTTCCTCGGCTCGTCTTTCGCTTTATCTGTTTAGTTCGCAGTCACTTCATTTGTTTCTATGCAAGAGTCCAGTGGCAACATCGCCTGTTTTTAGCTTACTTTCCTTAGTATGAAAAATTTAAAGTAGATATGTGCGATCTTAGGGGCCGGGCCATAGTTCAAGCGGTTAGCCGCTAGCTACCCATCGCGGCGGCCCGGGTTCAATCCCGGGTCTGGTCAAGTGGAATTTGTGGTGGACAAAGTGGCGCTGGTGCAGGTTTTCTCCGAGTACTTCGGTTTCCCCTGCCAATCTTCATTCCACCAATTGCTCCACAATCACCCTCACCTATCATCTGGGGCTGGTACAATAGGCCATAAGTGGCCACAGTACAAGGGACTTAGTCCCAGCCCACTAGCAATAAAAAAAATTACGTTAGAAGATAGTGATTGGATTTGTTTCCTCATTTTCCTAAGTTCCTTCAGGCAGAATTATGAGTAATAACTTAAAATAGGCCACACTCACTTCCACGTGTTTGCTATTAACCGGTCAGTGTCCCACCAACAATACAACCTAGACAACGTACGCAGTTAGAAAAACGTTGTTAAAGGCACTGTTAGGCTGGGGCCACACGAGCGCACGAAGTACGTCCGTTGCAACGAACGTAATTTATGGCGGACGTTGCTGAGGACACCACACAGTTGCAGAATGCGGTACGTAGTTGTATCTGCAATGGAGCCAGAAAAAGCGTAGCATTCGCCTCCCTTGTTTATTTGACAACGGACGTCACGACATTCGTTACAACGGACGCATTTTGTGCGCTCGTGTGGCCCCAGCCTTATTAACACGTTGGACCCTGCTACCAGAAATATTTAAACTCTTTCTGTACTTCGCTTTAGGTACTTGTTACAGTGTCATATGGGCCTCTAATCTAATGGGCACATAAAAGTCTGCGCCCCGATCTGGGGTCCAGCTGCCACCTCCCGATAATAAGTGATAATTAGAACACGCCCCTCGCGCCCTATGCCGAAGTTATTTAACAACGTTTTTCTAACTGCGTATGTTGTCTAGGTTGTATTGTTGGTGGGACACTGACCGGTTAATTGCAAACACGTGGAAGTGAGTGTGGCCTATT
>NW_019724699.1:13343-14096 GCF_002891405.2 Cryptotermes secundus
GAGACTTTATGCGTAATATTATTTTATTCGATCTCGGAATATAATATGTGAAATATTTAACACGAACCCTTACTTTGGAATTACATCTTGAACCCCCCTCCCTTATTATGACGTGTCCTTCGCACAGGTCAGAGAGCTGTTACGTATGATGGAGGTAAGATGTGATAAGCGTGTGCTCCGATTCTGCAGCTTTGCTTGCATATTTTGTGCAGCTAGGACAGCGTGAATTCCCGTAAGTTGTGTTAATTACATGATTTGCAAGTATTTGTGACTTTATGACAATTGAGTTGAGCTAAATGCATTATAAAATCATTCAGAAACCACTTTGCATAAGTTGGTGAACAAACAAGTCTTCGTACTTCACGAAGTAGGCTGTTTATAATAGCAGGGAAGTGAATAATTACACATTTTGCAAGAGTTTCATATATTTTTGTAATATAATTTCGATTTAAGTCGCATATATCATGACTACTAAACGTATAATTACTATTTTCATAAGTTAATTAGTGCGAAGAAGTTGCAAATTTGGCGATAATCTTGGCGAGTTTTTTGAAGAGACAAAAACTTAAATATTTGCCGTATACTAAAAGAGCAATTTATTTAGAAGTTCATAAGCATTCGTTTGCAAAATTTTAGAGTCATAACGAATTCACTGCTTTCTAGGAACTGTATAATTTTTAATTTACGTGTTCACGTACTCTTATTAAGATGGAGTGTTTACTGCATTTGCTTGCAGCCATATTGGATTTCCGG
>NW_019724700.1:0-1160 GCF_002891405.2 Cryptotermes secundus
ACTGTTATTTTTCATGTAAAGTTATCTTTTGGTGTGACAATCTATTACTTTGAGATGTGATGTTGACTCTAAGAAGCGTGTTATGACTGCTATGTAGCGATCCATAAACAGTTCGCTATATGAATGGTACCACTGTAATTCCCCTTTGTTCTTTAAATACACACCGTGCAGTCTGGTTTTAGCTGCCAAGGCCAGTCACGAGCAGTGAAGTGGCCAGCTGTGTTGTGTCACGACCTGTGGAGGATATTCAAACTGAATCAGAACAGAGTTTTATCAGATTTGGAATTTGACACTGAAAATGGATGTTTGTGCTTCTCTCAATTCTCTGGTAAATGACAGAATCAAGAGGAACATGGACGTGCATTGGGAGGATTTGCAAAACTGCAAGGGGCAAAAAGAAAATTTGTGAATGGGATGATATGTAGGAATAACAAGGAAAAGAATAGATCATTTGTCAATCAGAATTCAGTTAATTGAGGGACTCTCTGTGAAATATGCTAATGCTGTAGAATACAAGGTGCCAGGTCGACATTCATCAGAAAAACAGTGCCCATCTAAGAGAAAGAAATTTTAAAAGCAAGATTCCACCAACTGTGAAGAAATCAAGACAACAGGAACGTCATGTTGTGTGTCAAAAACTGCGTGATGTGGGACTGTGTGTGGTATATTTTTACGACTAACACAACCAGCTNNATATTATACTATTATTTTCCTCCTCTTTATAGACTTACTGTGCCAAAAAACAATTTTAAAGCAGTGTGGATCAACACACCAATTCTATATACGTTTCTGAATGTAATATGAAAATTAGAAAAAACAAAACTCCAGTTTTTCCCAGTTTATTACACTTTAAGTGAAATGTTGCATTTACTGTTTTAAATGCTTAAGTATCCCCCGCCCCAAGGAGTGAGTAGGAATTAAATGTCCTGCATCATTGAAGAACTAAGGTTTTCCTGCTGTCTTTGCCGGACGAAGATGAAAACCAGTAATCAAAAAGGAATTGCAGAATTAAGATTGAAGTCTTCTGGGATGTGCCTCAACATAGTTTGCTACACAGGTACTGTCTTTTGAGAAGAATCTGCATGCAAGATGGAGGCAGCAAGTTACTCTGGTCACTATTGCTCCCCCCATCAGGGTTGCGCATTTCCGTATGCCGTGCC
>NW_019724701.1:0-526 GCF_002891405.2 Cryptotermes secundus
TATGTTGAGAGTAGTGACTGTAGTACAGCAAATTATGACAGAGGTGCAGTGTTCGGGGAAGACAAAATAATGGCCATAACTAAAATCGTTCTAAACTTAATGAAACAAAATGGCCACTAGAATACATAGGCCCCTCAAAGTCATAGCATTTAATGCGAACGGCATTGGGAGGCAGCGCTATGAGCTCAGTAAACAGCTGCAAGACCTACACGTAGATGTGGCCCTGTTTTCAGAGACACATCTGAAACCTCATGAGGTTCTTTATTCCAAATTACCACTTTTACAGAATCGACCGCCAGTCGGGCAGAAAGGGCGGAACTGCCGTTGCAGTAAGAAAAGGTATTCCCCATAATCATGTAGACCTACCACCCCTTGTTTCAGTAGAAGCGACAGGGGTCTGCATACCAATTGGTAACAGCGAAGTGTTGCTTGCAGCTGTTTACAAATCTCGAGGCAAAGCCTGGAATGATGCTGATATCATTGAGCTCTTAAGCTTCAGACGTAGGTCTATTTTGGCAGGTGATTT
>NW_019724702.1:0-534 GCF_002891405.2 Cryptotermes secundus
ATTCAGCAGAATTGTTTCCCCCTTCTGGAAATTGTATTCAGTAAGAGCTCCAGGCTTACAGTTTTACTTTAGTCTAGCAGTTGTCATCATGGCTACAAAGACAAGAGTTGTGCTTGATCTTAACACAAGATTAAAAGTGATTCATGCGAGTGAGCGAGATAAATTGTCTGTTAAGCAGATCATGAAGATGTTTAACGTCGGTAAAACTCAACTGTATGAGATTCTAAAGAAGAAAACGGAAATTTTGAAGCCGTGGGAAACTTGTGCTAATGGAAAAATAATAAAAGAACTTAAGAAAACTGCAAACGAAGACGTCAATGAAATAGTGTGGGAGTGGTGTGTCAGTGTGAGGGCGAAAAATCACCGGTTGTCGGGTCCTATGGTACAGGAATATGCTAAAAAAAGTCACTGAAAAACTGCAGAAGACAGAATTCAAAGCATCTAATGGATGGTTATAGAGTTTTCGCAAAAGACATCGGATAGTTTTTGATGAACTTTGTGGTGAATCAAGTGATGTAAATAGTGAGACCATTG
>NW_019724703.1:0-945 GCF_002891405.2 Cryptotermes secundus
TCCCAAGAACCCTACACTGGTCCCAATCCTGAGCCAGATCAATCAAATCCATACCATCCCATCCTATCTTTCTGAGATCAATTTTATTATTGTCCACACGACTATGCCTTGGCCTTTCCAGTGGTCTCTTTCCTCCTGACTTTCCCACCAATATCCTATAAACATTCCGCGTCTCTCTCATTCGCGCTACGTGCCCTGCCCACCTCATCCTCCTTGAATTGTTCATTCTAATTACACTTGGAGGAGAGTACAAGTTATGAAGCTCCTTATTGTGCAGTTTTCTCCAACTTCCTGTCACTTCATCTCTCTTCGGCCCAAATATTCTTCCTCAGCACCTTGTTCTCAAACACCCTCAGTCTATGTTCCTCCCTTAATGATAGAGACCAAGTTTCACACCCATACAGAACCACAGGCAAAATTATAGTTTTGTAATCGCCTCTTAATTTTCTTCTGAATCAGGTTTTGATTTGTTATCGTCGTTCCCAAATATCTGAACTGTGCAACATTTTCAAAACATCTGTTAGCTATTTTTATATCATGAATTTACCCTCCATTTTGGTGATGAAATAGCAACATTTACTTAGTTTTCTATGTGATTACTTCTAGACCAACCTCCTTACTAGCGTCAATCAAGGTTTTTGTGTCTTTCTTTATGGTATCCATATTATCAACCGGTAAATTCACATCATTGGCATAGACCAACAGCTGATGTGTCCCGATTAATTTCAGTCCCACCTGGTTTTCCTGGGCCTTCCTAATGGCATATTCTAAAGCAAAGTTGAAAAGAAGTGGCGATAAAGCATCTCGTCTTAGACCATTCTGGATAAGGAAGCATTCAAATATTTACCTATATGGACTTTACTATATGCTTCATTTAAACACATTTTAATTCCCCTAACCAGTTTCATGGGTACCCCAAACTCTATCAGAAAATTGTACAATACT
>NW_019724704.1:0-242 GCF_002891405.2 Cryptotermes secundus
CGGTGTTGAAAGCCATGGCAAGAGAGGGGAGACTCTCGTCCCATCGAGTATGTAGCGAACTATGCTAAATAGCTAGGGCCGCCTTCAAGTTGCGATTAAATCGCTCTACTTGAGAATCCTGGGGATAATATGGAGAAGTTGTCACGTGTTTTATCCTCCAAGAGAAGCAGGTGTTGTAAAACAACAGCGACTTAAATACTGTCGCATTGTCCGATACAATCCAAAACGAGGAAAATATTTCT
>NW_019724705.1:0-497 GCF_002891405.2 Cryptotermes secundus
TCATCCATTACTTCCATTCTATGCACACTCATTCTCTCTGGGGAGACCGGTTCATCTACATTACTGGTCCCTCCTCTGCTTGAGGTCTTTTTCGTTTTGGAGGGGGTCGTCCCCTCCACAAGGTTCAATCCTTGATCATTTCTTTCTTCGGAGGTTCTTCATGTCGACGTAACAGCCCCTGATGCGTTGTTTGCACTTGCTGCTGTCGTCGTTCCTCCTGGTCCTCCCGCCACTTGCTGGCACGAGACCGTGGCGCCAAGTCCTCTCTCCGGCATCCGAAGGTTCCCCGGGGAGATTCCTTCTTGAAGTCATTTCTCCAACGTCGTGCCACTGTCGCGCGACGGGATGTCTTCTTTCAGTTAGCATCCAGCTTCATCCGGGATTCATGATCTCCTCGGGTCCAAGACTTCCTGACGATGTTTCTCCGGCGCCATGCCACTGTCGTACGGCGCGACACCTTCCTACAGGCGGCGGCCAACTTATTCTGGGGCCCGCAA
>NW_019724706.1:0-1050 GCF_002891405.2 Cryptotermes secundus
CCAGGATTATGCGATCTAGATAATGGCTCTTACTGGTGATTATGGTCGTTTTTTGAAACTCGATACGGCCGTTCCCCCTCCCCCTTAGTCACACACCATATATGGCCTTAATCGCTCTCCACTGCTCCCATTGGTCCATTCTCCCAAACCACCCCCCCTGCCTACTTCGTATATAAGCAGCACCTTCCACATCCTATCACCACAGCTACTGCTCTCCGCAGCTATTCAACTGCTCTGAAGATGGAGGCGCTACGTTCCTCCGAAACGTCGGCCAAAACGAAGAATACACGGTGCCTAAACCCAGAAGACAATTTTCTTCATTGTCATCGCCGTGAAAACCTCAAAACTTACATGAGATGATTTCACTTTACTAGCTTGGGGGACATTAAAACTGAACATTAAATGAGAGAAATCCTTCAACAGAGGAATATTATATGTGGGTTCCATTACTGCAGCATAAGATTACAGCAGTGAAAACTACTATTTCTCTGACGGGCTATGTGGTGGATGGCTGAAGAAAGCAGGTTTGATTCCTGGCAGAATGAAGAGACTTTTCTCTCCTTCACAGTCCTGATCAGCTCTAGGGTCCACTCAACCTCCTAACAATTGGACACTGGATGCTCTGCCCTCATCATTACAATGGCCAGCATGAACTGCTGATCACCTACGTCCATCTAGTGCCTAGGTTAAGAATAAGTCGTCATAGTCTCTTGCTTAGTTAACTGAGCCCAAGAATAACTTATTGAGTGTTGATCTACAGAAAAGGTAAAAAGGTTAAGTTGTCCCTGTTCTTAACTGATTACGCACTATGCTATGAAGACATATGGGGGAGTGGATGTATAAAACCACGGTTTCTTGACCTTGCCTCTAGTTGGAGGTGAGTGCTCAGCTTCACAGCTTGGGGAAAGAGCTCCTGGTACCCACTGGGTAGGAGGCTGGGCAAGTCCCAGAGCTGGTCTGGACGACATGGAGAAACAAAATATCTTGCCTCCACAGGGACTTACTTGGCGGGTAGGTGCAAACCGTGGGCCAGCATGCAGGTCCGAGGCA
>NW_019724707.1:0-195 GCF_002891405.2 Cryptotermes secundus
TTGCAAGCTTGTTAGATTGCTAAATAAGCGTTGGTAGCTTGCCAGGTTTGCGTTGCTAGCTTGCTAGCTCTGCGTTGCAAGCTTGTTACCTTTGCGATGCTAGCTTGCTAGCTTTGCGTTGCTAGCTTGCTAGCTCTGCTTTGCTATTTTCTATCTTTGCGATGCTAGCTTGCTAGCTTTGCCTTGCTAGCTTGC
>NW_019724707.1:326-794 GCF_002891405.2 Cryptotermes secundus
CTGATTTGCGTTTCTAGCTTTGCTAGATTTGCTTGGCTAGCTTGTTAGTTTTGCGTTGCTACCTTGCTACTTTCCGTTGCTAGCTTGTAATTTTTGAGTTGCTAGCTTGCCAGCTTTGCGTTGCATGTTTGCTTGCTTGCTTTGCGTTGCTTCCTTCCTAGATGTGCGTTGCTAAATTGCTAGCTTGGCGTTGCAAGCTTGCTAGCTTTGCTTTGCTACCTTTCTAAATTGCTAGATTTTAGTTGCTAACATGCTAGCTTTCTTTGCTATCTTGCTGGTTTTTAGTATCAAGCTTTGCTAGCTTTTCGTTACTAGCATGCTAGTTTTTCGTTGCTAGCTTATTATCTTTGCGTTGCTAATTTGGAAACTTTACGTTGCTAGCTTTGCAAGCTTTTCGTTCCTAGCTTGCTAGTTTAGCGTTACTAGCTTGGTAGCTTTACGTTGCTAGCATGATAGTTTTGCGAACTA
>NW_019724708.1:0-1896 GCF_002891405.2 Cryptotermes secundus
AAGAAAATGTAATGAACTTGACCATGAAAGTAAAGCTTAAGGCCTAACAGGATTCCAAGATCGTTAACACTTTGGGAATAGACTTCTAGTTTGTTAAGTAATTTGTAATTAATTCTGATTTTTAATTTTTCAATTGATTTCTGTTAATCCATACTGGTACAACCATCAGGTATAGAAAAGTAAAAAAGGAATACAAGACAGTACAATATTAATAGTAATAAGACATGCAACCATTAAAAGATTTTGTCGAAAAAAAAATAATAAAAATAGTAGAACAGTGTAAATATTGATACAATGATGTTACGATTAACGTCAGAAATACTTATCTAGTGTTATGCATAGAAATCATTCACAGTATAAAAAGAATGTTCATGCAAATAATTTTTAATGCTTTTTTAAAGCTATTAATATCACATGCCAAGTCCTTAATGTCAGCCGTAAGATTGTTTTATATATATACATATATCTGATTTTGCAAAATTATTTATTGCTATTCATGTGAACTGTTGGTTCGAAAGGCGTATAGGTTTGGCGGACAGAGAGGCACACATAGGATGGTATAGTAGCATTCTATTTTATTGATTATGTTGTCGGTGCTGGTGACCGTTTCTCATTTAGTTAGGCAACGCCTCCGTAGAGATGGCAGTAGAAATGTCACGTGACGTCAAGGCGGCCATGTTGTCCACCATTAACGAAGGGTTTCAAGGTGTGGGAAGGAGTTCAGTGACTAATACCTACTGTTTGAGTATTACATCTTCATTTTAAGCGATTCGCTTGTGCCTTTTGTTCCATCGCTTAGAACCGAAAGCCTAATCATGCCTCGTATAATGATAAAAGGTGGAGTGTGGAGGAACACAGAGGTAAGCAATGATAGGTATTTCTAGTTGCTTGTGAGGTTATGTCATTTTGACGGTGTCTAATTTTGATATATTAATATGTATTTTCTGATATGAAATTTCATTATATAAATCAGGATGAGTGCTTGAAGGCAGCTGTGACGAAATATGGGAAACACCAGTGGTCCCGTAATTCATTACTACTACATAGGAAGTCAGCAAAGCAATGCAAAGCCCGTTGGAATGAATGGTTGGACCCAAGTATAAAGAAAACAGAGTGGAGCCTTGAAGAAGACGAGAAACTCTTGCATCTAGCAAAATTGATGCCAACTCTGTGGCGAACCATTGCACCTGTCATAGGACGAACAGCAGCACAGTGTTTGGAACGTTACAAGTACCTGCTGTAAGTATGTCTTTGTAAGACATAGGATTGATACTTAGTATGTGGCCTTTTATTTGTATAAAGTAGGTCTGACTTGTAAAATGTAGTACTTGTTACCTAATTTTGTAGATCACAATACTAAAGAGCAAAATTGGGTCTTCTGTGTACATCCTATATATAAAAGAAAAATAAAGCTGTCCCTGTTGTGAGACGTTGAGATTCCAACAATTTCTAGACAGTCGTCTCACAGATGGCAGTGAGGTTGTCAGCCTTACAGGCTGACCACCCTTTAACTGCAGGAAGATTTCTGGTACTCATTTATGTTAGAGGCTGAGTTGACCTCGGGGCCGTTGTGCAGCTGGTAGGATTTGGTCAATTGAAAAATTCAGTGACCTCATCGGAAGACAAACCCACGACCTTCCAGCTTTTAGCATAGTGTCTCAACCAACTACGCTACCACATGCCCCCAGCCTACAGTCATTCGTTTATAATTTTCATTATTTATCACACTGGAAATTTAAGCTAAGTGTAAATGAGACTAGCTCTTTCTAATGGTCCCAATTCAGGGAGAACATATTCTCCCTTACACATATAGATGGAAACAGATTCAGGTTCCAAAAACACCGTTTGGAAAAACTCAGTAAGGTTAGTCAGCCATAAGGTTGTCAGCCTTGCTCA
>NW_019724708.1:1977-2160 GCF_002891405.2 Cryptotermes secundus
CATGCCTGGTCCATGATGCGTCCCCACCAAGACACAGCCGTGGCTTGGTCATCCTCACTGAGGATGGCGTCATTACCACCTGTAACATGTGATAGTTACCCGGGGATCAAACCTGGGCCACCTAACTATAACTTAGTCATTATTATTATTATTATTTTATTATTATTATTATTATTATTATTA
>NW_019724709.1:0-242 GCF_002891405.2 Cryptotermes secundus
AAATCAACCGTGATAACAAAATTTATATAGAGAGCATTAGTCATAGCTTAAGTGCGTATTGTTAAAACATCTTATGTGACAGTGTTTCCTTATCGTAGTGGTGCGCCTCTGAGGATGATTCTTTTGAATCGAAACATGTAAGGCAAATGTGGACTGAAGTGTTGTAAACTCGTATGTCACACTGGACTAAACTTTTAATTATCTACTCTGTATTCCAGATGACTTTTGGGCCTAAAACAGAT
>NW_019724710.1:0-788 GCF_002891405.2 Cryptotermes secundus
TTAGCAACGCAAACCTATCAAGCTGGCAATGCAAAGCTAGCAGCTCCGAACGCAAGGCTACCAAGATAGCAACGCAAAGCTAGCAACCTAGCAAAACAAAGCTAACAAGCATGAAAAGCAAAGCAAGCAAGAAAGCAACATAAAGCTAGCAAGCTAGCTACGCAACGCTAGCAAGCTAGCATCGGAATGCTGGCAAGCTATTAACGGAAAGCTAGAAAGGTAACAACGCAAAGCTAGGAAGCTAGCCACGCAAATCTAGCAAGCTAGCAACGCAAAACTGGCAAGGGGCAACGCAAACTGGCAAGCTAACAACGCAAACAGGCAAGCTAGCAACGCAAACCTGGCAAGCTAGCAACGCAAAAATTGCAAGCTAGCAACGCCTAGCTAGCAAGATAACAACGCAAAGCCAGTAAGCTAGCAACTAAGGCTAGCAAGCAAGAAACGCAAAGCATGCAAGAAAGAAAGCAACCGTAAGCTAGCAAACAAGCAACGCAAACTAGCAAGCTAGCACCGATAGCTTACAAGCAATAAACGCAAAGCAAGCAACGCATAGGTAGCAAGCTAGCAAACAAAGCTAGCAAGCTAGCAACGCAAAGCTAGCAAGCTAGCAACAGAAAACTAGCAAGCTAGCAACGGAAAGCTAAAAGCTAACAACGCAAATCTAGAAAGATAGCAACGCAAAGCTGGCAAACTAGAAACGCATAGCTGGCAAGCTACCAAAGCAAAGATGACATGCTAGCAAACAAAGATAACAAGCTAGCAACGCAAAGCTAGCAATCTAGGAACGC
>NW_019724711.1:0-716 GCF_002891405.2 Cryptotermes secundus
TTAATTTTGTTATTAAGGCTACTAATATCCTGTGAAGAGACAATATAAGTGGTGTTGTCTGCATATAGAACCGTATGTGCCAACCCATTTAGAATTCTAGGCAGATCATTAATATATACATTGAACAACAAAGGTCCCAGTACAGATCCCTGCGGAACTCCATGTTTCTAGTTTTCCACTTAGAAACATATGAAATTGAGTCTTGAGTCTGTAGTATGAGTCTTTGCTTCCTGTTATACAGGTATGTTTCATGCACTCTTAAGTAGAGATCCTTTTATTCCATAGTGTTTAAATCTTTGGACAAGCAGGTCATGATTGACACAGTCAAATGCCTTAGTGAGGTCACAAAAAATCCCCACAACCATCTCCTTATTGTTCCATGCTTTATAAATATAATCAGTAACCATAAAAATAGCTTTTTGAGTCAACACACCCTTTCTGAAACCAAACTGATTATCTACAATAACATTATTGTTTCTTAAATGCTGTATTACTCTGTTACAAATTAGTATCTCGAATATTTTGTAGAACCCTGTCAACAAGGAAATGGGCCAGTAGTTAGACATTTCCGTAATACTACCTTTCTTAAAGCATGGTATAGTATTGGCATATTTTAACCGATCTGGATAAATTCCAGTGGTTAGGGATAGATTAAAAATATGCTAAAGTGATTTGGTTATTTGTTTACTACACAGTCTTATGAATTTGTTTGATAT
>NW_019724712.1:0-2648 GCF_002891405.2 Cryptotermes secundus
GTTTGTTTTAGTCAGATTAATTATTCCCCAATACTGTTTATGGTTGTTCATGAAGAATAGTATTTTAGAGCTTTAGAGTAGTGTTTCTGCATTATGGTGAGCCCATTGTTGGACAGATGCAATAACACTTGTCAATCTTTGCCTCAAAGCTGAAGGCAGTCTTGGTCTCTGAAATATCAGCTAACCAGAATGTAGCATAATACCCAGGATGCAGCAAACCATTCAGAATGTCTGAATGAAAATGACTTGAGTGTAACTGTATACTTATTTTAGCTATAAGCTTCATTTGTCAGAGCCTCATGCCTGTTTTTTTTTAAAGCTTTATTTAAGCAATTTGGAGGAACATGTGGTTTTATAGGCCTGTGCATTATATGCGCCTGTACCTGTGTTGTATACACAACTGATACCACATACTTCTTTAGAATATAGAAGTATACCGTCTTTTTGTCCTCTTCATCATATTTTGGCCTTCATATGTATGCATTTATATGCTCATTGGTGTTACATGCTCATGGCCTTAGACTGGAAACAACTTTAGAGAAGCTAGCATTATTAATCAGAACATGTACTGAAACTTCCATTTAAGATATATTGTCTAGCAACACATTTCAGCATTAATCTGAAGAATACCTTGAAATGGAGGAGGTATAACACTGAGATTATATATTTATGTTCATTAATATTTAACATGACATAAGGGAAGACCTTAAATTGAGGATCATTAAGGGAAGGTGGTTACACTGTATTCTGAAAACCTTGAATACAACAGCCACTGTCCACTCACATATTTCAGATATCCATTGTTTTAAATTTCTGTCAAGTTTTGCGGCCCTTGGTATCCACATAGACAGTGGTGGCTTTTGCACTAAGAGATCCATATTTTCTGTGGTGAGGACTGTAGTGGCGCCAGGAACCAGTTTTTTTAACTTCCAGACTACCATTGTGATGTATCTTTTTGTGACAGTTTTTAATATTATTTTTAAACTCATTACATTTTTTTTATTTAAAATTATAAGGCATTGTAGTTCAGCTTGATGAGTGTTAACGCTGGTTACACATCTTTGACCCTCAATTTTCCACAATCCCTTGAACTTTTGAATTTCGTTGTTTTTCTGTAACGTAACCCCCATGGATGACCAAGGATTACTGTATTTTTTTAATAATAATATTATCTTACAGAAGTAAATTATGTACTTTGGGAGCAAAGTTTTTTATATTGTGAAGAACAGGACACACCCAAATGTGCATACACATACACGTACATATTTTAAAAGTGTGGACATAACATATTTAATATCTGAAATTATGATTTGAGGAAGCAGATGAGCAGATTAAACAAAACTGTTCCAGTTGTTTGGATATCATGAAGCACTGCATGTTTATGTTATGTCAGCTATATGTTGCAGTCCAGGACTTGAAAACTGGGAGGTCCAAGGGATTGGTTAAATTTGGTTTTATTTTTCCTGTTCATGTTTCATCACATTTACCTCAAGCACAAAGCTGGAATGTTCGTTCCATGTTATATGTGGAGTCATTTCAACCTTGGACTGTAATGTTGAAAGAGAGGTGTGGTGAAGGATTATATTTATGTTGGTTGGGTAGTTGGATGCTGGACTGCCAGCCCATGTGAGTGTGCAGGGAATTTTTATTTTGTATGTGTTTGGTTGTTGTCCCAGAGTCATAGGAATTTATGTTATTTTCACTGTCTAGTGTGTGCCTATCCTGTGAGTAATGTTATATTTTTGCCATGTTTGGTCAGTTGGAGGAATGGTGCTGTGCGGTGTTTTACATTTAAGAATGGTTAGATCTGAAAGACTTGAAGCCGGTAGAACAGAACTTTTAACTGTATGAAATCATTACAATTTAACGAATTTGATTGGCGGTGTGTTTTTATGTTAGGATCTTTAGCATTCAATATTCAGTCACAAATGTGTTTGGTATTAGGCAGATTGAGAGAACAAATTTTTTAAAGGAAGAGGCAGTCAGTAACAGCTACTGTATCTCTTATTCTCAGTTTTTTAAATTTATGTTTAAAAACATATTGTCGCAGTTAAAGTGAATTTTGAAACAAAGTTGGACATTGGTATGAATCAGTACTTTCTTTATTGATGTGGGAGGTTCATACTAACAACTGTCAGTTGGTGATTAGCTGTTGAAAATTGAGAATTCATCATCATCATCATCATCAGTAGTAATCTGTCAAGATGACAGGTCCACAGTCTCTTCCAAAACAGTTCCTCCACTTGATGCGATCTAGAGCTTTCTCCTTCAGATGAAAATATCCTCTTCTGTGCCCAAGGTCATTCAGCATCTTCTTACGTCTTCTTCCTCATCTTCTGGTCACTTCTGTCCACCCCTCTATCTTTCCTTCAATAACTTCTTTTAGAAGTTATCACATAAGAGATGACCAATCCAATTAGCCTTCCATTTTCTTATTTCGTGTAGGATATTCCTCTGCTCATTGACTAATTAACACTTCTTCATTTCTCACATAATCGGCCCAACCGATATTCTCCATCCTTCTCCAACATCACATTTCAAAACTTTCCAGATGTTTCTGATCTACTGCCCTAAGTGTCCATGTTTCAGCCCCATACAGAGCTATGCTCCATATGTAGCATTTCACTAGTTTCTTCCACAAATTTAAG
>NW_019724712.1:3176-12410 GCF_002891405.2 Cryptotermes secundus
AATAAGGCTTATTGTGCGATGGTCACTGCATTTTGTAGCTTTTGTCTTTTTCTTTAAGGCAATCATTGTCACTTCTGTAAAGTCCTTGGGCCACTTCCCAGTTTCATATATGGTGTTTATTAGTTTTGTCAGTGTTTTCAAACGACCTTCTCCCAGTAACTTAAGCACATCTCCAGGTACATCATCATCTGTAGCCTTTCCATTCCTCATGTCCTTGATAGCTTTTTCCACCTCACTTTGTAAAATATATGGTCCTTTCTCCTCTGTATCTAGTTCTTCTTCTGGTTCCACTTCCAAGGTTTCTGGCCGATTGGGTCGATCATATAGTTCTGTAATATAATTTTCCCAAATTTTCAGCACTTACCTCTGATCTACTATTCTATTCCCCTGGGAGTCTTCGATGCGAATATTTTGAATCCGATGCTTCTCTTTCCTTCCTAGTTCTTTTGTCTTCATGTACATCAAATCATAACGTCCTGTCCTTTGAAATTCTATATCTCATTAAATATCTTCTCAAGATATTCCTTTTTGGCCCTGTCCGTGGCTCTTTTCAATTCATTCCTCAGTCTCCTGTAGTTCATCCTGCCTTCTTCATTGTTTACATTCTTCCATTTTCCTTCGCTCTCCATTTTACTCATCATCTCCTGTGTAACCCATGGTTTTCTTTGTTATCTTCTCAACTTTACCAACCAAATCACTGATAGTATCTAACATGCATTCTTTTATATTGTTCCACTGCACTTCAGCATTTTCGCTTTCACTTTCAGTTGCACTGAGTTTCTCTTCTAGGGTCTCCTCCACGCTTTGTCTGTGAGCATATAACTTCTCCAAATCCCATCTAGGTCTGCGCTTTTGGAATCTTATAATTTTCTTCAACCTCGTTCAAAACTTGGCAACCAGTAAGTTGTGGTCAGAGTCAATATCTTCCCTAGGCAGTGTTTTCACATCCTTCACACTGTTTCTGAATCGATGTTTCACAAGGATGTAGTCTAGCTCAGCGATGACCAACTGGCGGCCCGCGGGCCGCATCCGGCCCGCGACTTGATTTGCTCTGGCCCCCTGCCAAGTCTCAGGTTTATTTTCAAAAATCTTAACTTCGCAGCTGTATTGGCATAGAATTCAGTTTTTAATAGTACCTTTCATTAGCTTACAGCATTTTGCAATTGACTGTATACGTTCTTACCGAGTTGGACAGTTCAAACTCTTTCTAATAACTGTGTTCATGACATGGAAATTCCGAGTCCCCCAACCCTACTTATGTAGGGAGATGACACTGAAGGGAAGGCCATAGTAGTGAAGGATTTATGACACCTTCAAAACAGTAACCATTCCCAGCCTGCTTGCGGGAATGGGATGTTTACCGTTTCTCTTGGCATCCTGGCCTTTGTTAAGTGCCAGTTTTAGCAGAAAAGTCTCCCAGTTAGTGCGATTTTAGAAAGTGAAGTGTGATTACGGAGTGTGAGTGTAGAACTGTTTTTCAATTAAAATTGTGTTTGAAGTTATTGTAAGTGATACAGCATGTCAAATAGTAAATTGAGAAAAGTTGATAGTGAAAATAGGGCGTTCAAATCTGAGTGGGAACATGACTATTTTTTTATATTAAATAAAGACCACAAGCCACAGTGTTTAGTATGTTTTCAAGTGCTAGCAGTTTTAAAGGAGTACAACCTAAAGAGGCATTACATGACAAATCATAAACAGAAGTTCGGAAAACACTCTTGTGAATCAAGGAAAGTAGTCTGCGATCAGTTAAAGAAAAAACTTTTCCAGCAGAAATCTGTTTTTACCAATGAAACAAAACAACAAGAAGAAGCTTTGCTGGTTTCTTATTTCGTGACATATGAATTAATGAAAGGTAAAAAAAGCGTTAAGTGATGGTGAAGTAATTGAGAACTGTGCGATAATGATGGCAGAAGCTTTCAATGAAAATAAGGTAGGAAACAAATTTCAAACAATGCCCCTTTCAAAACAGACTGTTACTAGGAGGCTGGAAGATATTAGCAACCAGATATCTAATAATGTGAAAGACATTATCGCTAATTGTTCCTATTTCTTAATTGCTCTCGACTAAAGCATAGATGTTTCGGATACTAATCTGTTACTGATATTTGTTCGTGCAATTAAGGAAGATTTTACAATTTTCGAAGAGTTGTTAAAAGTGTGCTCTTTACACAGCACAACTAGAGGTGTCGATATTTTTAACGCTGTTAAGAGTGCAGTGGAGGAATTCGGTGGTTTTGAAAAATTGTCCTCCGTAGTAACAGACAGGGACAGGGACAGTGACAGGGACAATAAGCGGTTTTGTTGGATTTTTAAGACAGAATCAAATTACTGTATCTACCTTGCATTGTATTATACATCAGAAGGCTCTATGTGCCAGATCAATTAAACTGTCTACCACTATTGCTGCTGTCATAAAAATTACTAATTTGATCAGAGGAGGAAATCGATCACTCACTCAGAAAATTTCTGACCCTCTTGGAAGAAATGGNGACAGCGTTTTCATCGCTGAAGCATGTAAAGTCTAAGAACAGGAACAGACTTTCAGATGTCGTGTTATCACATATTCTTCGAGTGGCAACCTCACAATTAGAAGTGGATTTTATATCATTGGTTTCCAGTTTTATGAAACCACAATGCTCTCATTAAAACAGTGTGTATGTGAGGATTTAGGTATAATCATTATACCATAAAAACTGTGATTGAAAGTCTTTTGTGCTCATCCCTGCTGAAAGAGGAATTTATGCTGTTTTATGGTAAGTAACTGCAAATTTCAAGGCATTTTATTTTTCTTTCCTAAATAATTGCATTTTCCCCCGGCATATGTAAAACTAAACATAAGGCATGATCTGGCCAGTGTTTCTTTCAGAAAAAAATGCTCTGGGGGTAGAAGTGATAGAAGGCAATAAAATCGATTGGTGAAATTTTCAATATTGGCTTAATATTATTGGTGCAACGTAAAATTTACATACATAGGTTTAAATGCACTTGTTTTTACACGGGTTGTTACTGATTCAGTTTGGGGGGCAAAACTCCCCGACCACTCTTCTGAAAGAAACACTGTATCTGGCCCCTGGTGGTGTTCTATAAACTGAATTTGGCCAACGCTGGTCTAGCTGATGCCGCCTCCAATCCCCAGGTGCCTTCCATGTGTAAAGTCTTCTCTTTGGCTTCTTGAACCAAGTGTTGGTAACAATCAGTCCATTTCTTTCACAAAAGTCAATAAGCATTTGACCCTTTTCCAGTTTTATATTCGATTTGAGGTTCTCATGGTAGTGGCTATGAAGAGTACTCTCTTTTGGATGGTGGCACCATGTAGTCTGGTAAACTTCTACCAGACATTTTTGTTTGCTTTTGTTTGGGTTTATTTTTTGAAAATCTGAAAATTTGAAGGAAAGACAGAGATGGAATTTTGCAAGGATACACACAATCTCATAGTGGTATTATTTTCAGCAACTGTTATACTTTCAAATTTGTAAAAATAACCATTACATACTTTATTACGCCTTTTGAAGTTCTTACTATTTGGAATATTTTAAAATACCGATATCCATGTTTTGTACTTAATATTTACTTTGAACCTTCAGAACAAAGGGGATTAAATCCGGAATCTTGATTTGATGATATGTTTCCTATAGACACTTCAATTTGGAACTTCTTTGCTTATTCTCCAATCCCAGTTAAACCAAAATATTGGACATATTATTTATCATCATCTGTATCCATTAACACTAAAATAAAAGGTAAGCAAAAGAGTAGTATGATAAAACAAAGAAAGAAATTTCATTAACTCTTATAAGTGCCAACCTTAATTGCTACATTATTAAAGTGCCCTTTTCAGCTGTCTGAGGTGCTGGTCTTTCATAGGCGAATATTATATGAAAACTATGTCGGAACTTTGAATGTAGTGGGAAAAGTCCTTCTAAATATTTTGTGTGTATATAGTTCATATGAAATTCAATGTTTTTGACACTTGACAATCTTTGTAATGAAATATCAATCTTGCTACATGTGACTCACATGAATTCCATGTAGGTAGTGTTAAAGCAGGGCTTGACAAATCCTGGGCATGAACTCTCACACAACAACTAGAAGTGTTAGCATTTTTCCAAGTACTTTCATAGTATTCATATGTGGTTTTGTTATTTTTAAAATCCCACCTCAACAGTGATTGCACCACAGAACTGCCTTCTTTTGACGGTGAACAATGTGAACATCAAAATCTTCGTTTAGCAGTCATTTGCAATCTTATATATTAAGGTGGGGTGGGAATTTCAGTTGCACTGTTATTAAGGGGCACAGCATTTGACTTATCTGCTGACTAGAAGGTACAGACCAATCCGCATCTGTGTTACCCAGTGAATGTACAGGGAGTGGGCTCAAATGACAAATAATATTGTGGCTTGTATGTGTGTTCATTACCCATAACACTGTTTTAAAGTATTAGTTTCTTCTGTGTTGATTTATGTTTAAAATATTTGGTTTGTTCATTATGGGTGTAATATTTGTTAGCGGATGCAGCAAAAATGAAACTTACATTAGCAGCTGAGAGACAAGAGAACTTAAAACAAAAGGGTGTGATAAATTTCTGTACTATTTCATTAGAAGGAAGCAATGAACAGTCTTTGCTAGAAAGTGAAATCAAGTGGCTTAATGTAAATAATGCATCAAAAAATAAAAGTTAAGTGTAATTATTCAAAGCATTGGCAGAAATCTCTCATTCAGTAGTCCAGCTTCAAACAGCAGGGAGGAAGAAAGTCTAGAATGATTGGTGTGAGGAAAATTGTGTTGCTTGCACTTAATCATACAGTAGGTATTTTAAGTTGTTAGGTATGTGATCTCTTTCCCAGTACTGGAGATCAAAATTCTAAGGTAATGAAAGGTTTTCCTCTGCCTTTCAAACTGAAGACATTTAAAAGGCCTGAAAAATCATTCCAACACCAGAAATGTATGAAAGCTGATAATGCTCTATTGGCTCCAGAGGGCATTCTCTTGGATATATATATATATGAAATGGGAATGGGTTCAAACTGTCTGGCCATTTTAATGGCCCTTATTATAGGGCAAAGAACAATAAGCAATCTTCTGACTATGAAAGGTTGATGAAGTTGACTGGAAAATTGGGGTTGAAGTATGAGATAAGTGTAAAAGTGAGAAAGAAAATTCAGTTCCATGGTCTTATGTATTGCAGAAGTAATGTTAAGTGAACTTGTTTGAGAACCTGAAAATGCTAAGTATGTGAGTTTGATGTTAAGATGGATCTACTATCAAAGAAGGTAGTGTAGTTGATTCTATATATAAGATACATAAAGAGTGATGGAGTGAGAGAAGCGTCTGTGTTAGATTTACATCTTGATAGTGAACCGCAGAAGGCTACTTTGATGCCAGTGTAAAAGAATTGGGAGAAGCTTGAAATTTTGGACTGGCTGTTTTCCTGTCAGCTGATTGGTATTAATACTGAGGGTGTAGCCAGTAAGAAACAATGTATGGACTGATACCAAAAACTGCAGAATATATGCCACATAATTAGTGTTCATTGTGTTGTGCATCAGTTAAATTAAGGTCATTAAGGATTTGATTCAATTCTGAAGAAACTGCATTCATTCTATTAGTACTCTCCAGAGAACTGAGTCACATACATGGAAGTCCTCTAAACTATATACTGAACTTACACTGTCTATACAGTGTAATGTAGGTGGCCAGCAAAGGAAGTGCTGCCTCTGCACCTTTGAAGTTTGGAAATGAGTCAACAGTATGATTTGAAAGTAATCCTGAAAGGAATGTATGAGAATGAACATCTGCATGGTTTGAATAGTACTGCAAGGTCTCCTGTTGAATCAGAAAGGAAACTTGGCGCTACATACAGTCAGATGCTTAGAAGAACAGTTTTTAAATTGGAAACACATTGAATGGTTAACTGCAGTTTTTGTCACTTCTGTCTGGTCAGCAGACTGCAGCATAGCTCATTTCTAGAAACACTTTTCACCACCAAAGAGGAATGGTGACTCTGCTATCTCTGTATAATGACTAGTATCAGTTTAAGTCATGGGAAAGGGGGAGAACTGAGTGGGCTTCTTGAATCAGAACTTGTTACTGATGGAAGATGCCCAGTTTTGTAGCAGTTGTTCATAGTGTTTGTGCTGCCTTTCTCCACTGAGTGTTGTCACAGGGGATGTAGTTTCACGAATCTTGTTAAAAATAAATTCATTCTTCAGATATACCCCAATAGTGCTGAAATTTGAGCCTTCAAAGACTTTTGACCCATGATACTTTGGTCCCTAAACTACAGTACACATGCATGGCACAAGTAGTCAGATGAGTAATTGTGGAATTGTATAGTTCATCTGTTAGTTCATATCCACATATTTTTTCCTGTAACATATTTGTGAATGAATTTTTTGTCATTGTAGATACATTGAAAGATGTTAATTTATTCCATTCATTGTTGCCACACTCAGTTCTTTTTGTTAGTTTAAATATAAAACTCCTGACAAAAAAAAGTTTGTAAATTTTTGGATTGACTTCTAGTCCAAAGAGACATTTGTCAAACTCTGTGTTAACCCCTTGAGCGTGACTTTAAGCGGAGCCATTTAAATTCCTAAGCCTGTGCGACGCAACACCTGCGTCCACTCAAACCCCTGCTGTAAGCGTGCGCGCCGCATATGTTGCGTCCAAACTTTTCACTAAGAATTCTTAACACCTACGCTCTGATGTATGTACTTCCAGTGAATGTATATGTGAGCTAAAATTTACTTCTTTCATTCCTCGCCATCTGTTTGTGTGTGGTATTTTTTTCACTCACTTTGCTTGGGACAAAGCATGTGGTGTCTGCTGCTTATGAAAGAATTGTTCCCACTCACACTCCTACTTGCTTTCAGAGGGATAATTGTTAGCTAACTTTCATTGAGTGCTTGTTATCAGTGTTTATGTGTCTGTATTTTTTTACTGGCTTGGCTTACTGGCGACAAAGCAGCTGTGTCTGATTTACGATGTTACGAACCTAGGGGTCGAAGTAGCCTGACGCCTGTGTCAACATTTATGAATTTGTTATTTCTTTTCTGCCTTGCGACACACTCTTATCGGAGTCCTAGGCATTTGGTCACGTAACTTGTCTGGTGGGACAGTTTCTTGGCCCTGACGCAAATGAAACCACGCTTTCAAAAGTGGGTTCCCACAACTACGAATTAAATTAGGGTATTCCTAGGTTTGCTTATGCTGATGGGAATTCAGAAACCAAACCTCAGAATGTATTTTAGTAGGAAACAAGGGAAAAATGTGGTACAAAAAATTATTCAACCACTTAGTAAATACGGCAGTGTTGAATGGTTACATTCTGTACTGCAAGGCTGGTAACAAGGAAGATCATCTGTTATTCAGAATAAACTTAGTGAATAAGATCATAGCAAAGTCCCATGGACAGAATTTAGAAAAGCGCAAAGGGCGTTTTTCAGATAGCGCCGTGGAATGTACGAGATTCACGGGTCAGCATTTCATTCAACAAAATCCCAAAACCGGAACTTATAAAGTTGGAAGAAGAAGGTGTGTGATGTGTAGAAAAAACAGAAAGAGAAAAGAAACCAGATACAGGTGTAAAAACTGCCCAGGGACACCGTCTCTCTGCCTAGACCCCTGTTTTGAGCAGTACCACACCAAGGTCAACTACTAGACTCTGGATATGGAGAGCTGGGAAAAAGAAATAGCTTGACAAAATGTAAGTACACATTTATAATAATGAACCGTAAACAATTGTAAATATAATATATATTTTTTTAATTTTTCAAATAGCGATTTCGTTATTTAAAAATATTTAGGTAAATGTCTGCACAAAACCTTCAATGCTTGCGAAATTAAGCACCGGGAGGGATTTAAATACCCCCGCTTAAATTCACGCTAGATGCATGTAACTAAGGGGACACATATGGTGCGTCGCACATGCTTGAGGGGTTAAAACCCCCAGGTAAATTCACGCTAGATGCATGTAACTGAGCGGACAGATATGGTGCGTCGCACATGCTTGAGTGGTTAATAATCTCGTGTGCAGTATGTACAGTGATTTGCAAAAAATGTGTTTTAGTGGTTATGTGGATATAGAGTGAGATAGATTTTATGAGTGGATATTTGGTATGACAGAAATGAGTGTGGTATTTTGGTATGTAGACTCTGAATATTACACGTGTGAGTAGGTTATTAGTCAGAACGATATACTTTTTTCTTGCATTAGTATAAGTACTTGTAAAATGAGGGTGCAAAGTGAATTTCTTGTTCCCATTGAAGAAGTTATTTTTTAATTTATACCTTAGTCAAATATAAAGTAATGCCACTTCACTCTTACCCACACACGCAAACAAGAGCCATTTCAGTCAGAAAAGAATTTCCCACACAGTTCTTCACTGAAATATAATTATTTTCAGATACAGGGCAGAATGAACTCTGATCATCTTCTGACAACTAGTTCCACACAGACCTCTGATACCAAGTGCACTGATGATGTTAGTCTTAAGGGCATCTACAAACTGTCCCACAGTTGGATTTTTGTTCAAACCATACTACGAACGAATAACTTCAAATGTGTTCACAAGGTGATCATCAAACAGCTGTTGCCAGGTATTCACCACACCACCCTGAAAGAACATTAAAAAGGAAATTAGTGGGCTTCCTTACATGATGGACTTGTTCAGATTTGAAAATAACGCATTTTACTTTAAAGGGACTGCCATTATAAAGATTTTGTATATTTGATTAAATTATTCCTCATAGCAAAGTCTTTACCAACTTATTCTCTTATAAATCATATTACTGACAGTGTGATCTGCTTTTCAAACATTTAACATATCCTACATAACTTGTGTACTGATAAGATTATATTGTAGCATCCTGTTGCATTCTTCCATTTTATTATAAATCTTATTTTACAGTCTTATGTGAAACTATTTATTAACTTTAAGTTTAAAATTTAAAACTTAAAAAGTTGCACATGACAGTAAAATAAGATTTATAATAAAATTGTATATTGATGTAGTTTCATAAGTAATGAATGATGATGACAATGACATTCTCGCTAGCCACCTGTAGCCAATACAGTGTTGTGGCTTGCTGCAATGATTGATATGCCTGAGTTCCACATCAGAAGTATTTATATTTACAGGGCTTATGAGAAATGAGGTTTCTTTCACTGCAAACGTTGGTGGCTACTTGGTAATGGTTGCACTGCAAACATTTTAAAGGATTAAGCAA
>NW_019724712.1:12990-13962 GCF_002891405.2 Cryptotermes secundus
GCAACCACATCAAATCAAAATTCATACTTACCAATTTGCATATAATGCACCACCATAACCGCACGTAATTGTGGGTATTCAAGTTGGTTTGTTTAGGCTCTCTGATTGGTCGAGCCCAGCGTGAGTTTCGTCCGCCGCTCTTAGAGGCAGTAGTTACCGTGTTTCCCTTTCCCCTATTCCAGTTGCCACCCTCTGGTGCCGACGGCTGAGCATAACGATGCGCAGTAGTCATCTGCGCACACCTCGTAATGTGCACTCACAACCTAACATTAGCGTAAATTAACGAGCCTCGCCTCGTCCAAGGTACTGATGGATGCGCAGTAGTCGACTGCGCAAACATAACCTAACATCATCATTAGGGCTCGGATTTCTATGACATGTCATATTTTTATCCTGGCATCTTTTCAAATGTATAATTAAATATAAACGCATTTCTGACTCTTGTTAACATTAAAATGCGGTTTTTATTGGTCATATAAATGCATGTTTGAACCACATTTTAGCTTTAGGTCATATTTGGGCCCGAAGTGATATAAAATCATATTTTTGGTCATATTTTAGGCGAGTTTCACTTATTGTTCAGAAATATATTTGCAAGTATTGGCAACGATGTTATTTGGAACTTAATTTCTTAAAAATATTTGACCTTGTGTAACGCGATTTGAAGGGATACTGTACAGTGTGAAGGGTAACGGTTCTTGACCTGGCGTAGAATCAACCACTTTGAAAAGAGAAATTGCCACCTCTGTCTCTGTCTGTCTCTCTTTTTCTCCTCCACTGCAGTGATACCTGAAGTCCAGTTTGTTTCTTGCATATTGGTGAAAAATTTTTCCACCCACAAAGCGGTAAATTTCTACCCTCTCCCCGAAACCCGTCCAATACAGTACTGTATTCATAACTTCAGTTGTTCAGTATAGTTTCAAGATGCCTAAAGTCAAGTGCTCTAATAGCATGAAGTTGCATGGTTTTATT
>NW_019724712.1:13988-14462 GCF_002891405.2 Cryptotermes secundus
TTTTGTACTGACGGAGAATTTTTTTTTTTTTGCAAAATGTGCGAAGTGTAAGTTACGGCAGACAAAGGTTTTACGGTGCAACAACACTGTAATACAGCTAAACATAGAAGCTGTGTAAACAGAGAAATTACCACGGAAAGTAGACAGCGATTGTTGTTTGAAAAGTCATCCTTCAGTTCACCGAAATCAGGAAATGCCTCCGAGTTTTCAAAGGATCTTTGAACTATGATGGTTTCATCAAATATTCCATTACATAAAGTAGATAACCTAGTTTCCGAAAATTACTCGAAAAATATACAACTCATCCTATTCCGACCGAATCCACGTTAAGAAAGAAGGTAGAACGAGAGAATGTGCTCCTCTTCTTAACGGATGCCGCTCCATATATGGTAAAGGCAGCAAAGGGACTTCAGGTACTGTATCCCAAAATGATTCATGCAACGTGTCTCGCACATGCTCTGCATAGGGTAGCAG
>NW_019724712.1:14739-19827 GCF_002891405.2 Cryptotermes secundus
AGGTCCTTCAAGTTCGAGAATTTGAAAATGCATGTTGTCATTCAGTGCAACTCTACTGAAAAGGAAGATTAAGGTACCGTACAAATTATTTACCTGCAACTATTAGCACACTTTACTTTTCACGCTAAAATAAACAATGCGCTCGTTCATGTTTTCTCTTTACAGGGTCAGCATTGTGTTGTGATGGATGCATCATGGCTTAAAGACATTATTCAGGAAAAATAACTTTGTACACTTCAATAAAGCGCCATTAAGCTTTTCTCTTTATGGGGTCAGCAATGTGCTGTGATCGATGCTTCAGAGCTTAAAGATATTTATTCAGGACAAAATAACTTTGTAAACTTCTTAATAAATTACCATTCTTATGAATTTTTGTTAAATATTTACTTATTTTTTGTGGGCCATTCTGTCATATTTTGCCATTTTTAGGGCATAAATGCATGCATATTTCAAAGTGTTTAGGTCAAAAAATCCGAGCCCTACTTATAAACCTTATACTTGAAATGTATGGTGCTACAACTCAGTTACTCATTACTGTGATTTGGGCAGGTTTACAGCTTTCTTTGGTCAGGTCAATCATAAGAGTGATACCCTGAAACTGCATCTCCAGTACATGAATGGCCTTATATTTCAGATGTGATGTTATAATCCTGATTCATTACTGTGACTGGGAGGATTTTATGGTTTTCTTTGCTCCAGTGGTACCCAAAAAACATCCTTTTTGTCTTCATGGAACAGTGAACAGAATACAATGCATACTTTCAGTGCCAACACCCTAAAAAAAACTGCCATAAAGAGTTCTGACTCCTGGGATATAACGCCATGTAGTTCATTGAAAGCTGACCAACATTTCTGAGGAACATGTCACCATCTTCAGTGTCAAATAATAAGCTAAGCAAGAAACCAGCTCGGCTTGCCACTTTCTTCACGGTCAAAGAGTACGCCAAGAAAGAAACCAGCTGTGCTTGCTATTTGCTTTCACACTGGTTTCTTGCTTGGCTTACTCTTTGATCCTGAATATGGTGTCAACATATTCCTCTGAGATGTTTATTGATTTTCAAAAGACTAGTGGCGTTGTGTCCCAAAAGGTAGTGCTCTTAATGGCAGTTTTGTTTTGTTGATAGTGGTGGAACCGAAAGTATTCACTGTATTCAGTTCATTGTTCCAAGAAGAAAAAATGTTTTTTCGGGGGTGGTACAAAGAAAACCATAAAATACTCCCAGTTGCAGTATTGAATCAGATTAATTAAGACATGATTTCTGTACATAATAAAACTTTATTAAGCTTTCCATGTAAGGTAATGGATTTTAAACTTTAAGAAAAATTAATTCAGACTTTACAGTAGTTAGGAATGAATAAGTGGTGGGCTTTAACAAGTTCTTGCATCATAACAATGAATGATCTATCAATCATTCCCCTCTCAACCCCTCAACAACCCTGCAGTTGCGTAGTTTATCATCATCATTATCATCAGTAATCTATCAAGACGACAGGTCCACAATCTCTTCCAAAACAATTCCTCCACTTAATGCGATCTAGAGCTTTCTGCTTCAAATGACAGTATCCTCTTCTGTCCCCAAGGTCATCCAGCATCTTCTTACGTCTTCTTCCTCGTCTTCTTGTCACTTCTATCCGCCCCTCTATCTTTCCTTCAATAACTTCTTTTAGAAGGCAGTTATCACGTAAGAGATGACCAATCCAATTAGCCTTCCGTTTTCTTATTTCGTGTAGGATATTCCTCTGCTCACTGACTCTAATTAACACTTCTTCATTTCTCACATAATCGGCCCAACTGATATTCTCCATCCTTCTCCAACGCCACATTTCAAAACTTTCCAGATGTTTCTGCTCTACTGCCCTAAATGTCCATGTTTCAGCCCCATACAGAGCCATGCTCCAAATGTAGCATTTCACTAGTTTCTTCCTCAAATTTAAATCCAATTTGCTGGTAAAAAGATTCTTCTTGCTGTAACAGTCCAAACCTTTTAAAATTCTTTAATGGACACTATGTTCCTCTTTAGCCAGTACAATAGAGTGACTGATTTATAAGGGAGACCCATCCATTAAGAAGTTATGACTTGCTTTTCGCTTTAGACAGAAACAACTGCCTTGTTTTGATACCTGCAGCTTGGGTGACCGCAAAAGTGAGATGGCCCATCACTGAAAGACATGTCTGTAGTTTGCCGAACATGTAAATGTTGTTTTGCTAATAGGGTAGCTGTTATAAAAGTGTCTTCAAAAGGGTGTAATTAGACCCTAAACTAAGAAATAACCGCTTTCACATGTAGGGTTCCGGGTTCAGTATCTTTGGATCTCTTCATTCTCAAAGTTAGTAATGTGATTGTCTAGTTCTGATGGTATGATGAATTGGCAGTTAAATCAGCCATTAGGAAACTATTCTTGTCTGGGAGAAAGGCAGTCGGTTCAAATCCTGTACAGTGGATGAAGTGACGCTCCCGCAGAATAGAGTGGGCAGAAGGACTTGGCATTTTGAATTCACCAGGGGCAGACATCATCGGGCTGCGCTCTCCAAGTATATCTAAATATATCAGCCTATTTGGTTCGATTAATCTTTGATAATAATAAAATGGGACATTACTCCGTACTTGCTAATGGAGATATAGTGTTTGCTTCTGAAATAAACAATTTGTGATTAAGCAGAAAATAGTGTCTTTGATTTCTATCATTGGACTAGCTTTAAATGTGTAGTCTTCCCGTTGCCCCAGTTATTACCGTGACACAACCTTGAGAAGAGTCAAGTGTTCCACCGAAGCTGGCAAATAAAAGAGTGAAGTGTTTTACCGAAGCGGACAAATAAATGAGTCAAGTGTTCTACCGAAGCGGTCAAATAAATAAATACAATTATAGATAGGCAACGGTCACAAGAAGTGGCGCCCAACGGTTGCAAGAAGTGGTAGTAAAAGAGCGGTTGCAGGAAGTTGTAGCCAAAAGGGCGGTTGCAGCTAGTGGCGCAGCCAACGTGGACGCACGATTTAATAACGAATGCATCATACGACGGACGACTGCCAGCTGAGTCCAACTATCTGCGAGACTGAACCCAGCAACCAGCAAGGTACAGATCCGAGGGTAGCAGCACTCCGGATACAGAACCATAGGAACCAAAGGAGCAGGATAGATGAAGCAGTACGTCACTGGCGGACAACAAAAGCGGGACAGCGCTGCAGAAATAAGGTCAGTCAGTGGTGTGCAGATATGTCGAACCGTGCCCTGCGCAGCCTCGTCGTTGAGCTGGAAGGAGACTCAGATATGTTGGATGTGTGTGAAGAAGATCTCGTATCCGTACAGAAAGAGAGAGTGCAAGAAAAATATGTAGTGAATTTAGGCCAAGACGATGTGCAAATAGGACAGAGTAAGAAGAAAACTAAGTACGGAAGTAGAAAGGAGGGCATATGAAGTAAGCGTTGCAGAGCAGGCTAGTGTAGAGGTTCCGTCTACCAACCCGTCACCATGTCCAGTTCTTTACAAGCCATGTTTGATAGCATGTTAGAAATTGTTAAGAGTGAGATATCTGCTTTATATTGTGAGGTAAAAGAAGATATTAGGGTGGAAAACCAGAAACTACTTAAGGAATTTAAAAGTGATCAGAATGTACCCATGTTTACTGAGTTAGATGATAAATTAGGTCAGCAAGTCGAGGACACTAGCCGTATAGCAGACGAATTGACAGGCGAAATTATGCAGAACAAGGAACAAATAACAGAGCAAACTGCAGAGCTGTCAAAGAAATAAATGCTGTTAAAGGTAATTTTGCTAAAAACGACAAAATCGTTCAAAAGGGGCAAGGGGAGCGTCTGGAACAAGTTCTGCATGTGGTAGAAAGGGAAAAATATCTGAATAAACGTAATTTTGATGAACTGAAGTCGGCTATTAGCAACTCGAAGGGTAAATTACCTGTAAGTCCAAGAGCTGCTACCAGCGTAGAAACGTTACAATCATCTGAAAGCAGTCTTGTTCCAGCCACTCACTGTAAATGCCAGTGACGACGGTACCGATAGTAATAATAAGTATGGTAGTTTGGTATGCTCTGATTATCAAGTATCTTGTAATGTGTGTACAGATGGAGGTGTGAGTGATCAGAATGTACCCATGTTTACTGAGTTAGATGATAAATTAGGTCAGCAAGGCAAGGACACTGGCCGTATAGCAGACGAATTGACAGGCAAAATTATGCAGAACAAGGAACAGGTAACAGAGCAAACTGCAGAGCTGTCAGAATAAATAAATGCTGTTAAAGGTAATTTTGCTAAAATCGAAGAAATCGTTCAAAAAGTTCAAGCGGGTGTCTGGAACAAGTTCTGCATGTGGTAGAAAGGGAAAAATCTCTGAATAAGCGTAATTTTGATGAGCTTAACTCGGTTATTAGCAACTTGAAGGGTAAATTACCTGTAAGTCCAAGAGCTGCTACCAGCGTAGAAACGTTACAATCATCTGAAAGCAGTCTTGTTCCAGCCACTCACTGTAAATGCCAGTGACGACGGTACCGATAGTAATAATAAGTATGGTAGTTTGGTATGCTCTGATTATCAAGTATTTTGTAATGTGTGTACAGATGGAGGTGTGAGTGATCAGAATGTACCCATGTTTACTGAGTTAGATGATAAATTAGGTCAGCAAGGCAAGGACACTGGCCGTATAGCAGACGAATTGACAGGCAAAATTATGCAGAACAAGGAACATGTAACAGAGCAAACTGCAGAGCTGTCAGAATAAATAAATGCTGTTAAAGGTAATTTTGCTAAAATCGAAGAAATCGTTCAAAAAGTTCAAGCGGGTGTCTGGAACAAGTTCTGCATGTGGTAGAAAGGGAAAAATCTCTGAATAAGCGTAATTTTGATGAGCTTAACTCGGTTATTAGCAACTTGAAGGGTAAATTACCTGTAAGTCCAAGAGCTGCTACCAGCGTAGAAACGTTACAATCATCTGAAAGCAGTTTTGTTCCAGCCACTCACTGTAAATGCCAGTGACGACGGTACCGATAGTAATAATAAAAATGGTAGTTTGGTATGCTCTGATAACCATGTGTCTTGTAATGTGTGTACGAATGGAGGTGTGAGTGATCAGAATGTA
>NW_019724713.1:0-5718 GCF_002891405.2 Cryptotermes secundus
ATGATTTGAGCTCTGATGTTTGAACTATTCGTTTTACTAATTATCGCTTGCTGAATAGTGAAATTCCGTTTTAATTGGAGGACGTTTCTCTGGAGACAAGGCTCCTGGATTTTACTTCCGATTTGCGGGTTATTTGAATGAGCATTATGGGAACTGATGGAATTGTCGTGCTTGGCCGTCGAGATTCCCAGATCTAATTTCGTTTGATTTGTTTTCATGCAGTCTTATGGAAGTGGCGATCTGTAATACCAAAGTATAGACGAGAGTTGAACTCTTGCTTCAAATTAGGGATGCTGTTGCTTACGTATGTACGAGAACACCTCACAGTGATACCTTGGGCAGTCTACTCTGTTTGAAGCGAGAAAGGCTCTAATGAATCTCATGAAATGGGCCAGTGAATCAAGCTTTTGAATATTGTCGTTTGTTTTCTCGTATGTGCACTTTAAATGCTGGCAGTAGCAACAATGCTGTACGAAGTTTGCTTCCGCGACATGTCCCGTGAAGTTGGGCAGGATTATTGTGAGACACCGTCCATATGCAGATCCTTAACTGCAGTTGGAACTTTGCTGTACATATTTTACGAAACCTTGGTCTCTTTAAATGACTTGTTTGTTTAATGGTCGGTCACGGTATTTAATTTCACCAATTCAGTTCAGGTGGTGATTGTATGTGAATGTCGTCGCTTTTGTGACAACTGTCTTACTATTTTATTTTAATAGCCTATGTTTCTTATTTTGAAGGAATGAAATTAAGCTTATGCGATCTCAATGATGTCTATATGTTTGTGAAATCCCACTATTAATTTTTGAATGTCTTAAACAAGCTTCATGAAATTTGGTTTCTGTATCATGGCACCTGTTCCCGTCTTCGCTGCGTATTTCATAAATCCCTGCCATCAGACTGTAGGTATGTGCGTGTATCCTTCCCATTTTAAATAGGTGAAGACCTTGAAAAGTGTATCCCTCTTTTGTTGCAATGCAGCGTCTCGTTTTACACGTTCCCACATTAAAGAAAACACGCAACAATGGAAGGATTGTTAGACGCGTCTCTCTGTATATTCCCTGTCATTGCTAGATAACGGCTCGGTAAAGAGGTTCACGTGACAAAGAAATGGAGGTCTCGCTTTGTTTTTCGTCCATGTCAGATCAAATGGAATAAGGCGATTTATTGTTCCAAGAACACCTGCTATATATATTCATGTAGTCATCCATATGTTCGCTGACGTTTTGGATGACCATACTAGTGTCAACTTCAACATCGCAGATTCTTATAGGAAAGAATCCCGCAAAGCCGTGCAGAGAACAGAGAGCATTTCTACCCGATGACGGAGGTGAAGAAGCAAGTAGTGGAACTTCGAGATAATCATTGAAGAGTCAAGGAAAATACGTGTAGGAAAGGGGGAAGTAAAAATCACCAGTGAGAACCATTGTAGCAGGGGGGAGAATAATAAGGAGATTTGTACACTGGTAATTTTTACTTACAAATATGACGCAGAATGTCGGGTCTCAGAAAGCCTCCGACATGCGAGACAGAAGCCATCGGAAACTACACGCGAATTGCGAGGTAATAGTACTGACTGGTATAATCCGTCATCCAAAGACAATCAAATGCGATGATTTGATAGTTATCGGCAAACAAGCTCATTTAAAGAAAGCGAATTTGTTGAGACATTGTTTAGAGCCATGCAGGGTATCGGTAGTACATAAACTGTTTTTGTGGCCGCTGTTTGTCGCGAATAGTGTGGGAATACGTGTAACTATAACGTGAACACTGCACTCCTCTCTGCATATGAATGTAGTGTGTTCAGATCTCTCTCAGACATGAACGGTCTCTAGATGGCATCACACATATTCACACTAACATCTCGATGCTGTTTGAATACAAAGCAGTAATGTTATGTTGACATAATGCTGAAGAGTGCAGTGCATCCACATAGGCAGTTTACGATAATAGTTACTAGGAAATTTTTAAGCGGCTACGTCATTTCATTTGCAATTTCGTTTATGGTAACATCATTCGACTTAGAAAATATTATGGTCCGTATGATATAACTGGCTTTGGATTATTTTCAATTGACCTAATCCATGGACCTGGGGTTCACTCAGCCTCTAACAGAAATGAGTACCACGAATTAAATAAATAATTTTCCTGGGGAATTAAGCGCAGCCGGCGTGTAAGGCTGACACCCTTACTGCCATCTGTGAGCCGATTGTCTAGATAATGTGGGACCCTCAACGTCTCCGTACCTTATGGGCCTTCATGGCCTGTTACAGGGATAGCTTTACTTTTACTTTAGTTGTGACATAACTGGCTGAGGACTTCAAGTAGTGAGCCAATTTTTCAGTTTCTTAATCATGTACACAGTCGGTTGGACTGTTGGTAGGGATTGAGGAGGAGGGGGGTGGGTCAGCCCGTCGCAAGGCTTCTACCTTCGCATAGAGCAACACAAAGAGAATAAACGCAGACAAATATCCATGCTTTGAGTGGGATTCGAGCCCACGATGCCGGCCTTCCAGCGAGCGAAGACATTTCATGCATTAGACGGCACGGCCACTGTGTTCGGCATGACTTCGTTTACAGAACTTATAAAAGCGAAACATCTATCAAGAAGAAAAATTTGGAATCCTAGCAGCTGGGTTGTAATTGTCTCGATCCGAGTACCTGAAAGACTCGAAGTGACGCGATTTACGACGAGGCTTTGGGTTTCCTCTCTGCGGAACGGACAGCTTTGATTGCCTCTCGCAGTAATGTACCAGCACTTGAGCAATGGACCATGAATCTGAATGAATTACAGCGTAACTGCAGATTCGCAGAGAAGAGGAGAGAGCAGATAATTACCGTAATAATATACCGGATGTTTAAAAAGTGTGTGTACTTTCAAATATAGCCAGGAAAACTTTATCGGTAAAGTAATTGCCTATGTACTGGGTAACTGGAGTTCATTTCCCAGCAGCGGCTACATTTTTTTTTTCTTTGCAGTCGCGTCAAATTGAAAAGGTAATCTCTCTCCGGAAATAAACCGGCCGGAGCGTAAATTTATGATTTCCATATTGTGCCGAATTTAAGAATGCGTGGAGTCTTAACTTCTCTAATTCAAATTCTTTTGTGCTATAGAGACTGAGTACAATGTGAACATTGCATTTGTCACCGCTAACATATCAAATTATTCTGAAATACAAAACCTGTTCTTTGGAAAAACAATTATTTGCTCCTGTGTTTACGTATTGGTGTTGGCAATTCCCTCGATGCAGCAGCACCTGCTATTCCGGCTCTCTTTATGTGTTAGGTAGAAATTTTATCTGTGTTAAAGCGTTAATTTCTAGACTTTCTGAGTTTCCTTATTACGTCGTCGTTGAGAATGGTCGGTGAGAAATTACTCTTTTATTCCTTGTTTCCAACCCGAGCCTAGCCTTGCCCGGCCCAGTATGTACTTTTTCCGTAAGATCCTGAAGCGGCCTTTCGGAACACCTTAAGTACTTCACCCCTCTCTTCCTCCTCGCTGCTTTCCAATTTACCCCCTTCGCTTCACCGTTTGCAACGAGTTCTGGTACGGAGCACATATGGACATTCGCGACTTTGTCTTGGAGCTAGTCACTGTTCTGGCTATGGCAGTGCCCTTGGGGTGGATGGACGTGGTGGTGAGAGGAGACTGTTGGTTATTCTAAATCCTTGTGGTGGCCTTGTTTGACTCCGTTTTTTCATCTCCTGCGGGTTACCCTAGGTTTGCAATTTATAGCTCGGCGAGCCCTAACCCTTGATCTATTATCGATTTCAGAGTTCTAATTTTTTCTTTTTTCTTTTGGATCGCCAGTCATGGTAGCCGAGCGGTCTAAGGCATATACTGTCTTCGCTCGCTCGGAAACCGGGAACGTGGGTTCGAATCCCACTCAGGGCATGGATGTTTTTTATTTGTATGTGTATGTGTTTTTCCTTGTTTAAGTAGAAACCTTGCAACTAGCTGATCACTTGTCCAAGGAGTCCTACCTTCTGTAAAACGATCAAAATGAAAAACATCCTAGACACCGTAGCATATAAGAGGAACGGATGTGTTGCAGACGCATCACTATTTGTCTTCTTTATTTGTTACATGCGCATTGGTTCTGTTACTGAATTATGCCCTGCACTGTATTCATGAACTGGGGACGATAATAAAGAAACACGGAAGGCACAGTTTGTTGCCCCATTTCGCCATAATTTATGTCATGTGGAATTGGCAGTATACACAAAAGTAGCACTTGTGTTGCGCCGAAGATCATAATGAGTCGTGTGAAAGCAGCTTCCAACACTGATATCGTCTGCCGGTGAATGATTGGTGTCATCTGATCATAGACCTTTTTATTGGACCATTTATTCTTTTAAATAACTTTTTGCCAATTGTCGGAACTCTCTGAGGAACCAACATCCCCTTTGCATGGAGACAAGGCTGCACATTTTTGTCGCGGTATTTGAATCAGAGTTAAGATATTGACGGATTGGGCGTGCTCGGCGAGAACTCCGGATCTCACTCGAACTCGTTTCCTTTCGTGCAGTCTTGTGGACGGGATGACCTACAGGACGACAGGACGGGAGAGAGTGGAACTCTGCGTCTAACTGTGAATACTGCTGCTTGCATACAAGAACGGCCGAAAGCAGTGCTCCGGGCAGCAAACTCTTTTGTTTCAGTCCAACGAGCGTGTGCCCCAGAACTGTAGCGAACATTTGAGGCAGTTAAATTAAGATGTATCTCATAAAGTGCAGAAACAAATCAATCTGCTTAATTCCGTTGTTTAGTTTTCCTGCGCGAACCAAAATCACAGTTCTTCATCTGCTGGTTATAGAACTGTTGTAACACAGCAGCACTTCCAGAATGGGCTACTGAATGTGTTAGACCCGTAAACATCCTGCATTGCGTCAAATGTTGGGGCCACTCGCGAATAATGAAAGTGAGAGAAAGTGTAAAGATCCGACGGTGGCCTAATTTCACGTACTGTCCCGGAATTTTCCTGGGAGGACTGAGGAAAAGCACAAAAACCTCAGTCAGTGTATTGGTCTCGAGACCAATTTTTCAAACTGGAGCCTACCAAATACGACGCCCGACACTCTGTATCCATTGGATAGGAGGTTGGGTGCCCCCCCCCCAGAGCCGGTCTGGACAACATTGAGAAGTGAAAATTCATGACCCAAAACGGACTCGAACTCCGACCCCTTAGTCGTCCAGCCCGTAGCCAGTCTCTATACCGGTAACTACGCTATCCCGAACCTTTCACTTCACATACGGCTACTTTAAGTTCCTGACCTGCGTTACACTCAAATTATGGCCTTGTTGTTAAGACGATATCGTATAACTTTATTTGCAGACTTGTTTTGATTATAGGAAGTAAGGGAGACGAATGTCCTTTCATCTTGTTAGGAGAGTATAAATAAAACGTGATGGTGAAAATAATATTAAAATTATAATGAAGTTCATCATTGGAAACTACTCACCACAATCATGAAACTGAAATGCAAATCTGTGACAACTTCAAGACGAATAGAGACCAGAGATAATATAGTGTTGTTCTGCAGGATTTCATATGCTGTTAAAAGGTTGATTCCATTGATAACGTTCAGTGTGGCGAGGAAGGATTTCCAGTAGGTTATAAGTGGTGTGTTATAGAATGGGGAGACTATGGTAATAAGACACGATGGTCGCTTATCTGCAGGGAGAAGAGAATATTAGTTTAGGATATGCGAGAAACG
>NW_019724714.1:0-7078 GCF_002891405.2 Cryptotermes secundus
GCTGCAGGATATTGCTTCACGTTTTCTTTATACTCTGCCTGTAGTTAGGCTCTTTTATCTGCCCAGAATGCATGATAGCTAGGCACCGAGGCGCCCGCCATGTCTGGCACGGCACGACACGACACAGGCCTCAAGAAAAATCTGATAATTTTTACAACAAAGGATCGAAAATTTCGGAGCTACCAGCAATATAACTCCTTAATACTCTCCTTGAGCGTGAATCAGTCCTGTCCTCTCAAACAGACAATCTCGAATCCACCACTCGATCCCGATTCCGCATCGAATCGAATCGAATCCAATCCGCTCAGACGTATACAACAGCACACTAATTCCGAATCGAACTCCTCAACTCCACGTCGAATCGAATGAATCGAATGATCCAATATGACACTAACCACCCGAATCCGTTCCCCCGAAATATCTGCTGTTGGAGCTGCCCATTTTTATACACTGCTCGGTGGGCGGAGCGAAACTCGAAATTGAGGAGGAAGAATTGATTGGCTAGCGTGCGTAATGATGTAGTGCGGGCTAGGAGCGAGTGCAGTATAAATGCGAACGTTTTGCGCAATTTGATTGGTTAGCGCGCGTGATGGTGAAAAGTGATGTGAAGAGCGAGCGTTGCAGAAATGCGTGATAGGATTCGATCATCATCAGGAGTCAGGGTTATTCATCATCATTCGATCAGATCAGATTCGGACTTCAGTGGATTTCAGTCTTCGAACGGAGCAGAGCGAAAAATCATTCGGTTCCATGGTGATCACTCGGAGATTGTCTGTTTGACAGGACAGGACAGGACAGGACAGGACAGGACTGATTCACGCTCAAGGTGTTTAAGATCGATATGGTGTACTGTGCGGCTGGAAAGTTGTGATTGGATAGACAAGTGAGATTTACATTCGGAGGTGTTTGAACAGTATAAAGTAGTTATTTGCTGGTAGCTCTGAAATTTTCAGTCCTTGTTTGTTTTTGTTTGTAAAAATTATCAGATTTTGCTTGAGGCTTGTGTCATGCAGTGCCGTGCCGTGCCAGACATGGCGGGCGCCTCGGTGCCTGGCTATCATGCATTCTGAGCAGAAAAAAGAGCCTCACTACAGGCAGGGTATAAGGAAAACAGGATCTTGTCTCTTACCATGTACCTGCCCGAAAATTTCTCTGGGTTGCTCTCCAGTTCTTCGCGTAATTTCTTTAAAGCGGGATCACCGAGCTGGTGTTCTGACAGATTGCCTAATTTTTGCATGAGTGTTTTGTCAGTTCCCATGTCTACCTTTGCCAGGAATAACTCTTTAGGCTTCAACACTTGGTCACGGCTTTCTTGGCTTAACCCAATGGGGTTGCGGCTCAGCATGTCTGCAAAGGAGTTATCGCTGCCTTTAATGTGTACAATCTTCAAATCGTACTCCTGCAGCTGCATTACCCAGCGTGTGACTCGGCTAGATGTCAAATTACACCTCTTCATAAACGATAATGCTTTATTATCGGAATATACAGTGATGGAGTGACCTATCACATATATTCTGAACTTCTGAAGCGCATAGACTATCACAAGCAGCTCCTGTTCACAGGTGGAGTACCTCCGTTATACGGGACTCAACACTCTTGAGGCTGTGGACACTGTCGAAGTATCACCTGAATCGTTTTCCTGTGTTAGTATTGAACTTATCCCCAGCTTGCTGGCGTCAGTGTAAATTGCATACGGTGCGTCATCACGTGGATGGACCAGGTGAATGCTGCGCGCAAAACTCTGCCGCAGGCGCAGGAATGCATCCCGTGCTTCGTCTGTCCACGACAACTTCACACCTTGCTTCAATAAAAGCGTTAGCAGTGCGATGTAATTTGCATAGCCTATGATGATTCTGCTATGACAATTACAGGTTCCGAGAAATTGCCTCAGCTGTTTACTGTTTCTCGGTGCTGGGTAGTTGAGGATGGACTGTACCCTATCCGGGTCAGCGGATACACCGGTCCTATCTATACGGTGTCCCAAAAACCTAACCTCGTCTTTGCAGAAGCGACACTTTTTGGCGTTGATCGTGAAGCCTGCCTTCGTTAATTTACCGAGTACGGTATCAAGATGTCTTAGGTGATCTTTCATGGTAGGGGAATGTATCAGAATGTCGTCAACGTAGGATACCACGTTCTCCAGATCCGTTCCCAGCGTTACCTTTATGGCACGTACGAATGCGGGTAATGAATTTCTGAACCCATATGGAATTCTTTTGTACTGATACACGGTGGATTCGGACATAAAGGTCGTGTATTTTCTAGATTCCTCGTGCAACTCTATTTGCAGATAGGCAAGAACTCAGATCTAGGGACGTAAAGTACCTGTCTCCGTGAAACCTCTTCAAAAGTTCATTTATATGGGGAGTTCTCTCGTGGTCTGGGACGGTGACTTCATTCACCCTTCGGGCATCAACACATATGCGTATGTCCCCTCCTTCTTTGCCTACCACAGTTAATGGGTTGAGAATCGGGGAATTGCTAGACTCAATAATGTCATCGACTAGCATCTGCCGGATTTGTTCTCTAACAGCTGGTCGGAGGGCAAACGGAATTGGCCTCGAATGACCTACTATTGGGCGGTCGGTATCTACCTGGAATTTGTAGATGAAAAGCTTGCACTTCCCAGGTCGCGTTGTCATGTGCTCTCTATACCGGAATAGAACCTGGTATAGATCACTTCGTTCAGCTGTGGACAAATCAGTCACTTGCTCTACTAAGGAGTGTAGATCGGCTGCTTGTAATGACCGGGGGTCTGGGAAACTGGGTTTTGGGTTGGGGATGGGTTGGCCATGTGGCAGGGCTGTCTCTACTGAGTTGACTTCTAACTCACAAGTAGGGCTGGCACTCAGACAAGCAGGAACTCTGCTGCGTGGGCTACTTATGCAAGCTGCCTCACTCGCTAGAACACACTCTCCATTTGGGCTCAACTGATCGCGCATTGCGTCAGGTTCCGGGAACTCCTGGTTCCTGTCTGGGTTTAGTGGTCCTTTGTCGATCCGAAGATCGAGTCTAATGCCGTTGGTCGCCACTTTGCCGCTTGCGGTGGGGTGAGGTAGGGATCCATTGCAGTAGTCAGCTGCTCTGGAATGGGGAGGGGCGTCTGCACAGTCAGCTGTTTGGGGGTTGAGTCCCTGACCGGCTAACATGGATAGAATGTTGGAAGATTCTTTTAACTCTCCACTGTCATTATTGCAAGCGCCTTGCGATGCTGCCCTAGTGGAAAATGTTCACTCTCTTGTTGTTCCGTTACGGACATACATGAACTTTCCTGAGTTGAAGTCGATGATAACTCCATGCTCCTTCAGGAATTGACAACCGAAAATGGCGTCATTATTCAACTGGGGTGAAACTAAAAAGATGGTCTCGAACACATCTTGGCCTAACGAAAATTCGAGTAGGGCCTGCCTTCTTATCCGCTTGGATCGCCTGCCGAACGCTGTTACGAGAACCACTCCTTCAACTGGTAGGGTAGGAACTTTTACACCTGTTTCAGTTAGCTCCTCATAAATCCGTTCTGATAGGAGATTAACCTCACTGCCCGAATCTGGAATGGCTGTGAATTTAATTTTGTTCAACACTTGAACTTCGACCTGAGGACTGTTTGCTAAATTTGCCTCATTAATGAACAGTACTACACCACCCGTAGACACCTCCAAGTAGCTATCTTGAGTTTCAGAGTCAGACTCGCCTTCACAACTGGGTTCGCCTGCCATATGAGATGCCTTGAGCGGACCTAGAAATACGTGGGATCTCACAACGGGAGCCATCCGGTCCTCAATACCTCCAGTTATCGGTTTCCCGAATGGTTATCGCTGTGATTGTTTTGCTTTTGTCGTCCCTGGTACGGGGTTGCATTGGGGTTAAGAGGGCCGGAGCTTCCTTCTGGGCGATCTCCGTCTCTCTGACTAGTAATTACGGCGATTATGTCTCCGGTTCCGGTTCGAACGGTTCCGTGACGGAAAGAATTGCACCTGGCGCACCTGAGCCCGGTTTTGGCCTCTGGGATCACTTCTGTGAGGATTATTCCCTGGCCTGTTAGGGTTCGAGTTGTGGGTTTGCATGGGAGGTTTCGGATAGTTCTCGGACTGTTCCAGCAGCTCCACTCTTTTGAGAAGATCCAGAGCTTGCTCAATGGTTTGCATCTGGTTGGTAAGCATGGCTCGTTGAACCCCTATCGGATAGTGGGCCCTGATCGCTTCTATCAGCTCCCCATCCGAAGGTCTTGGATCCAGGTATGAAGCCATCGTCACGTGTTTTAAAAATGCCCGCTCAAACTCAAACCTGATCTCCGATCATATTTCGCCTGATAGAGCGTACACTTTACAAGGGATTGTCTGGAATGTGACCACCAGGTATTCAAGAATGCCTTCTTGAATGCCTTGTAGCCTGCCACATTGTGCATTACAGACTCTACCCATTGCTTGCATATGTGTCCCACTATGGAAAGGCATGCGACTGCCAAACGAAGGGGTTTCGGCACATTGCGAAAGTTAATAAATTCATCCAACCTCCGAAGATGAAATACGCGGTTGGTCTCTGTTGCATCATCGTAAAGAGGTAATGGAAATTCTGAGTTGCTTAGATAACCCAACAAGGATACATTCTCTGTGTTGGCATGCACTACACACCCATTCATGCTGCTATCACTAGACAATGTATTGCAGAGGGCTGGCTGGTGAGTTCAGCTGACTCTTTCACCAACCAATCTACCGCTTGCTTCAGTCACTTCGGGTTCCGTCGCAGGTTCATTGGCTGGTCCGGCGGAAAGAGATGCGGCGTCCTGAACTACCACTCGCGCCTCGGTGGCTGAAGCTTGCCTGGCTGGCATTTCGTTTAATTTAGCCTCTAATGCCAAAACCTTTGCGTTTACCATCTCAAATTGCCTTCCTAATTCCTGGGTGGTTGACTGCGATAAATTTTCTAGGCTCTCTTTCTGTCGTACCATCTGATTGCTCATTTCAGACCTGTGCTCCTGCATCTGATCTGCAAGTTCATTAACTACCAATTGGGTGCTTGTATTGGACTGTTCTAATCTAGAGTCGAACTCGTTACTTATACTCTGCAGCTGCCTCTTGACTGCTGAAAATTCAGATGCTGTTTCAGTTTGAACCTGCGTAACTAGCTGGGAGACCCGTCTGGCTTCGGATTCCAGCCTACTAACTAATTCCTTCCTGATTTCTCGAGTTTGAGCCTCGAAACTTTGCAGTAACTTTTCATTTTCTGCTCGTATGTCAGACCTTACTTGGCTCAGATCTGCCCTAACACTTGCCTGAATATCCTCTCGGTGTCTACTCAAATCTGCTCTAACACTTTCCTGAATATCTTCTCGGTGGCTACTCAAATCTGCTCTAACACTTGCGAAAAACTCTAATAACATTTGCTGTAGCTGGTTCGTACTGTCTACAGAAGCTGGTGGGTTGGAACCATTTTTTCTGACACTCCCTTGGCCTGGCTCTCCGTCCCTAATTCTGCTCCTTGAGGTCGCATTGTGTCTTGTCCTGGAGTCTCACTCGCGCTGCCTAAGCGAAAGGGGGATAATTTGCGTTTGCGGGGTCTCGCTCCCCTGCCGCTAACTCCTGATTCTCCTCTTGAGCCTCCACAGTACGGCTCCTCAATGATCTGCTGGCCATTATAAAATTTCGTAACTGACCTTGTAGTTGCGTTCGGTGTACCTCGTGTGAACTGTCGGAGCAGTAGAACTAGTAGTATGCAGCTCCGTCCGTCCTGAATCTTGTTCCAATTTTCGGGAGTTGTTTCCTCTGGCGTCGTGCGTTGTGTTGCGCTTCTCTCCTCGTACCTTTGTCCTCGCTGAGACGTCGAGCGTCACGTTGGCTGCGCCACTTTTTAACCGCCCTCCCTTTCGGCTTCACCGCTTCTTCCAGCTCCGCCGCTTCCTCCTTCTGTTGCTGATTACAGGGGTTGGAATCTCAGGATAGAACCTGATGATATGGGCGCCAGCAAACAGCTAGGTGCGGTTTGCGATTCATGATGAAAGAGGGAAGGCGTGAGTGGGTGGAAGCTGGCGATGGGTTTGACTAGCTCCTGGCGGTGAGTCTCTCCTCAGGTCGGCTAAGGGTCAGGCTCGGACAAGTGAGGGTAAAGCACTTCTGACCAACAAAATGGACTGTGCCACGGGAACACTTTATTGTTTTATCACAGTCACTCGGAGTCTAAATCTACACTATCAGGCCTAGTCTCGATTTCCAAGCAGCCGGTGTTGCACTTGCTCAAATTACTTAGCTTGACACGCAAGTATAATCGCGGGTTTTACCTCCGCCACGTTCAAAGTTTTGTAGCAGACTCTTCATCTTAAAACTAGACTCCCTGCCGAGCCAGAGGTCCTAACTGAATTGTATCCGCCTCTTCTCTCCTCCTTCTAAATTCCCGGATAGGTTGATTCAGATAAGGGGAGTTGGCTTAATTTTTGTTCCGGCCAATGACCGATTGTTTTAGAAGTGTTTTCGGCCTTAAATCCCAAATAGCGAAATTGACAGATGTGCAACTTATGAGGGGTCGCTATTGATCTCCTGGCACTCCCACTTTTGACTAACGGCTCGTTGCGACTGTCACTGCTCGAATTCTCAAAGTGGCTTGCCGCTGTAAGTCAACTGCTCAATTTCTAAAGAAACTCAGTGGGGTTCCTTGAAGTATCATTACTGCCCTTTTCAAAACAACACCAAATGCTTGGCCTCAAGAACTAACAGATGTCCTTATCCGCGCAAGTTCCGTCTATCTGCTTGTTCTGGCTGTGTCTTAACCTAGGTTTCTTAGTAATTCTTACTGTCTACTTTATAAACTACTGAAATAAAAAGAGGGGGGAAGGATTTCAATGGTTCGGTTACATATGATACCACGTGGCACTCAGGCTTGCTGTTTAAATTATCAAAATTGGAATTAACCAACTCTTTGACCAAGCTTATTGGGTCCTTTCCCTCTAAAGGTAAATTCAGGGTCTCTGTTGAAGGCGAAATGTCAACGCCAAGGGAAATGCAAGCAGGGGTGCCACAAGGTTCTGTCCTTTCCCCCCACTCTTTTCAGCTTGTATATTAATGATGCCCCCAAACTCATGGTATTC
>NW_019724714.1:7342-8690 GCF_002891405.2 Cryptotermes secundus
AATCCCGTACGTATATGTCTTCATAACAAAATTATGCAGGCAACAAGCAGAAGTCATACAAAATCATGATAATGAGAATGTTCGCAACATCAGACAAGGCGAAGCCCGACACAGAAAGTATAAGAGGCTTAAACTTGGCGGCGGTCAGGCATACGACCGTTCAAGTGACTAGACTGCCGTGGTAGCTAATACTACTAGGATATGTATAAAAGGGCATAATCTGCTGTACCTAGCCTGGACTGACGGAGGCCGTGTATATATTGTACATTTAAATAAGAAATAAGTGTATTATAAATATGTGTAAATACAGACAGTGGACTAATTACTACAGACTGACTAACAAATGACAGACCCGACCTCTCGTCAGAGAGGGCGCTACACATAGGCAAGACAGTAACTTTCATTCAAGAGAAATATCTGGTCATGAGCCCCAGCTGGGGCTCGACACCAAGACAGACAGACTGACTGACCGTCAGTTGCAACGTGACTCAGACTCATACTCAGCAGTTCATCAGTTGACTTCAGTCTACGATCAAGCAACACCAGCCAGCAGGCTTCGTCGCCTGCGCTTGGTCTTCGGAGGCATCGGCAGGCTGCGCCAGGCACGACTGCCTCGGCCCTCCGGCGCTCTCACACCGCTCACACCTGACTCAGTGGGGCACCGCGCCTGGACTCGGCGGTGGTCGTGTTACTGTCCGACCCACTGGGCATCTAGCGTAGCCACTGCCTCATGACACCTATGACCGCGCTCAACGACTAGCCTTTCACCAACAGCCGCCGCGCTGTGATCAAGCAACCTCCAACTCACGCTGCCGCACGGCAACCAAGCAACCTCCAGCCACGGCCGCACTGCGGCCAGGCCACTCACCGTAACTAGCCTCTCTCCTTACCGGCGCCCGCCGCGCTACCTCACCGTTCAAGCATCTCAGCATCCACGGTCCTTTTCAGGACCAACAAACTGTTCCGAAGAAGTGGGTTGTCATCGGAGTAATGACAAGACTACACATTAAGAGGCCAACAAACTTAATTCCAGATGATCTTTTACAGCCGTATGATGCGGTGATATTCACAGAAACTTTCCTCACCACAGAATGGAGCACCCAGTGGCGGCTCGTAGCTAAAATTAGTGGGAGTGCTGCTCCAGAAAATTTGTAGCCTTTGTTTTAAAATTGTATAAAAGGAAATAAACATGTATAAAAAGAAAATGTATTCAGAAACTTGATAAAATCCTAAAAGAACAAAATCAAACATTTTTTACTTAGTTTAACCTAAATTGTTACAGTTCAAGCTGAATCTATTCATTTAAGAACGAAATCCATTCTTTTTAACCTTTATATTATGCTCATTG
>NW_019724714.1:9363-49021 GCF_002891405.2 Cryptotermes secundus
CCACTCTGTCGCCCGACATTGTGGTATACGACATCTCATTCTTTTCAGTTTTTTTTTTTCGTTTTGTTTATATTTCTAAAACCATCTTTTGTCCACGTTACATCACCCCCAAACAGCAAACACTGGAAGAAAAACAGTGCATTTTTTACTTCACAGCCGTAAAGCCAAATTTTCCATTTGTACCATTTAGAATTAAAGCTACGAATATATCTCTTTCTCTTGCTTATGCATGGCTGAGATATTAGAATATCGGGTGTTGAACGACCTCTTTTCTTAACTGCAACTTCTCATGGAGAGACAGTTGTGAAAACTTAAGCTGTTGAAGTTCACTTACAGTCACAGAACTTATTTCTTGGGGATGCAAGGCCATGGTTAAAGTTTTCTGTTAAATAAAAGAACCGAAAAAAAATAATCAAATAGAATAGCTGGAAACAGGATAATAATCTAATTCTACAATTAACTCATATTCAAGAATATGGTACACGGTTTTTAAGCACAACAGAGGCGGAGTAAAAAAAAACTACTTTCCATCAGCAGAGAACGCCAGGGTCGGCACCGGTCGGCACTGCACTCTCCCTTGCAGCCTCGCGAGTAGCTTCCTACGTGCGCATGCGCACAGTCAACAAACACCTCGCCGCTGGAACTGTGAAACGCACAGTTCCATAGAAAGATTTGGCTACTGACATCAAGCTTAAGGATTATATATTGTATTGTACAAGTATAAAGAAAGAATTAAAGAAAAGAGGACTCATTATATAAATGTTATCGATAATATCAAGTGGAAATTGGGGATGCTGCAGTTCCACAGTGCCTATACGCGGGCCACCCCTGAGAGCACCAGTAACTTCTATGCAGTACACTCCTTCGCGAAGAAGGGAGAAAAAGGAAGACCAAAAGGCGGAATCAGAAGTCTCATGAAACCCAGGCTATCGACATTCAATATATTATAAAGAACATACACCATCATGACAATAAAAACAAAACTATGCACATTAATAGACGCTTATTTTCAGCCAGATTTCGGGGGAAAGAAGATTATTGCTGAAGTAATGGATACCCTAAGTACGATTTCAAACAGAGAGCCAATACCAATGGCGGGCGATTTTAACTGTAGAATAACACAACGGATCATAAATCAAATATTGTTACAGAAGTTATTGCAAGAGAGGGCCTCATTGTAACCAACGAAAAGACACAAGAGACATACGTTGGTTTCAGAGGAAGCAGCACAATCTATTTAGTCTCCAGTAATAGGACCCCAATATCACAAAGGGTCCTGTCCAACATAGTTGCGAGAAAACATCTGCCCGTCGACACTAAAATATACGTCCAAAACAAGCTCACAAAGTCCGAACCGGAGATAAGAAAACGAATAAGGAAAACAGACCCGAACCCCTAAACCAGAAAGACAGTTGCATAGTGACAGACGCAATCGAGGAAGGTAACATTGACGAAGCACAAACCATCCTCCTAGACACCATAAAATCTGCAATAGTACGGAATACTCTTCACTCTCGAAGGGCAAAAAATGGTTTAATAGAGACTGCTATAGAGCAAGAAGAACAGCATTTGTTGTACTACATGCGGCCCTTAAAAACCAATCTGAGACACATTTACGGCAATATTTAAAAGCACGAAAGCAGTATAAATGCATAATAAGGAAAGCAAAATACGCTTTCCAAACAAAAAAGGAAATTCAACTAATAGAAGAAGCAGAACAACAACCATACAAAGCTCTCACTCCAAGACAGCCACACTTCCCAAGAGACAGCCCGATGCAGAAGTGGGAAACGCACTTCAAAGGAGTCCTACAGGCGAGAGAAGCACGACCAAATGAAACAGACCTGGAACCCTGCCCAGATATAAATCAGGAACTCCTTACAATAGAAGAAGTGGAAAAGGCGTGCGGCCCAGACCAAATATACAACGAGCATTTGAAAGATACCACCCAAAATCTGGAAGGAGTGTGGACTAATCTGTTCAACGAGTGCCTGAAACAGGGGAAGATACCGGCCGCTTGGCGGCTAGCCACTGTGAAAGTCCTATACGAAGGAAAAGGCGAAGTCAGTGACACAATAGCATGTAGGGGAATAGCACTGGAATGCATTGCTTTCAAGCTCCTGTCGTCCATCCTAACGAATAGACTTTACATGATGACTGAGAACACACTACCAGATGAACAATTCGGTTTCCGAAGAGGAAGATCGACTCGGCAAGCAGCAAGCTGTCCGAAAAGAGACATCGAAGAGGCGCTAAGACACCAAAGAAGCAAACTGCATGCAATTTTTATAGATTATACAAAAGCGTTTGACCTTATCAACAGAATCATGCTCATCGAGAAGCTGGAGGAGAGAATTGGCAAGAACTACACCACAAAACATCTCAGAAATATACTGGGAAAAAATTCCATCCAAATTGACGACACTATAGCCAAATCACAACCTTTACAGCAGACGAACGGGGTACTCGAAGGAGACCCCCTCAGCCCGCTGCTGTTTATAATAGCCACTGCGGACATTACAAATGTAATACTGAATAAGAAAACTGTCAAGTTTTACGCATACGCGGAAGACATGGTGCTCGTAGCAAAATCAGTATAAAGCCTCCAGACAGCCTTCAACAATGTCACAGAATTGGCCGATAAGAACGAACTGCTTCTGAACAGAACAAAAACATCATTATGACACAGGGATATTAGGTTTTGGGACTCTATCCATCGTTCTAGTTTTTAAGATAACTAAGAAAAAACACAACGTTTCGGAAACTAGATGTGTTTCCGTCCTCAGGTGAGGTAAAACACCTATTCTGTTGGATCCCTTAGAAGCCTTAGAAAGAGCTAGTCTCAATCACTGGACAACCAACGTTACAAAACACAAAGGTTATAAATACCTGAAACCAGGCTAAGTCAATGAGAGCTACTAAGAAATATATACATAACAAATTGTTCCAAACACGTACAGCATGGGACCAGGATAGATAGATCCGTAGAAATTTATGTCACGAAACCAAACTAATAACCAGGTCCATGGCCTCCCGGAATGGAATAGAAAGGAGAACTAGTAAAAAACCAATAGTGTCTAACTAGCGTCAACAAAGGAGTAAATCACGTCTATCTAATTTAGAACCTAATAGAAATCAATAAAAAACATATATCACGTCATACAGATCTTCTATGTGAATTGGTGACTTCATTGCTCATAATGGGGATCCAAATGGGAGAAAAGTCCAAACTGGGTTGGCTAATTGGGTTGGTCGAGCATGCCATATGGGCCGCTTCCTTGTATTTCCTATAACTGGTGTGGCTTTCAATATCCAAAATCTTACCTTCATCCCAAACTACTCTATGTCTCTCTTCATAGGAATATTGAGCCAGTTTAGATTTTTCTAGAAGACCTTCTTTGAGGTTATGCCTATGTTCCCGGAGCCGCAAGGCCAGAGGTCTGCCTGTTTCGCCATTGGCGAAAAGAAACAGGACGATGGTTAAAGTCCGAAAACCCAATATATCTCAATGATGATCAAAGAAAAGGGAACTGTTGTTTTCACTTGAGTTCAATCATTTCATTATACAGTAGTCAAACGCACGTTGTTGTGTGACGGTAAAAGCACTTTAATATCACATACACAAGTTGCATAATATGAAGATCGTGTCAAAGTATTTTAACTTTGCCAATTTTCGAAGTATTTATTAGCAATCTTTATATTATTTTATGATGTTACCCTGCATCATACTGACGCGATATAAACACATACTTTGCTCTCTCTGTTTTCTTCTTTTCAAACACATTTTTTTTCAAAACAAACTTGAAAAGCAACGATGACATCGCATCTCCTTATTTAATATTTGGAATAGGAAATGTATCCAATAATTGCTTACCTTACACCCACCTCACCTTCACACCTTCATGGTTTTCTATCTTCAGTGGCATAATTAAAAATTCTTCGAAAAAAATAAAAATGTATCTAGCACTGGGATTATTCAAACAAACCATATGATTGGAATTGGAATATAATTCGTAAGCTGGCCGATCACAGTATATTTAACAGAATTTAAACTGAACTTGAAAATCGAGTCTGTCAAATGTCATTGTTAGAACAATTGTGTGGTGAAGTAACTTTCTATACCGGAATGACTTGCACGTGTGCGTACGTAGATATGTAGCCTGTAGAACTCACTTGCGCTTGTAAAAAAGTATCAGACACTGAACTCTGACTATGCATGTTTACTACCTGGGGAAGTGGCACATCTAATTCTAGTGAATGCCTCGCAAAGAGTCGAGTATAGACGTTAACTAGCTGAAGTTTAAAAATTTGTTTTTAAGAGACTGGATTACTAATTATTTTCTGTTCTTCCAAAACAGCCGAAAAGTCACTGAATGGGAGTTTACCTTCCTATGTTGTATTATGCGTCCTGTACTGAACATTTTGGGGGTTTGTGGAGGGGTCGAGGTAGCTTATTTGGAATCTCATGTCAGGATTCCGATCCAGAGACCTTAAGAGTGGTAGTAACCTATATCGATTTTACTGTGTATCTTATTTAAACTTATTTTAATTAGACTAACTAATGTTATCAGATTTAATGAGACGTTGTACCGTGCTTCCCTCCAACTTATACATGGGCTTCGTCCAGTGTATGGTTTGATTACGTATTGTCTCATCGTATTAGCATCTGTAATCTATCATTTGATTATTCAAAATGTTTAAACAGTATCTGATCCATTGCGTAGAAATCTACACTATTGATCCCCAATAATTTCCTCTACATATAAAGTTAGTCTTGAGAGAATAATACCGGATAACGATGTTGTTTAGTTAATAACAGTGACATGTTTCATTAAGATTTAAACTCAGTTTCTTCCACATTTTTAAAAGTAGATTCAGCAATAGATTCCATCCACTGCCTTGGGACGAGGAAGATCCTCTGGCGATGTTCCCGTTAATTCCAAAGAAAATTAACGTATTTGTTGAACTCATATACAATGCTTCGCCTCCTGCTTGAATCAACTGTCGGAATTTCATCAAAATACGATAATAGAACTGAAATTTCCCACATTTTCGAGGCTTTCATTAGACAGCTTCCTAATTAACTCCTCCACACGTTGGCCGAATACAAAGTCTGGAACGTCTGGAAAGCTACCCCATTTCGGGAGTTCTCGATAGCCGTCTTTGAATCGCTCTAAACTTAGGGATGTCTCCTGCTGCATTCCCAATGGACCCCCATGTTAGAACATTTTTATGTTATACGCAAGAGTCCATTTCAATTTTCATAAGATACAGCCAAGAACAGCACGTCAAGATAAAGCTGTGCCATCTGGTGTTGGTAGACTACTGCCGGTAGAAAATGCAAATTTAAACGGGGGCACATGACGAACAGTAGTGTCACATCCTATTCAAGTAACCCTAAACTTAACGCTGTATGCTCAAATCGCAGAGGCATCCAACGGTCAGTGTCGTCAGTGTGGTACTATATTTAGTGATCCATGCCATGTTTTGTTGTGTAATGTTACTGTATGAGTATGACAGCGGTATTGTTATATTTATGAAACAATATATATTTCTTATATTCGGTGATATGGATAATGATGTCTTGTGATGTGATAATACAGTATAGTATGAGGGAGGATAACGTGTACTGTGTAAGAGCGTATGTTTTTAATTAGTGAAGGAGTCAATTCTGTGCCCTCTAAGCGTTTTCAAAGAATTTTAATATGTCCTATGTGTGTAGCAGGTAATTACTTGTTTTACCTTATCGAAAGTGGTAATAAAAACAGGAATGACTTATGTTTTGGATTGTTTTATTGATATTTAAATATTTATTGGTTTCCAGTTTTAGTTGGTGTGAATTGTAAGATTATTATTGGCTAATCATTATGACTGTGGACTTTTGGCTGTAAGCTCATGATACTGAACTAGCAGCTCTAGAGTTAATGCTGTGGACCTGTATTTGGGAGGTGCTTGGTTTAAATTTTGGCCAGTACGCTGGAATATTGTGGCTGAAGATTTCATGGTTTTCCTCTCTCCCTCCAGACATGCCAGCATGGTATTTTGTTAAGGCCACAGCCAGTTCTTTCCAGATTTTTTCCAATTTATCATTCATCACTTATCCTACTTTGGGCAACTATTCTCAGTACCAAAAAAAATGGAAAAATTATCCCTGTAACAGGCCATGAATGTCCATAGGGTTGTGAGACATTGAGGCTCCCCCATTTTTCAAACGGCTCAGAGATAGTGGTAAGGTTGTCAGCCTTACCTCCTGGCTGCCCTTTAGCCTCCAGGAACATTCTTGGTACTCATTTCTGTTACAGGCTGAGTTGACCACAGGGCCATAGTGCAGCTGGAAGGATTAGGTCAATTGAAAAAATCCAGGGACATCATCAGGATTTGAACCCGCGATCTTTCAGCTTGTAACATAGTGCCTCAACCAACAACGCTACTGTGTGCCCCCCTCAGTACTGAAAGCATCATTAAATAATGCACAAAAAGAAAGCTCAATGTAGGCTAGTTTCTGACCCATAATCCTTTATAGATGTAATATTTTAAAACAGAAATCATCTTTTCAGATTCCTCGTGCTGGAAGAAGTATGTTCATAAAAATGAGGTGATTAAAATGCAAAGTATTTTGCCCATCAGCTTGGCAGCATTGCCATGCAGTTTTGTTCCTTAGGTATGGGTTATGTGAACAGTTTTGTGTTTAGAAGATTCTGCTTTCAGAACCCTTGGTTATGCATTAACAAAGCGGTTCTAATTTAGTTATTTCAGGTGCTGGATATGACATTCGTTAACTGTGTTCTATTTGTGAAGCTGGTCGTAGCAGAGGTCTGTCAGTTAAACATGCAATGAGAGTGAAGTGTGTGTACGTGTTGGCGGTCAGACATGGTTCTGATCCTGTGGTACCTACTCTGGAGCACAACAGTAACAAAGCATTTATTGGCTCAGACAGGTGAGGAATGTAACAACAGGTCAGCTCAAAAAAATACTGTGAGCTTTGGAAGGTCTGTAAATATATTTTTCTTTAATTATTATTAACCTTTATCATTTTGGGAGTGTGGGATTTCAAATCTCCAGGTCCTCCAGGGCTGGTGGTATTATTTTAATTTGGGTAATAGTATTAGTATTAGAAGACTGCAGTGTTCAGCTGCCTGTACCTGGCACATCTGATATTGCAGCACATGGCTCATAAAGGTTAAGGAACACTGAGGTGAACCAAATGAAATTGTCATAAGATTGTGTTTTTTTTTATAATGTACTGTGTTCTGAGACACATGATTAAATTTTTTCAGAGATGGGTTGTTCTGTGTTAAGCCAGCATGTTTTACTGTCATCTTCAATCTTATCTTCTCTGATTTAAATGAAATATATTAAAACTATTATGTATGATAGATTAAGAATATGTATGCCAAGTTAATTCTAAGGTTCCAATGTTACAGTGTAGTATTGGGCATATTATGTCATTTGTGGATCTTTGTTGTAAGAAGCTTTCTACATTGTGAAGCCAGGTCATGGATTCCAGAGACAAGTTTCAATGATATATAGGTTGTTAATGTGTGATGTTTTGGGTGCGCATATCACCAATATGAATTGTGTCATTGTATGATCATTGATGTGATTTGTGCATTTTTGTCTGGGTATATATATGTGTACTAACCTGTGCATTCGTTTGATATTGACTGCTATATACAGGGTGTCCCAGGAGGAATGTGCCAGACTTTGGGAGGGTGTTCCTATGTTAAAGTATGCTGATATAACCCAAAACACCTATGTCCAAAGTTGAACGGTTATGAAGATAATGGCCAGAGAAGTGTGAAACTTTGACAGGTGTTACACACTTGTTGATTACCAAATACATATTAAAACTGGCAGGAATATGCGGTTTCTGTAATGTTAATAATGTACGTAACATCAAACTAACTTGTGAGTGACATGAAGCCATTAAATTGAACTACAAAAAAACTCGCATGCCATATCATAGTTGTCGTTAGCTTTCCAAGCACTATAATGACACATGAATGGCAAGCACTGATGTCACATGGCTGACTGTGCATTCTGGTATGCGAGTGTATGCAGCTAGAGAGGTCCGTCATCACCACACTCAAGGACAAACATAGATAAGACCGGTCAGCTGACAGGTACAGTGCGTGGACCCGCCAGAAGACCACACTTTTCTTGGGCCATTATCTCTAACCATTCAACTTTGGACATAGGTGTTTTGGGTTATATCGGCATACTTTAACATAAGGAACACCCTCCCGAAGTATGGCACATTCCTCCTGGGACACCCTGTATATATATATATATATATACACACACACACACACACACACATACAAGAGGAGCATTCCATATATAATGCCTCCTATTTTTTTTAATGAAAACTATAACAGATACAGAAAGCATTATAATGCAGTTAAATAGAGCAAGATTTCAGCTACTTACAGCTACTTTTCCACATAATCACCACCATTCATTATGCGCTTTTGCCAGCGATGAACAAGAGCCTGTATGCTGTGCTTGTAAAAGTCTGCGCTAGCAGAGGCAAGCCACTTTCTTAAATCTGCAATGACAGCATCGTTGTCTGGAGAATGTTGCCCGCGTAGTCCATCTTTCATAGGCCCAAAGAGATGGAAGTCTGAAGGTGCTAAATCGGGGCTATAAAGTGGCTGTGGTAGGACAGTCCAGCCCAACTTTGCAAAGTGCACGGTGGTCACCAAACTGGTATGGGGTCTAGTGTTATTGTGTTGAAAACGAAAGGTTGTCTGCTTCTCTGGCCTGACTTGGGAAATGCGGGCTTTCAGCTTAGTGAGTGTCATCTTGTAGCATTCACAATTGACAGTCTCACCAGGCTCCAGGAAATCCAACAAAATCACGCCCCGCCTATCCCAAAAGACCATGCACATTACTTTCCCTGCCAACAGCTGTGTCTTGAACTTCTTTTTTCTTGGGGAATCCGGATGTTGCCACTCAGTTGACTGTCTTTTTGATTCTGGCTTGTAGTGGTGACACCACGCTCATCTTCAGTGATGATGCTGTCCAGAAACTTGTCACCTTCACCCTAAAACTGGTGCAACAGGTCCTGACAGACTTCCATTCAATGAGTTTTGTGGTCCTGTGTAAGTATCCACGGGACCCACCTGGAACAAACTTTGCGATAATCCAGCTTCCCCAGCATTGTTTCCAATGCATTACAGCTGATATTAAGCTGTGCACACAGTTCCCTAGTCGTTATCTGCCGATCTGTATGGATGAGCTGATTGAGGCGATGTTCAATGTAAGGAGTGGCAGCTGAGCAGGGATGCACTTCACTTTCACCACTGTTGAAACGCACTACCCACTGCCTCACTGTGCTGACATCCACTGTATCGTCTCCATACACCTTTAGCAAGCATCAATGGATGTCAATGGGTGCAATTTGGCAGTGAGAAATTCAATAACACATCTCTGTTTCGTACACACTTCTATGTCAGACGCCATTTTGGTAGACTGCTCTGCTGTTGCTATCTGTCGCATGACAACCAAACTAACAGTACACTGACGGGAAGGTTCAACCTTTACTACAACACCAACATCCAGCTCAGACATTACAGATTAACACAAAAAAATAGGAGGCATTATATATGGAGCGTCCTTCATGTATGTATGTATATATATTGTGACGTGGATGGCGTAGCGGGAGGTGGGGGTCACGTGAACTCTGTGACCTTGCCAGTGACGTCACATACCCCACACAGTGTGCAACGCTCGGTAGACACCCCTTTCCCTGCAGTGATGTAACAGGACGCCGTAGTTGCTACATTGCTGTAAACAACTCCCAGCAGCGCTGCCCGCAACGCCTTTGTAAACACAGCAGGGAGTCCATGCAACAACTGTTCCTAGGCAGTCGGTAAACACAACGGGGCTAAATAAGGAGCAGCAAACACTATTTAACAGTTAGTTACGAGTTAGCCAGGGAGTCAGCAGACAGTTAGTAGTGTGTGAGCGGGAGTGACAGTGCAGATGGAACAGCTGCCGAGTTCAGTTGTAGCGGAAAGAAGAATACCGGAACGTGTGATTAGAAGTGATAGCCTGAGAAGCAGATGCTTGGCTCACAAGAGAAGTAATTGGGAATGTGTGACACAGTGACACTGGTATAGCTCCCATATCGTACTGTGAATACGTGTAGACTACTGAGGACAGTGTGGACAGAATAGTGTGTAGGGTCTGTAAAGTGTGGAAACCCGTAACAGTGTTATAATTAATTGTAGCCAAGACTTGGAGGTTGTTAAATAAACCAATTAACAATCCGAACGGCGTTTACGGTAGAAAAACAGGTTACAATATATATATATTGATTTCAACAACCACACTAGCCTTTTGAAACAAATAATTTTGCTGTAGAGCACATCGCAGTAGTTTGAGTATTTGCTAACATCTGAATGTATGTGTGTGTGTGTGTGTGTGTGTGCAGGTGAGACAGGACAGCTGCCCCCACCTGGCTACTGTGCACCTTACAATGGAAAGATCTGCAAACACTATCTCAATGGAACAGGCCAAGTTTGGTTCAACATTTCGCATGACAATGCTGGTGGCTGGCTGAATGAACAAATCACAACCAGACTTTGGGCAGAGATGGTGGCTGGGTTGAAAGAGCCTTGTCGCAGTGCTGCTGAGGTACTGCAATTGGTGAATCTCATTGACAGCTTGGGATGAACAGGGGAAAGATTTAAAAGACTTTGTAACAGTAATCCTGTAAATAAAATCTTATATTACTCTCCATTTGGGTGAAATAACATACATAGCCAATGTCTGCTCTGAAATCAGTAAATTCTCAAAAAAAAAAAAAAATGCATATCAGAGTGTTAGAAGGTTGTGACATATGGCACTGCATTACATTACATTACATACCAGTTTTTGAAACAGCATGATGTTTCTAGCTAATTTAGGTTTCTGAAATGACTATCAAATGTGTAAACAAGTTATCCCTATAACAGGACATGGAGGCCCATAGTGTTGTGAGATGTTGAGGGTCCCACATTATCTAGACAGTTGGCTTGCAGGTGGCTGTGAGGTTGTCAGCCTTATGCGCTGGTCTCCCCCAGGAGTATCCTGGTACTCAATTCTGTTAGAAACTGAGTTGACCCCACGGCCATAGTGAGGCTGGAAGGATTAGGTCAGTTGAAAAATACAGTAACCTCATCAGGAATCAAACCAATGACCTGGCTTGTAGCGTGGTGCCTCAACCAACTGCACTGCTGTGTGCCTCTTATCTAATGTATAGATGATAGAATTACGGTTGTGTGTTTTTATCACACAGAAGAGTCCTTGAGAAACTATTCAGATTCTTTTCCTTTTATGGAGTCCAGTAGACTTTCCAAAGACCCCACCAGTGAGTGTTGTGCTTGAGTGGGCAGCTCTCCAGCTTCATATTTGGGAGGTCCCAGGTTCAAGTTTTGGCCCAGAGACTGGCCATCCCTAGTGATGTTTTTGATGGTTTTCCTCACTCCCTCCATGAAAATTGCAGCATGGTATGAGATTATGCCATGACCATGTGTTTTCACAACACAGCAAGCCAGGAGCAAACCCTGGGCGATATCAAGAAACTCCTCATCAAGATAGACTGGCGGCACAAAATCTGCCCCATACAAGAAGGCTGATAGGAGGACGGACACGAACCTACATGGTTTATAAATTTTAATTATTGACAATACAGGTTTTTAAATAACATCTAGAAACTTTTAAAAACTTTACAATACCAGGAAGCTGCTGTGATTGTGAAATATTCCACTTTGTGCATACTGTGCATCGTAGCATATAAGTGTATGTATTTTAAATCAAAACAACTTCTGTGATGGTAGTTTCCAGTTTGTAATGATGTTTCTCTCTGAAGATGGTCCGTAAGGACCGAAACATGTAAGGGAGATAAGTTTTCATGTAGTAAAAACTTATAGGTCACATTGGACAGAGTGGTTTGTATTTGTTACAATTTTCTCTATTTTCATTTTGTTTTTGTGTGTGTTGAGCAGAAACTTCTGTGTACTTATGCATTTCCACAATGCCAGCTGCGAAATGGACATGCAGTGGGACTGCCTCTGTGTGCAGAAGACTGCGTGGCTGTGCGACAGCTATTCTGCTACAATGATTGGGCCCTTATTGAAGATAACAAGCAACGTGGCATTTTCTTCAAGTCACGTGGTCACTTTCAGCTTCCAGACTGTGAGTCTCTCCCAAGCTTCCGAGGTACCAGCCCCCCTGCCTGTTCTCATGCCAAATTGACAGAGATGAAGATGGAGGAGGTCACGTGTAAGGCATCAATAAAGTATATTTAATTTCTGATTCTGTGTAGTGTTAATGCAGGGAATTCTTGAATATGAATAAACTGTGCTTACTACCTGTGCTTTGCAGATATACACTTAGATTCTTGGGTTAGTTGTTGGTGACAAAGTACTTTAACTTTACAATGTCATAGCCTCTGTGAGGAACTAGAGTGTATATTTGATCATTTCCCAAAGTACCATATGAAAATTTTGTAAGAATATTCCAGTGCCAGTGTAGATTTTTCAAGCTGACAGTTTGGAATGAGGCTTTACATGAAATTAATTGTGATAATGGACTTAAAGTAGTAAACTATTCCATGGTCAAAAATCTAAATGTCAAAGAATTCATTCTTACCATCTCACATTATTCATAAATTAACTTGGTCCTCATGTGGGAACTGCCCACATTCAAGCAAATGTTACAGTGACAAACTCAAGTATCATTGCTTAGCGGTGGTGAGTAAACAGTCATTGCTAGGTAAAGTCTGCAACAATATGTGACTATGGGAACCACCCACAGTGGATCAATTGCAAGCTAGGAACCCTTCGCTGCTTAGCCCACATTCAAGCAATGCTACTTGCATTGTCACTGTAACGTTTGCTTGAATGTGACCAGTTCCCACAATCTCGTGTTGGAAAGACAGAATCAGATTGATCACATCTTGATAAATGGAAGACAGTAATGAAATATGCTTGATGTGCAATATCTCACATGTGGTGGTTATGATATGGATCACTGTCTAATGGTCACAGAAGTTTGGGAGAGACTGTTGGTAAGTAAACAAGCAACACAAAAGTGCTACTGAGAAGTGCGGTCTCAAGAAGCTAAATGATATGGATGGTAGGAACAGTATCAGGTTAAAATTTGAAACAGGTTTTGTGGTTTTAAATAATTTGGTGGTGATATGGTCATCAGGAGGGCTCCAGAAGCTGTGAAAGACAATTTCAGAATTTCAGTTTACGAGAGTCAAGATTATCACTAATTGAAGCAGCATAAGCCATGGTTTGTCTAAGGATGTTCAGAATTATCAGATTGAAGGAAACAACCTAAACTGCAGCGGTTACACGATTCAAGCCAAATGAATGGAGATAGTCTGAGGACTATAAGACATGAAGCTACGAGACGTTTCAGAAAGAGAAGGAGGGCATAACTAAATTAACCTTTAACATACGGATTTTTAAATTGCCGGCAGCCCCCTGCGACCAGTATTTTAATCACCCTGATTAATTAAATTTGCAAACCATAAAAAAAATCCATATTTTCCATTCTAAGCAACATAGAAATAAAAACTAAAAACAACCTGAAAGACAATAAATTTTTCTACATGTACACAGAAGAGCAGTTTTTACAAATGAAAATTAACTGTGATTATTTTGTCATGAATTGCAAAATATAATCTTTATTATATATGTTATGAAATTCCAAAGGACTTACCCTTTGTTTTTTCTTCAGCCTTGAATCATGGTGATATTGTAAATATAGTCACACTATATATAATATTTTGTTCAGACTGTACGCGAGTTTGAACTGCGTCACTTCACAGTTTACGATAACTCACCCTGACGTGCATGTGCAACATCTCGAAGGAGCCCAACGCGCTAGCGCAACTCACGTCTCGAAGCAGCCCGGACAAACATAGCGCAGCATCACACTTTTTACCGTAGTAGAGTGTGCTTCTGCGATTCTTATTATGAGAACAAATACGTCTTAGTTTCCCTTTGGTTGGCCAGTGTTGTGAATGTTTCACCTCCAGTCAACTCAGTTGGGCCCCAGGTAACCTTGGCCTCCCCCGAGAAACGCCACTGACCGTGATATTCAACTTTGAGACTTAGTGATATTGTAAATATAATCACTCTGTATACAATAATATTACTGTAGGCGAGTTTGAACTGCGTCACTTCACAGTTTCAATTCAATCACTTCACTCTGATAGTCACACTGACACACGTGGCACTTCTTGAAACAGTCCACTTCACACAGAGAAAAATCACACTTTTTACAATAGAAGAGGGTGTTCCTGCTTTTCTTATTTAGCGAAACACACGACAGCGTCTTTGTTTCCCTTTGGTTGGCCAGTGTTGTGACTTTTGCAACTCCAGTCAACTCAGTTGGGCCCCCTGATAAATTTGGCCTTCCCCCGAGAAACGCCACTGACCGTGATTTTCGGCTTGTGCAATTGAAGAAATCATCTTGGGGGCGGGGGGTTTCTAGCAAAATCGAATAAATTATTTTGATTGACAAAGCGACACTCTCACCTGTTGGTAATATTCACAAAATAGTGATGCAAAGTAATTATAATACTAGTCGAAAAGAGTGCCAGTCCGACACATACTGAAAGTAGCAGTGGCGAAGATGACTTTTACTCACAAAGTAATACTGGCTCAGTGGATTTATACCTTTTCCAAGACGCAAAATAAAAATGATATATAACGAAATATATGACAGTCTGACACTGACTTTCTAACTGATAAAGAAATATTAGACAATCCGACACTGACTTCCTGACTGTTAATTCGCCACTGAAAACCAATCCTTGAATGTGTCGGACTTCCTTGAAGGCTCTGCAAGTGCTCATATGCAAGCACCGATAAATATTTCCTCATCAGTTCTCAAAACAAAGCTGGGCTATATTTGGCTAACCAGGTCATAAACAGTCACATCTAAACGTAAATAGTATCGAAACCAGGACCAAGATAAACAATTTCTTTGTTCAGAACTAAGGAATGAACCACTGACATGACCTCGCATAGGTTTGTTTTGGTTTCCAACCCAAGGTCAAACTGCCAGCACTCCCAAAGAGAGCATGTGTCGTGCGACATGTATACAGGTCATTCGGCCAACTCCGGTTACTGCTTGCGACCTGTATACGTGACATTCGGATGTTAAAGGTTAATAGTGGCAACACTGCTGTAGAGACACCAGGCAATGGAACCAAATAATGTTGCTTATACCACACATTAGTTACATATATTCCTTACCTCAGAGGAAATTGCCCCTCCCTTCCCACATCACGCACATGCGCAGTGACGAGAAAAACAGCCTCATGTTAGCTGGCAGTCTAATGTAGTGTTGTCATGATGTTTTTGAAACAGGAACAACACAGTTGGATAAAGATTGAATGTGCCAGAGGCCATACAGCACGACAGTGTCATCAGGGCCTTCAAGAGGCTTGCGGGGAATCTGCATTGCCTTACAGAACAATGGCAAGGTGGGTGAAAGCCTTCAACGAGGGACGCCAAAATGTGGCAGACATGCGTCGGACAGGTCATCCTAGTGTCAGTGAAGAAGAAATGTATGCTCTTTCCGCCTTACTGGAGAGTGATCAATGCCATACGATTCCTGAGCTGGCCTGAGAGACAGGAGTAGCACATATGCTGGGTTCTGCATGATTTGATGGAAATTCAGAAATGGCTATGATACAACGCTGCTCGTAACCACTTGGAGCGCTATGAGAGCGAAGGAGAGGCTTTCTTATGCCATATCATTACGATGGATGAGACATGGGCCAAATCATAGAAGCCACAAATGAAACAACAATCAAACGAATGGTGTCATTATGGGTCACCACGAAAATCAAAATTTTGTCAGAACCCCAGCAATGTGAAACGAGAACAGAGCCTCGTGTTAGCTGGCGGTCTAATGTAGTGTTGTCACGATGTTTTCGGAACAGGAACAACGGAGTTGAATAAAGATTGAATGTGCCAGAGGCCGTACCGCATGACAGTGTCATCAAGGTCTTCAAGAGGCTTGTGGGGAATCTGCAGTACCTTACAGAACAGTGGCAAGGTGGGTAAAAGCCTTCAATGAGAGACGCCAAAAGGTGGCAGACATGTGTCAGCCAGGTCGTCCTAGTGTCAGTGAAGAAGAGGTGTATGCTCTTTTCGCGTAACTGGAGAGTGATCGATGCCATACGATTCATGAGCTGGCCCAAGAGACAGGATTAGCGCATACGACTGTGCTACACATTCTGAAGGAACACCTGGGCATGAGAAAAATTGCATCATGATGGGTTCTGCATAAATTTGATGGAAATGCAGAAATGGCTATGATACGACACTGTTCATAACCATTTGAAGCGCTGTGAGCGCGAAGGAGAGGCTCTCTTATGCTGTATCATTATGCTGGATGGGACATGGGCCAAATCGTACGTGCCACAAATGAAATGCCAATCGAATGAATGGCATCATTACAGATCACCACAAAAATCAAAAGTTCGTCAGAACCCCAGCAATGTGAAAGTTACAGTGATTCTCTTGTATGACTGTGATAGTGTTATCCTAACGCATACCATTCCAACAGCAGACCTTCAATGCGCAGTATTACTGTTCATTTTTGGAACAACCTGCGACCAGCTTTGAGAAAGAAGCAGTGACACTTTCTGCACAACCCACCCATCATTTTGCAGGACAATGCTCGGCCGCATGCAGAGCAAGCTGTGTCTGATTTGTTTGATCAATGGGGCTGGGAAGTGATGTACCATCCACCATACTCCCTGGACTTAAGCCCTTTTGACTTCGACTTGATTCCTAAGGTGAAGGAACCACTTCGTGGCATTCGCTTCAGAACTGTCCCAGGGATACTTCAGGCAGTAGACCGCTCCATTTGAACCATCAACACAACAGGCGCTGCTAAAGGTATCCTACAACTTCAACTTCCACATCGCTGGCAACGGGTTGTACACAATGCTGGTGACTACATTGAAGGACATTAAAACTTCGAAACATGCATCTATTTTGTAGCAGTTGTAAATAAATGCTTGTCACTATTAAAGTTCCAACCCTCATATATGGCCAACATATATACACCACTGAACTGCAGTACTAGTAAAATTGGATACAATAATATTAATTATATTAAAATATTTGGCATAAAAGTACAATAAATTACACTATATAAAATATGTGTTATAGTATAAAACACGATCAAAATTCTTCAAGTGATGCTTTACATCATCGAGTCAGTTGTTCGTTTTTGTGATTTTGTTGTGTTCCCACAGACAAATTGGAGTATTCTATATTTTTTGTGTATATATAATAAACTGTTTTGGAGGCACGTGATGTAGATGTAGTAATATTAATGTTAATTATTTAGTCAGCATCTCATCTTACAAAGTATTGTAAACATTCCCTACAGAGCAGACAATACTTTGTAAGATGAGATGCTGACTAAATAATTAACATTAATATTACTACATCTACATCACGTGCCTCCAAAACAGTTTATTATATATACACAAAAAATATAGAATACTCTAATTTGTCCGTGGGAACACAACAAAATCACAAAAACCAATGACTGACTCGATGATGTAAAGCATCTTGTTTTATATATAACTTTCAGTTTATATAGTCTAATTTATTGTACTTTTATGCCAAGTATTTTAATATAATTAATATTATTGTATCCAATTTTTTTAGTACTGCAGTTCAGTGGTGTATATATGTTGGCCATGTATTTGCCTGATGGTGACTTTTGGTTGCCGAAACATTTAGCGGAGCCAAACTTGGCACTGACCTTAATATAGTTGTGTTATGACGGTTTTAATAAAGAAGATATATATTATAACACAACAGGATGCATGAAATGAAAATTATAAACATAAAGGTTAAAATACACAAAACTATAATTTTTCCAGTGTTTTGTATGAGCATGTAACCTAGTCTCTTGACTAGAGTGACATAGATTGAGTGCAACCATATTTGTACATGGATATGAAGATGAAAGACATGAGAGCCAAATATTAAGGAAATCAAGTTTTGAACATTTCTGTACAGATGACTGTGTGAAAGGGAGAGGTCGTTTCTACCAAGGAACAATGAACAGAACTAAGCAAGGGTTACCGTGTCAGCACTGGGACTCTCAGGTACCACACTCACACTACCGCCCTCCAGATGTTTTCCCTGAGGTGCAGAATGCAGAAAACTACTGTCGTAATGCAGGGGGAGAGGAACCTTCTCCTTGGTGTTACACCATGGATCCCACAGTAAGATGGCAACGTTGTGACATCCCCGTTTGTGGTAAGTGCTGTTGTAGTATTAGCATTAGATGTATGAAGTATATCTGTGTTCAGAATCTTGCATTGTATTACGAGTAATTACGGGTAATTCCAAAAGTAAGGTCTCCTATGTTTGAAAATATAAAATAAACATTTATTTTCAATTTTGGATACATCAGTTGAATCTTGAACATGTACTCATTTCTCTACATAATCGCCATTTCGGTCGATGCATTTTTGTAGGCGCAGTGGCAGTTTTTGTATGCCCATGTCATACCAGTTCACCTCCATGCTGTTCAGGAAACTTCGAACCTCAGCTTTCACCTCATCGTCGTTGTTGAAGCGCTTTCCAGACAAATGTTCTTTCAACTTTGGAAAGAGATGGTAGTCACTGGGCGCCAAGTCCGGACTATAGGGTGGATGGGTGATGATGTTCCATCCAAACTGTTGCAGTTGAGCGACGGTTTGTCGGGCAGCATGGGGGCGAGCGTTATCGTGGAGAATGCTTACGCCCTTGCTCAACATCCCTCTTCTCCGGTTCTGAATCGCCCGCCTGAGTTTTCTCAGTGTCTCACAATATCTCTCAGCGTTTATTGTGGTCCCAGTTTCCATAAAGTCAACCAACAATACCCCGTTTCGATCCCAAAACACAGTTGCCATGACTTTACCGGCAGACTGTGTTTGCTTGAATTTTCGAGGCTTAGGCGAAGAGGAATGCCGCCACTGACGTGATTGTTGTTTTGTCTCAGGTGTGAAGTGGTACGCCCAGGTTTCGTCGCCTGTGACAATTGAATTCAAGAAGTTGTCCTTTTCGTCAGCATAGCGGCGAAGAAATTCATGGAAAGAGTCAACTCTCTGCCGTTTGTGGTCTTCCGTGAGCATTTGCGGGACCCATCTTGCGCACACCTTCCGATAATTCAACTTCTCTGTCAAAACCCGATAAATGGTGGTTCGGGAAACCTCGGGAACCGAAATGCAGAGATCATCGAGTGTGATGCGCCTATCCTGACGCATGACTCGCTCAATCTTCGCGACTGTCTCGTCAGAAATTGACGGTCTCCCAGTTCTTTTTTCGTCGTGTATTGCAGTACGACCAGATTCAAACTCCCTACACCACTTGCGGACGTTCTTTATGTCCATGCACGACTCGCCATACACTTCCACCAATTGACGATGAATTTCAATTGGTTTAGTCCCTTTTGCGTTCAAAAGCCGAATAACTGCCCGAATCTCACACTTCGCGGTTTTAGTAATCGGGAGCTCCATTTCTAACGGCAACCGTGCCAAGACTGAGCGTCCTAGCTACGTGTGCGCATGCTTGGTGGTATTGGGGGGAGTGGGGGAAGCAACGAATGCAACAGGGTTGCCAACAGCCGCACGAAAAATTACCCAGTGCTTTGGAGACCTTACTTTTGGAATCAGCTATGTACATCCCCAAATCAACAAAATTGAGGGCATTCACTTCAGTCCATTCTTGCGTCAGGAAGCACCAATCTTGGTTAGGTTATTAGACTTGTCTTCAGAAATATGTGGTGATTGTGAGAGTGATGGGTAGATTCCTTACACACATTGATCAATTTAATCTATTAACCTTTAAGAGCCGAGCGACGCCATATGGCATCATGAAAATAAAGTCAAGGGGACGAATGACGCCATATGTCGTCACGCAGTCCACGCGTGTGGCCGGCTTTTTAAAATCTAATTTTAAGTTATAAATTCTTTTTCTACTTACATGATTTTTGGTCACCAGCTTTATAAGTTGTCTCTCTTCCCACCTGCGTCGTCTAACGGACTGTTGGCTTCGTGTGGAAATCTTGGAAACATCCGGAAATCCAGTGTCCGATGTCGCACTTCACGCACGTTGTCTAGACGGTTCTTTGTTTCCCACGCGAAAAGCACACACGACACCTCAATTGCGAAGTAGAGGAAGTCAGCCAGTGATGTGGTTTGGCCTCCTCTAATCGAGATATTTCCGATAAAACGGCAGGGGTTCGACCCCTGGGCCGTTGATGGCGATGTGGACCCCTTCCAGCATGTTCTGCACAAGAGCGAGACAAAATTCTCTTTGTGACAACAGGATGTAACTCTTCAGATCCAGGAGACGGAAAAATAGTTTATTTGTCCATTTCCAGGTTCGACGACAGATGCTATAACTGTTTGCCACAGTTTGCCCACAACTCCACCTGAATAATTATTCACACTTCTCTTGCCATGCTGGTGTGGTGGTCCCCAGGTTGCTGACCAAGATGATGGTTCTTCGTTGAAATCAACCGCCAGTGATGTGGTTTGAGCTCCTCTAATCGAGGTATCTCCAATGAAACGGCAGGGGTTCGACCCCTGGGCCGTTGAGGGCGAAGTGGACCCCTTCCAGCATGTTCCGCACAAGAGCGAGACGAAATTCTCTGTGTGACAACAGGCTGTAACTGTTCAGATCCAGGAGATGGAAAAATAGTTTATTTGTCCATTTCCAGCTTCGACGACAGATGCTATAACTGTTTGCCACAGTTTGCCCACAGCTCCACCTGAATAATTATTCACACTCCTCTTGCCACACTGGTGTGGTGGTCCCCAGGTTACCGACGAAGATGATGGTTCTTCATCGACTTCAATTTCAGATTCACTTTCTTCCTCGCAACTCTGAGTCATCAGTACAACAGTCTGAATCGGTGTCATTTATAAGCTGATTCTCAATTTCAACGTCTTCCAGATATGAGGCCATGGTGGACAGCTAAACACAACGCTAGCCTTGAACGTTCTGACACTGCTCGGCTATATTTCAAAACAGACTACTTCTTGTTTGGCTATATGAGATAAAACAGTCAGTGTTTCTGCAAACAAGTAGACATCGCCCACACTCATTCATACCGAAAGGAACCTATGAACTGGAGAATGATAAACGAAGCGTAAACATCGGACCTTGTAGCAACACAAGCCATAGTTAGAGCATGATGTCACCAGCAGGCATTCAGACTGCAGAAATGTTTTGTGCAGGAACTGTATGCATTTTTGTGCACAGACTTTTGAAATTGAGGGGAAATTTTTTTTTTGGCATCAGTGTAAAATTTTTTAGAGATTTTAAAATCGGTAAATTACAATAACTGATTCTATATTCTTTCTAGATAAAAGCAGCGTTTATTTCGTTCGTTTATCACAAACATTATAGAAATCACAGCATTTTGAGTAACATGATTACAATTTTTATTACTCTACAGTGGCGGGCATTTAAATTAACTCTGTCCCGCTACCACTACCGGAATTTAAATGGCCATCTCTTAAAGGTTAAATGTATAAAGCGTGGGGGCATGCAGTAGCGTAGTTGGTTGAGGCACTATGCTACAAGCTGGAAGGTTGCAGGTTCAAGTCCCGATGAGGTCATTGGATTTTTTCAATTGACCTAATCCTTCCAGCCAGACTATGGCCATGGGGTCAACTCAGTCTCTAACAGAAATGAGTACCAGGAATATTCTTGGAATATTCTTGGGGGTAAAGGGTGGCCGGCGCATAGGGTTGACAACCTTGCCGCCATCTATGAGCCGATTGTGTAGAAAATGTGGGAACCTTGACATCTCACAACCCTATGGGCCTCCATGGCCTGCTACAGGCGTCCCTGTACTTTTTTAATGTATAATGCATAGACTGTTCAGCTATTTGGGGACAACTATAACAAATCAAAACCTGATTGAGGAGGAAATTAAGAGGAGATTGAACTTGGGTGATCCTTGCTACCATTCAGTCCAGAATGATTTGCCTTCTCGTCTGCTGTCCTAAAACATAAAATACAAAACTATAATTTTGCCTGTGGTTCTGTATGGGTGTGAAACTTGGTCTCCTGTATTAAGGGAGGAACATCTACTGAGGGTGTTTGAGAACAGGGTGCTGAGGAGAATATTTGGACTGAAGAGAGATGAAGTGACAGGAGGTTGGAGAAAACTGCATAATGAGGAGCTTCATAACTTTTACTCTTCTCCAAGTATAATTAGAATGATCAAGTCAAGGAGGATTAGATGGGCTGGGCATGTCACATGAATGGTGGAGAGGAGGAATGCATATAGGATATTGGTGGGAAAGCCAGAAGGAAAGAGACCACAGGGAAGACCAGGGTGTAGATGGGTGGACAATATTAGAATGGATCTTAGAGAGGTAGGATGGAATGGCGTGGATTGGATTGATCTGGCTCAGGATAGGGACCAGTGGAGTGCTCTTGTGGGCATGGTAATGAACCTGCAGGTTCCGTAAATTGGAAGTTCTTGAGTAGCTGCACAATTGGCGGCTTCTCGAGAAGGGCTCGGCTCCATGAGTGAATGAATGGATACCCTGGAACTACTACATAAAATAAGAGATTACTTGGGAGACCAGAGTATGGACAGGAGGAGGATAATATTAAAAGGAATTAAAAAAAAATAGTAAATAAATGCGTTACCAGGATTAAAAAGTTTGAGAATAGGGTTCAGTGGCAGGTGTTTATGAACATACTAATGAGCCATTGGGTTTCAGAAAGTGGGAGATTGTTTGACCACATGAGAAACTATTTTTCCAAGGAAGATCGTGTGCCATGGCCATAGTAAATTTTGTGAGGAAGGCCAGAAGATCAAATAATCTGAATTGAATGGTAAAGTGCATTTTTTTAGTTTCTTTTGTTCTTGTTGAGCAGTTGTTTTGTTTTATTGTTGCCAGTACCACATATTTTTTGTGCTCAAATAACTGATTTTTCTGCTGTATATATTCTTCCTTTGAAAATGCAGCCCAGTGTCTCAGCAGTGTCTTATATTACATGGAGCAAAGAGAATTAGAGTAGCAGGAAGAAGAAAATTGTTTTTATTAAAAATGTGAAAAACTGGGAAGAGTAGATTGTAGACTGTGGTAAAAAATTTTCATTTTCTGTTGTAACCTAAACGATTGTAAAAATGGTGATAAGAGATGTGCACTTGTAGTATTTTGTTGTGTTTGGGTTATGCAGTTATTGAAGTTTTCCTGTTGTATGTGCTTTATCTTCAGTCAAGTGATTTTTGTACTGTATTAATTTACAGATACATGATCAGTGTTTGTATTACAGAATATCTTCCAGACTTTAAATATGTGAAATTGGGTATGTTTGGTTTCAGGGTGAACGTTTGTCACTTTTTGACAGTAAACTCCTTAAGGGAGTAAAATAAATATTCCCAACTAAGCTCCTTCTCTTGGCCATGATCCATTTAGTGGAAGTGGTGTATTCCACCTCATGGTTGCTCCCATCTCTAGAACATTCCTGCAGAGTCCAATAACCATTCTTTGGAGGTGGGTTATTTTATGATGCTTTCAGTATCTCAGACTATATAGCATTAAATGGCAGGATGGTTAGTGAATAATGAATTCGAAAGTATTTGAAAGAAAGTGGTCATTCCTTAACGAAGGTGTTATTCCAGAATTTGTCTGGCGGGACTAAGGAAACCCACAAAAACCTGTCAGGATAGTTGAGGTCTTGGCTGTGACGTAAACTGAGGATCCCCTAACTACAACCCTGGAACATTACTGCTGGGCCAACCTGCTCAGTGCCAGTAAAGTTGTGTAGGATTTGGGAAGCAGGTACCTTACTATAGAAAAATGTTTTATTTCCAGAAAATGTGACAGACTCAGATGATGAGAACATTGGAGTGAAAGACCTAGCAATGGAGACATTTTTCACTCCAAAGTTCATTCTGATCTTGTCAGCAGTGGGTCTTACTGGTCTTGTAATGATACTTCTGCTCTTCCTTCTTTGCCATCGCCTGTATAAACATCGAAGGGGATATAACCCTACTGCAACAAGAGAGGTTTGTCATTACTGTATAAACTATTGTAGATGATTGATATAACCTTTTGGAGTCTTACTGTTTATGTATAGCATAGTCGGTATAGTGACTGGCTAGGCCGTGCCATAGCTCAAGCGGTTAGTCACTGGCTTCCCACCCCTGTGGTCCGGGTTTGATCCTGGGCCTGGTCAAGTGGGATTTGTGGTGGACAAAGTGGTGCTGGGGTGGGTTTTCTCCGAGTACTTCGGTTTCCCCTGCCGATCTTCATTCCACCAAATTCTCCATCATCATAATCACCCGGGGTAGGCTACAATAGGCCAATCAGTGGCCGTAATGCCGAGTGAACCCAGTTGGACTCTGCCCCCCACTAAGTGAATTTAAAAAAAATATTTAATAGTGACTGCCTATGGGCTTGATGACCAAGAGGTCAGAGTTGAAGTCCCGACAGGGTAAAGAATTTTCACTTCTTCATATCGTCCAGACCGGCTCTGGGGTCAACCCAACCTCCTATATAATGGATACCAGGTGCTCTTTCCTGGAGGTAAAGCGGACAGGGCGTGAAGCTGACCACTCACCTCCAACTAGTGCCAAGGTCAAGGAAATGTGGGCCTATACATCCACTCTCCCATATATCTTCATGGTGTAGTGCTTAATCAATTAAGCACAGGGACAGCTTTACCTTATTAACTTTACTGTTGATGGTCCCATAACAGAAGGTATAATCATTTATTTGTTATTTACATTTATTTTCACTTCATGGATTCAATCATCTCTATGTAGGGCTGGATATAAAATGTGTCACACATTATACATTCATGATGACTACACATCATACGTCCTTGGTCCACTAAAATATATAATCAAGCCTCACACAGAAAGCACAAGTTGTCAAGACTACACACATAGGCAGCGGAAAAACCACTGTCAAATTCACACCTTGCCATTCCACACACCCTGGCCAGCCATATCATCAGTACAGTTTCATTATAACATATTAAAATTCATAACAAACACAGACATACATACTGCCACACCTACAGCAAGCAAGTCTCAACCATGTATAATACAAGCACACAGACCATTTATTAACTCTTTAACTTTTGAGCCCCTTCGCATGCTCGACAAATTCATCAGTAGAATAAAATGAGTTACTTTGCAAAGTTATAAAACAAACCTAAATTGAGTTTTATCATTTTTAAATCTGAGGTATTAATGGTCTGAAGTCTTCTGAACTGCACTGGTTATTTGGAGCTGTTAACATGCCAAGCAAAATAAACCACAATCAGTAAAGACTAAACTTAAACATACTTACTGTACCATATTTTCTCCAATACCTGTACACTTCTTTCTAAAAGAAAGTATAACCAAAAATTGATATATGCAGCTTATTTGTGATGATGTTGGGAACACTGCTAGTTCTGGTGGCCATCATAAATTTTACAGTACCCTCTTCCCTTCATGTACCTGTGTACAACTAGAGTGTACTAGTGGATATTCATCTGTCAGATACTGTGCACATGTTCTGATAAACATCAACACTGCAGGTGTGTATTTACAGTTTTTTGTGGTTGAGATGTTAATGTGTGCCATTTTTGAGTTGCAGGATATCAGTATCTGAAATTTATGAGGCTGTAAGGAAAGTAAATAAAAACATAATGCTTGACTTGTAAGACACTATTTTTGTATATGTGGAAGTCATAAAATTTTAATTATCACCCAGAAGAAACAGAGACACAGGTGCAAGAAATTGTATATGAGTTAGTCCTCTACATATTCTCCCTGCAAGGCCACACATTTTCCCCAGTGATGCATTAACTGCTGGATACCTTGATCATAGAAGGTCTAAATTTGACTGTTTAGGAAGTCCTCCACTACAGAAATTACATCATCGTCTTGGAATCACTTACCACGAAGTGGCTTCTTTAGCCGTGGAAAGAGGAAGAAGTCACTCGGTGCCAGGTCTGGTGAATATGGTGGCTGGGGGAGAATTTCATATCCCAAGTTGGCAGCAAGTGTCGTCGTAGTGTGAGCAACATGAGCTGGTGCATTGTTGTGAAGAAGTCGCACACCTTTTCCCAGTATTCTGTGTCACTTCATTTCCTCCCATAATTTTCTCAAAAGGTTCCGGTAGTACTCACCAATGATGGTGACGCCCTTTTGTGCATAGTCAGTCATGATGACACCCTGCCAGTCCCAGAACACACTCAACATCACATTTCCTGATGAAGGCTGGGATTTGGCCTTCTTTGGTGGTGGCGAGTCTGCATGTTTCCACTGCTTGCTCATTTCCTTTGTTTCTTGGTCATAATGATAGACCCTACATTCATCCATCATGATCAGGCAGTGGAAAAATTCCTCCTTTTTGTCTTGACACAACTGTGAAAGTTTCTTTGCCACATCCATCCGCTGCTGTTTTTGAACTGGTGTTAACAGTCGTGGCACCCAACACGCAGCGACCTTTGTCATGTGTAACTCGTCATGGATGATGTTGAAAACCGATCCATGGCTAATGCGGACCTCATGAACAATCACTTCGATAGTTATGCACCTATTAAATAGGATCAAAGCTTCCACCTGTGCCACAATTCCTGGTTCCTCAGCGAGAGATGGTCTTCATCTTTGAGGTTTGTCTGTCGACAATGAAAGCACCTCTTCTGCCCCTTCTGGTGGCTCCGTTTTTCCTCTTTGTGCGGGAAAATTTGACTGTTCAGCAAGCTCAGGAAATGGGCTATCTCCTGTATATTTTGGAATTATAATTTTCTCGTGGTGATAATTAAAATATTACGACTTCCCATCATATGCAGTTATACTTGACAAACATATTTTATCCAGTTGAGTGTATGTATTCCGTGTTCTTTTATCTCCCATGGTGGGATATTGAAAGCCCCCAGACATTTAAATTTGTTACTGTGGCATTTAATTTTTATAATTGTTGCTCCCTTCTTTAAAATTCAGTATCTAAACCATGTGTTGTTATAAAATTATGAAATGAAAGGTCGCTGAAAGACCATTTGTCAGAGTATATATATGTGTGTGTGTTTTAATTTATGTAGCCATTACATTTGAGTAAATTCTATATTTTTGTCTTGATTCTCAAAAAGTATGCCATTGTCGCCAAGATAATGGAACAAATAAACCACCAAACTGCCAAGCCCAACGACTCACAAACTACGGAGTAATATAAGTTGGGTGATGGAAATAGCCTAGACCTCATTTTTTTTCTACCTCTTAAAAAATGAGGTCTAGGCTATTTCCCATCTCCACTTAACATGGAAGTGCGTTATTAATATAATTGCTTAATTTGGGGTACTAGTTATTAGATAACCAAGACTGATGATTACATAAAATTTTAAGAGGTAGAAAAAAAAATGAGGTCTAGGCTATTTCCATCACCCAACACCCTCCATAGTTTGTGAGTCGTTGGGCTTGGCAGTTTGGTGGTTTATTTTTTCCGTTATCTTGGTTTTTGACTCCAACATACTAACATAAAAAATAATAGGGTATCTAATCCTAGTTTATAGAAAAGATTTCACAGCCTACAAAAAAAAATCCAAGCAACAAACAAAAATAAAAATTTCACCCAACCACTCAAATAAGTCCAATTAAAGCCCACAATAAAACATAATAGAACTGCACAACCAAAAATATTCAGTAGCACTTAATGTATAACCGCGGCTGCTGGCACAAACTCAGTACTAAAAATCATTGCTAAATCCAAGAAACTAAGATTTATAAAACCAAATAATGTGAATTAACGGCTACCCCGAAACCATAATGCCGCCCCATCAAGAGGCCTTTACAAACCGGCAAGAACTTACATATAAAGCAAGACACCACTAAATAAAACAGCAAGAATAAAACTGACGGAAACTCTCTGGGAGTCAAAAACCAAGATAACGGAACAAATAAACCACCAAACTGCCAAGCCCAACGACTCACAAACTACGGAGTAATGATCCTCAGTGGGCAAACCCGAACATAAAATTTTTATGCCCAACACGAAGAAAAACCCTCGACCACAGACCAACCATGACGAGTAAAACTCCTTGGAGTCAAAAACCAAGATAACGGAACAAATAAACCACCAAACTGCCAAGCCCAACGACTCACAAACTACGGAGTAATATAAGTTGGGTGATGGAAATAGCCTAGACCTCATTTTTTTTCTACCTCTTAAAAAATGAGGTCTAGGCTATTTCCCATCTCCACTTAACATGGAAGTGCGTTATTAATATAATTGCTTAATTTGGGGTACTAATTAGATAACCAAGACTGATGATTACATAAATTCGCATTTCATTTCCCATTATGTTATCACAAAGGTATATCTCACTCACGCACATTCACTATATCCAGTCCTAACCGGCGTCTGGTATTTAGAAGTGAAACACAATCATAGATGCAGACTGACAAAACTACCTCCAGCCTAAACACACACTCACATGTTTTATTATTGCTGTGGTTGGCTCATTGATAATGGATGTTTCTGCAAGCTCAGGCTGCTATGGATGAATGGACTGCAACAAGAGCTATATATTCTTCCAAACATTGACTGCAAAATTGTTATCTTGCACAAACTGTGTAATCCACCAGAAATATTGTTGGAACTCCAGTGGCGCATACTATGAAGGTCTTTATAATTACAGTGTAGTTTTCAGTACAAGTGCATGGTACATTTTCTGACTGGAAAAATCTTGTCTTCAGACAATTCTTAGCCACTTGGTGAACCTCGATCACCTTTCACCTGTCTAGTAGTTCGCCACCCTATGGTAACATTGAAAATCGTGCAGCACATAGACCACCCTACAGTTTTCGCAGTTGTACTTTGTTTCATGAGATTGACCCATTTTGTAGTACATAACACAGTGCTGATATCGATTTTGCTTTGACATGTGGTGGCAATGTCAGAGGGATAGTGAGGTGCATTCATCCTTGTCGGTGGGCCAGTTTTTGGTTGTCTGCCTAATGGTCTCTCTTCTGTTATATTTTGAAATAAAATTTTCTTTTTCACTTGAAATTCCATCTTGGAAATGCTTCCAGCCCTCCTTTTTTTTGTGAAGTAATTATGAATTCAATCAGCAAATATAAATCAAATCACAGAAGTTCATTTGAAAGTATTTTTTTTAGTCTTTTTGTAGTTCTGTGATAAGTTGTCAAGTAAACATCACTGAGTTCCTCACCTCCCATCCCAGAATTATAATCAGTGACTACTTTGGGTTTCTCCATGTCTTGCCTTGAATCCTAGTTGGAACCATTTTGTTATCATGACTGGTACTTATAAGACAGACATCCTTTTTGTCTTGCAACTTCATTATCATTAGTCTGTACAGTGGAACATGTTTTCCTATTTCCAGTTCTGGCATGTTTTATTTCAGCAGGAACACCCTGTTTTGATGCGAGGCTCCCATAGCATTAATCTGTTTACTGCACTGCTTATGAACAGATCTGGGCTTGAAAACCAACTGCACATGATTACATGGTATCCCTGATTCAGTAGAGTAGCCATTAGTTGTTGGACTACTTTAGAGTTGTATGACTCACTTTTTAGGGACTTATCAAGAGCAGTATCTTGCCCATTGTAAATAATAAAATTCCATATGTAACCAGATTTGTCTTCACACAATTCAAATGATTTTCTACCAAATCAAGCATGTTTGAAGGAATGCACACCTTTCGCATCATCAAAGGTGCATCTACTGACACATCACTCTCATGGGTATACACTTGTAAATTTGGCATTTGCGTGATCCAGTATGGGTTTGAGTGTATATAATTTTTTGAAACCACAGGTAGAATATTGAGAAGGTGAAGTCTCCTTTCACTGAACAGGTCCAAAAATATGGGCATTTCCAGAATTTTCCTCTGGGGAGAATAGCTCTTGTTATCAGGTTTCGGGTGAAGTCCTTGTAACTGAAGGAATGCCAGTGACTTTTTATTTAATTTCTGTTCATCTCCTTCCAGTGATGGGCCTTAGATCTTAGTTTTAGTTTAGGTATGTTTTCTAAAAATTTATGGGCATACCGGTTTGTTTCTCTGGCTGTTCTACAATTTCTGGTGTACAAAACAACTCAGAATATTCCAGGGGGTTACCAGGGTCTTCCAAATTAATATTTAGGCCAGATTTTCCAGTAAATAGAAAATGTAGTTGCTCAGCACCTGTCTGCACATATGCCATGCAGCATGCTATTGCTGCCACTGACATTATCTTCTTCATCGGAGCCGACTCTGTTCACCCCATGACAAAACTTTCACATTTATTTCATGTCACTACTGCATTTGCTCTCAGAAATATCACTACATTTTTTCTCTTGCAGTAGTTCACTTAACACCTCTTCAACACACATGCATCTTCTTGCTAGGACCTGCCATAATGTTTACCAGCAGAAACTTAAACCCAGGACAGCTATCAAGCACTCAGCACCATCCTATAACACTCTGAAGTAACTAGAAGATCTAAGAAGCATAACATACAAATTTGCATTGCCAAATGTCATTATATCTACAGTAGTGTAGTTGAAAATATGCGTGACGTGTACAGACGTCATACCCACTATGATACAGAGTAGCACATTGTGTGTTAAGGCATAATACTCACTTAACTGGTTAATACTTTATTAAATTCACATAAGCCATGTCATATTTTTTATTTCTTAAATAATGGGGTTTTGTTATAGTATTAATAACAATCAAAATCACTTTTGCATTAATTTTGTTATAGTTTGAATGTTGGCACCTTATAGCTCCATATTGAGTAGAGGGCGCTCTTTTCCATTCTTTTGTTTTCTTGTTCCAACCGTCTTCCAAAAAGGAAGGGCGCTACGAAGTAGTGTGAAAGCGGTGAGAGTCTGACGCTACCTGAGAGTTGAAGTGCTCAACCTTCTTGTGATAAAAAGGGACATTACCCTGTCTCGTTCTTTGTGATTTTCTCTATAACTATTACTGTGATTAAACTGGTAAATTGAACTGACAGTGTTATTTATTTATACTGTTTCCATCATCTCAACAGGTTTGCAGTGTTGGGTATTTGAGAAAATATGGTAGAGATTCTTAGAGGGAACTTGTGTAAGGGTCTGTGCTACCATGACTTAGTTTCAAGAACCTGATCCATTTGGTAGTGATAGGGTCATCCTATTATGCAAAGAACCTGTCATATTAAGTAACTGTTTGACTCTGCTGCATAATGACAAATTGTATATTTGCAATAATTGTTGTATGGAGTTTTTATTTTCTGTGCTCATAACTGTAACATATATCAATATGCTTTTGATGGTTATATATACATTGAACTAAATATATTAGCCACATTGTTTTCTTCTCATATTTTACAATCTGAATGCAATGATTAAAACATTGTTTTGCTTTACATAGGAAGTGAACATTGACTTGGACAAACTGCCAAACAATATGGCTTATCACAGAACTGGAGCACAATTAAATCCAAAATTAGAGAAACTGGAGTTTCCAAGAAATGATATAATCTATATCCGTGACCTTGGTCAAGGAGCTTTTGGGCGTGTTTTTCAAGTAAGTTAGTAAATTTATGAGATATTTCATTTTTGATTCAAATTGTTGTTTCATGTATGTTCAAATTGTGACTATGTTTTATTAGGCAAAGGCACCAGGTCTTGTGAAGGGGGAGGAATTCACTCTGGTGGCAGTGAAGATGCTTAAGGATGAAACTTCAGAAGATCTGCAGGTGGATTTTGAGAGAGAGGCTTGTTTACTGGCAGAATTTGACCATCCAAACATTGTGAAACTATTGGGAGTGTGTGCAATTGGGCGACCCATGTGCTTGCTGTTTGAATACATGGGTCGCGGTGACCTCAATGAGTTCCTGCGCTCTTGTTCACCCAGTAACTATATTGTGCGCAGTTCTGAAGGAGATGGTGAAATGTTCAAAGATGTGCAATTAACTCATGTGGATCTGGTGAATGTGGCACGGCAGGTGGCTGCTGGCATGGTGTATCTCTCGGACCGTAAATTTGTGCACCGAGATCTGGCTACCCGGAACTGCCTCATTGATGATGACATGGTAGTGAAAATTGCTGACTTTGGACTGTCACAAAAGATCTACTTGCAGGACTACTACAAAGGAGATGAGCATGATGCTATCCCTGTGCGCTGGATGCCTCTTGAAAGCATCTTGTATAACAAATACACTGTAGAATCAGATGTGTGGGCTTTTGGCGTATGTCTGTGGGAGATCTTCTCCTTTGCTCTGCAGCCCTACTATGGCATGACACATGAAGAAGTAGTGAAATACATCAAAGAAGGTAATGTACTTCAGTGTCCAGAAAATACGCCAAAATCAATGTATGAACTGATGAAGTTGTGCTGGAACCGTAAGCCATCGGCCCGTCCAGGGTTCCGTGCAATCTACCGGACCTTAGAGGATGTTCAAGCTGAGGTAGAGCGTGCACAAAATGTTCGTATGGGCCCTTACCCTCATGGTGTGAATGTGTGACTTTGTGGTGTAATCTTGCATGTTTATGTTCTTTTCTTTATGTGTGTGTGATTCCTATTTTTACATTCACCTGTGGTTATCTCTAGTCAGTTCTCATTTATCTACACATATTATTATAATAGATTGCTTTAGTTGCTCTTTCAGGTGTTTAGCATTTGAGGATGTATTCACCAATGCATTCATCTTATTGTATACAGGTTTTACAATTAATGTAGTACCATGTTACATAATTGTCTTCACAGGCAGTCATGTGGAAGTTACAGCATTTCCCCTCAAGGTATTATGCATAAGTTTATTCAGGCAACTCTCCTTTCTAGCCATGAAATGTCCTGTGCATATAGTAGGTGAGAAACGAAAGAGCACTTACCAGATCTAGAATCCACATAAATTCTGACAGAACAAGTGCAGCCTGAAGAGATCTCCTGGAAACTAAATCTGTTTCCATCCTCATATGTAAGGGTGGAAGGCATCTACTGTGTTGTATCCATTAGAAAGACCTAACTTCAGTCACTGATTCCATGACCGAGGTTAGCTCTTTGTAAAGGTGAGTGACATCTGCTCTGTTCTGATCCTTAATATATGTGGTGCAATCCAAAAGTTCCCAAAATATATTAATAAAAACTATTACGTCTTACCTAGATCTTATTCTGCACCTCACCTTCAAAGTAGTCCCCTTAGGAGCACATACACCGATCACAGGGTTTCTGCCACTTTTCAAATGCATCCTGGAAGTCTTTCTTTGTTAGGGTGTTTAGTACCGTCTGCATTTCTGCTTGAATTTCCTCAACTGTATCAAACCTTCGCCCCTTCAACTTGATTTTCATCTTGGGGAAGAGAAAGAAGTCGCATGGAGCTAAGTCTGGCAAGTACAGTGGGTGGGGAACAACTGCCATCTTGTTTTTAGCCAAAAATTCCTGCACAATGCAAGTCGTATGCGGTCGTGCATTGTCATGGTGGAGTACCCAGTCGTTCGTGCGCCACTTCTCTGGACGTTTTCTCATGTCCTCCCTCAAACGCCCTAGAACATCATGATAGAACTCTTTATTGACTGTCTGACCAGGAGGGATGAACTCATTATGAACAATCCTGTCAATATAAAAAAAAACAGATCAACATGGACTTAATGTTGCTCTTGACTTGTCGGGCTTTTTTTGGCCAAGGTGAAGAAGGGCTCTTCCATTGCAACGATTGCTGCTTGCTTTCAGGGTCATAGCCATAAACCCAACTTTCATCACCAGTGACAACCTTCAAAAGAAAGTTTGGATCCTCTTGAAGCTGTTGCTGAAGTTCCCTGCAGACTTCCAAGCGATGCAGCTTTTGTTCATTTTGCAGCAGTCATGGCACAAACTTCGCCACAATCCTCCTCATGTTCAGTTCCTCTGACATGTACCAGAACTTAGTCCCAAGGTGTTACAGAGGTCTTGGATGGTCAGTCTACGATCTTGCAGAATCAGATCCCTAACTTCCGTGACATTTTCTTGTGTTTTGCCCGTTGACGGCCGTCCTGAATGATCATCATCATCAGTCAATGTTCGGCCATTTTTAAAAGCTTATACCAGTTGTAAATTTGTGTCTGGCCTAAACTGTTTTCACCAAAAGCTTGCTTCAACATTTGGTGCATTTCTGCAGCAGTTTTCCCAATTTTGAAACAAAACTTTATACAGACATGCTGCTCTCTCAGGTCAGCCATCGCAAAACCGCAAACTCACAGAAACACAACAATGGAAATACGTTTACCAACAATAAACCCAACCACTCAACTCGACGCCGCTTGCCATGCTGATTCAAGAAGGATGTGTGAGGAGACACCTAGTGGTACTTCAATGTACTCATAACCATTCGCGCGCAAAATTCAAATTTCGGTAACTTTTGGATTGCCCGACGTATAAGGGTGGAAGGCATCTACTGTGTTGGGTCCATTAGAAAGACCTAACTTCAGTCACTGATTCCATGACTGAGGTTAGCTCTTTGTAAAGGTGAGTCACATCTGCTCTATTCTGATCCTTAGTATATGTTTCATCCAATGCCTATAATGCCTATGAAAATACAGATGAAGAATATCAGTGTTCAATTAGTGTGGAGTGAGAGAGAGCTAACCTTAGTCACTGGGCCAGTGATTATGGTTATTTCTTTCTGAAGTACCCATCAGAATAGGTGCCTCCCACCCTTTCATCTGAGAACAGACAAGATCCAATTTCTGAAACATTGTATTATTTAGAATACCAGGCAGTGGAGTTTTAGTAATCCGTCACAGAACCCTTTACAGGTGACTAATGAGGTGCCTGCGCTGTAAGCTTTCACTTTGTGGAACTAATTCTGACTGCATAATTCTAGTTATGTCATAAAGACATTAATCCCTGAAGGTTATATCCTGATTATGCAGTTTTAATGCAATATTTATTCTTTCTAATGCTGCTGTGGGTGAACATTGTTATGTCCATGATTTATTCCAGCCGTCTTACAGTGCATACACTCATCTACTTCACTCTTCACTCCCACACTACACGTTTCGGCACAAAGGTGCCACCTTCAGGTGCTTTTTGATTTATGTTAAACTATTTCACTGCATGCCTTGCCGTCTTCATACTAAAATAACTAAAATATATGTTCATCATATATATTGATAAATATTAAATATTAAAAATATTAAAAGTGTTCAGGATTTTTTATCCTTACGTCACCTCTCAATACGCTAGTCACACCTGTCCTCTTCTATCGGAGCACTTTCCCTACTTTCGTGTGTGTATTGTGCTTTATGTTGTGTCTTGCTCCTGTGATTGCGTGTGTGACTGCGTGTGTTATACTGCTGGGCCTGCTGGGTATGTTATATTTGTGCAAAGTACCAAATCATAACAGTTATCTTCTNCTTATTCTTTCTAATGCTGCTGTGGGTGAACATTGTTATGTCCATGATTTATTCCAGCCGTCTTACAGTGCATACACTCATCTACTTCACTCTTCACTCCCACACTACACGTTTCGGCACAAAGGTGCCACCTTCAGGTGCTTTTTGATTTATGTTAAACTATTTCACTGCATGCCTTGCCGTCTTCATACTAAAATAACTAAAATATATGTTCATCATATATATTGATAAATATTAAATATTAAAAATATTAAAAGTGTTCAGGATTTTTTATCCTTACGTCACCTCTCAATACGCTAGTCACACCTGTCCTCTTCTATCGGAGCACTTTCCCTACTTTCGTGTGTGTATTGTGCTTTATGTTGTGTCTTGCTCCTGTGATTGCGTGTGTGACTGCGTGTGTTATACTGCTGGGCCTGCTGGGTATGTTATATTTGTGCAAAGTACCAAATCATAACAGTTATCTTCTGTCATCACACACTTATTTGGCTTTATATCGTTTCTAAGGGCCCATGTTGTAACAAGCCTGTGCAGATTTTTTCTCAACTTTACTTTTTTTATGTAGTAGACCTGCTAACTTATCCCAAGCCACTTTTGGTCTATGTCTGCCTGCCATTCTTATAGACATTCCAGCTTGCAGTTACAGCAGGCTTCCTTGTCAGGGATATAGGTCATTTGTGATGCTTGCTTCAGTCAATGCAGTCCTGAGGGACTAGTGGGTTGTTTCCTGGCACCTAACTTTGTTGTCCTTTCATGGAATTACACTTTAGGATTACATGGGCTCATCGGACAGTATTTCAATATGGTTTGCTCTGGTGCATGGGTCTGATCACAGGACATTTAAGGGGTTTGGCAAAATGTGGTGGCTGGAATCCATATTGGGTGAGAGGAGGAAGTAAGGGAATTTTCACTAGCACTGCCTCACAACATGGATGCTGCTCACCTACTTGTGATGGAGTAATGAACACATGGATACCAACTTGTTGGCTGCACATAAATCACAAAACAGAATATTCCTACTGGAGATGTGTAAGTAGCTGATCTATCTGTGCAGTAATAGTGAAATATGTGTTATGTTTATCATTTCTTTGTTGTAGATAGCAGAACTCGATTAGTATAGAGCTGTTAATGTTGGATTTTAAGAGATGGGGTCATGGGGATAATAGCAGTTAATCTAGGTACTGAAGGTGGTAATGGCTTGATTAATGAGTCTGAGCTAATGGGATGTTGGTGTGGAAGTCTCTTTCTGAGAAAGTATTTTACAGCTCCCTATGTTTAGTGTGTTAGTCATGGTGTCCATTTTCCACAAGCTCCCAGTGTCAAGTGTTCTGTTAGTGTGTTGGTTTAGCCGAGGTTTCTAAGGTAGTCCATCTCTTTTCTGCCTCATAGCACTTCCTATTTTATTTAGTTTATTTATAAAAGCATTTACTTTGTACCCTTCTCCATCTGATTGGTTGCTGCCTCAGGGGCCCTCTTCCATTCAGGCCCTGTTTATGATTGGTGGGTTTGTTTCGTGACAGTACTTTGTCAAGAACAGTTTACAAAGTCTTTGAGTGTGAGGCTTCCTTGATGTGATTAAAAATGTTTGAGGGCCCCACCATTATATGAAGAATGACTTAAAATGTAATTCAGCTATTTAAAAATGTAATTAGTAATGAACTTCAGTTTTAGCTGTCATGTAATGTTTCTGTTATATTTTATGTTGTTAATTTAATATGACCATTTCTTATCAATTTATATGCATATATGATAAATAGACCACTGTCAATTTTATTGGCCTGGTAGAAAGCCTGATGGCCGCAAGGGGAACACTGTTCCTACTCTGGGAAATGCTAGTCTAGGAAGTTCTATTAATATACTTAGTCATGTTTTACTCCTGAGATGTCTTATTCAGTTAGCTGGGTACCATTGCAGCGCTACTGTCACTTTTCTACCAATAATGACGCCTGACAATCTGTCTATACAACTGAATTAAAGAATATTATATTTTGGACACATGAGAGCGTAATTGGTATAGTGACTGACTACAGGCTGGATGACCAAAGGGTCGGAGTTCAAGTCCTGGTGGCAGCAAGAATTTTCTGTTCTTCATGTCATCCAGAGTGGCTCTGGCACCCACCCAGCCTCCTATCCAGTGGGTCCCACGGGCTCTTCCCCCTGAGGGTAAAGTTGCAGGGGTGTGCAGTGGACCACACCTCCACCTAGTGCCAAGGTCAAGGAAATAGGTGAATCTATACATCCACTCCTCCATACACCTTCATGGCATAGTGCTTAATTAGTTATGCATATAGGCAACCTTACCTTACAGTTATATTGTACATGTGTCTCTCTAAACTTTGATTGTAGCAAACCATTTTCATTATTATTTTATCCACTCTTCTATACATTACCACATTTTAACAAATTTGTATTTACACCATATACATTTATATTTTGGCCAATTTGTTGTACATCACCTGATCATAAGCGTTTATGGTTGAAACATGGACAGATTGTAACAATGGCTAACAATACTTACTCCATAGGAGGGATGGACCTGTGTGTTTTGAACTAGGTGACTCATTCTTGATTGAATTGTTCATGCAGAAATTTGTAAGTCACTTCCAAGATGATTGTGGTTATGACATTTCAATTTAATTGCTTCCATTGCTGAAAATGTTTTTTTCCTTTTCCCCAAACAACCATGTTCTAAAAAGTAATAACACTTTAGTGCACTATTATGTTGAGACCTTGAAGAGAGGACATGCAGTCCATTCAGCCTATCAGATATATCTGCCAGATATGACAAAAGAGCAAGCCACTTCTGATCTAAAAATGTTGATAAAATGGAGAACTGGAGTCCTGTAAAAAGTGTGCATATTTTATCTTTCTGACCAGCTAATTCTTTAAGAACTTCACCCATTTATAATCATTCCACCTCCAAATGCAAGAGAAGTGACTTCTGGTCTGCCAGCATTTTCTCACACAAATCAACAAGTAGGCAAGGGTTTAGTGAGCTTTTACAAAGTTCATGACTTTCACCACTTCTTGGAGCACAATGCAAAATATCAGTTCAAGGTCACATGTTGCTAACACCTCTGCGAATGATACAGGGCACAAGTTTCACACGGGAAGCAGTTTACCATACTTCAACTTGAAAGCCTTTCTTATGTCCTGTCAGAGATCCTGCTCTATCTGTACAGATGCTGGTGCAGTTTTCTCAAGAAATACATATATCTTGTGGAATAATCATTCATTGCCCTGAATGTATCACTCCCTGTACATCTCTGATAGTGGCAGGCAGAACATGAACTCTTCCTGGATGTTTTCTTTGAAAGGATATGTGACAAATACAAGTAGCTGTGCTAATCTTGCAACATTTGTTGATTTGAAGACCAAAATTTTAACTGCATTTAATCCTGATTTGCAATTGTTCTGAGATGTCTTCTAACATTGGTTTGGTTTGCATTACGCTTCTGTATTATTAGAAGAACTGTTTTAACTCTTTGACTGGCGCGAAGGGTATTTAAATCCCACCCCTGTCCTGGCAGGCCCTTTAAACCTTATGTCGCTAAAATGCATGTAGTTACTTTTTCCTAAATAACTTCAACAAAAATTGGTTTTTAAAAACAAAATTATCAGGAACTAATTAAAATACAATATTTTATGCAATAAATGCCTTTCCATACCTCTTTATTAGTTTTTCTTCGTGCGATAAACATTAAAACATGAAAGTTTGCAGAGAGCCACACCACAGCCTTCACACATGATACTTGTTTCTTTTCTAACCTTGTGCTTAGCACTCACGCGACATTTTCTCAGGGCACCATTCTTTTTATTGTTACTGGGAGGAACATGGACCATTTTGTGAATTTTCAAGCCACACTCTAGACGATTTACTGGCTCTTTCACTGGTTGTCATTTCAAGGTCGAGGGCGGAGGCGTTACTGCACTCTAGTCTGACGCAATAAATTCGTCATCCACTTCATTCTTTGACTTTTCTCCCTCTCCACACTGTTTGTTTGGTTCAGTCATTTTTCTACACAATCCAATATAAAATCTTTGAATCTGTAATTTCTCTTCTTGTATTTTTCGTTTGTTGTGTTCTTTTTGAATAGAATGAAACTATTCAACCGCAAAGACATGTTTTGTCCATACCATGGGTGTGAAATAGGGGCCTAGTGGACAAATATTCTTCAATTTCAGGGCGTTTGTCGATTCCTGTCATGAACACAATTCCTAAGTATGTCCAGATTTCATCTGATGTGACATAATTGTAATTGTGTTTTCGAGAGTAGAGT
>NW_019724714.1:50111-50664 GCF_002891405.2 Cryptotermes secundus
GTAATTTGTGTTCTTTAAAATATGTGTTCATTGTGTAAACCAAATGTCAACATGTAAAACAAGGCTATGTAGAAACTCAGTTTATAAAGTAAAGTTTTCACTGTGCTTAATTAATTAAGCATCATGCCATAAAGACGAACCGAACCCCAGCCATCCAGCCTGTAGCCTGTCACTAAGAGCTCAGCCGTAAATATAGTAAAGTACGTTGGAGTAATTTTTTAACTGTACATAAAAAAGGACATGATTTCATGCTATGCACATACATAAAGGATTTCTAGGAAGGATTTTTGTACATGCTGGAAGTGGTCTTAGTGGCAAGAATTTATCGTAATGCACTTCTTGAACTGTGTCAATGTTTGCTGTGGTTATACTGAAAAAGTCGTTTTCTTTCATTGCAGATTTAAATGAAGGCACACAAAATACAGTACAGTTTTCATTTTCACAAAATTGAGCTAATTAAAGTAGAACTAGTTATTAAATGTAATTTCATAAGGCACAAATACAGGATACTGAGATTTGAAATTAGTCTGAATCTTGCCTCTTTATTCCAGAA
>NW_019724715.1:0-958 GCF_002891405.2 Cryptotermes secundus
ACCAAAAATTGTTCCATATTTCAAGTTAATATAAAGAATTTCAACTAATTTTCAAAGATTTCAATTTATGGAATCCTATCAATTCCTTTGCCGCTATTTAAATATTAATTTTGAGGGGTTTCATGATAATTAATGAAATTCTAAACTAATTTCGAACTTCAACCTAATTTATGTAAATTTAAACAAAAATTATTTCTCGATTTCAAGTTAATATAAATAATATCAATCATTTTGTGAAATATTTCACCCTAAAGTGAGGAATTCAAAGAGATTCTTTTACAATTAAATAATATTTTAAGAGATTTAAAGACATTTTCAACGATTCGAAGGTAATTTAAGGAATTTTTAATGAATTTTGAAAGAATTCAACGAAATCTATATAATTTTAACCTAAAATGTTTTAAATATTTCAAGTTATAATAAAAATTTCAACAATCTTATAAAATAATTCACCCTAAATAGGGAATTCCATTAATTTTCTCATAATTTCTATATTTTTTAATTACTTTTAATACAATTCTCAGTTATTCTAATTTAATTACAATAATTTTAAAAATTTTGAACGAACATAACATATATTATGAAATTTTTTTCCGAAAATTCCTTGACGATTTCACGTTAATATAAGGAATTACAGACAATATGTGAAAGATTTCATCTTATTAAAAGGATTTCTGTTCAAATTATTGTTTATTTCTACATTATATTAGGGAAATTTAAGTCAATTAGGATTGATGTTAACTTAATTGTAAATAATATAACCCAGGGTTTGAAAGGTGTGAACTTAATTTATAATATTTTGACCAGAAATTATTCCACATTTTAAGTTATTAAAAAAATTTCAACAAATTTTCAAAGATTCCTCTATAATTTATTAATATCTATATATTTTTTGACGCAATTTAAATATTAATTAATTTTAATAATTTTGACGGATTTTATGATAATTTAAGTAATT
>NW_019724716.1:0-1830 GCF_002891405.2 Cryptotermes secundus
AACGTTGGAGCCAACGTTCGTAGCATCGTGTAGCGCCGGCATTACTAAATACTGGAAATATGGTATTCATCTTCCACTTTAGTACTGGACAAGAATAAATGGTAAAATTAATAGCATATATTACAGAATACTGGAAATATTGTATTCGTCTTCTACTTCAATACTGGACAAGAATAAATGGCAAATATAATACAAGCCAGAAGGTCACAGAATCTATTCCCAATGAGGAGGATTTTTTAATTTACCTAATTCTTCCAGGCGCACCATTGCCCGGGGGTCGAGTCAGCCTGGAACAGAAATGAGTATAAGGAACATTCCCAAGGGATAAAAGGTGGCCTGAGCGTAAGGATGACAACCTATAAACCGACTGTCTAGAGAATGTGGGAGCCTCAACTCACAAGCCTATGGGTCTCTATGGCCTGTTACAGGGATACCTTTACTTTTATAACATATCTTACAGAATACATGAAATCTGATATTCATCTTCCACTACAGTACTGGACAAGAATACATGGCAAGTATAATATATCTTCTACAGGGTGTTTCACAACCTTAGGGCATAACTGCAGGAGGTGATTTCCTATGTCCTTGTGATCAAAAAATTTCATATAAACATGTGTCTGATTTTGGACGGTTATGGAGTTATGACTGTTTTAAACTAAGAACAGAAGGTAACAATTACTGATAATAAACGGAACAAAATAATAAACCAGCATAATACACGACACATTTAAAGGATGAATGTAAAGTTAACTTCCTGAAATTACCTTTAATTTTAATTTATTCGTGCTTAAAGCTGATTTTCGAAAATGCCACCGCCGGCAGCAACACAAGCTGCCGCTCGGTTGTGAACCGCGCCGGACATACCAACCCACCACGCCTTAGGTGACTAAAAATAGCGACTCGCCAGATCACAGATGCGGTTCACATGAGGGTGTATACAGGAATGAGAAACTCTGTAACCGTCCAAAATCGAACACATGTTTATATGAACTTTTTTGACCACAAAGACCTAGGAAATCACCTTCTGCAACTATGCCCTAAAGTCGTGAAACACCCTGTAGAATACTGGAAATCTGATATACATCTGTTACTACAGTACTCGACATGAATAAATGTCAAATATAACATTTCTTATACACTACTGGAAATCTGATATTCATTTTCCTTAGCCATTAACACAAGGTCATCTGCATATTTCACAGTTTGAATAATTTGCCCTCCTAATTTGAATTCTCCAAGCCCATCCAGAGCTTCCTTGGTAAGGCATTCACTGTACAAGTTGAACAAAATTGGTGATAAACAGCATCCCTGTCTTACTCCTCTTCCAATCTTCACACTTCTTGTCCTCCTTCTGTCCAGTCCCACTCTCACTTTCTGATCCATTTACAATTTACTAATCAATCTTCTTTCACGCCAATCGATACCTGTTTCCTTTAGGATCTGCATTAATTTTGTCCAATTTACACAGTCAAATGCCTTCTGCCAGTCTATAAAGCAAGCACACAAATTTTCATCTATCTCCAAAGTTCGTTCTGCTATAATTCTCATCATTCCAATTGAATCCCTCGTTCCTTTTCCTCTTCTAAATCCAAACTATCCTCTCCAAGTATATCCTCTATTTTTATCAGGGCCCCAGGCTGTTTTTTTTTTGTCAAAATAGAAGTAATTGTATGTTTTACGTTTTATTCATTTTATTTTTTCTACATACTATTTAGCAGCTTTTTTACTCAAAATTAAAGTATCACAATATTAGGCCTACAATATAAATTAGTTTTAACACTTGCAATTAACAAAAATATGTATTGAAATGAAACAATATTTAACTAA
>NW_019724716.1:2253-3397 GCF_002891405.2 Cryptotermes secundus
CTAATTATTTTACAATAACTTTAATTTTTATTAATAAAATATTTAATTCACCTACACAAAAAGAGTCATTACATAAAACATAAAAAACTGAAAATATGAACACACCCATACTGTAAACAATGGCCAATGTGGGGCAGTCCAGCAGATCAGAGAGAAAGACAAATATAAGAAGTATATACCTGACGATGGTTGAAAAAGGTCAAAACATCCCGTAAGCTAATGCATGACGTGCGTCCTATTGTAACGGCCCCCAATTCAAAATGGACATGAATTACTGATGGAATGATAGTTTGCAGGAGTAAACTGAAGTCCTCTGAAAGTCAATAATCTCCATGTTAAATTCCCTACATTTACAATATTCCTTACTTTAGTTGTCAGATCTACTGCTTCCCAGAGAAACCTTCAAATGGAATTAATGGTATTACAGTGAAACCCCATTTAGAATTTCTTTGGGGACCACTGAATTTGGATAGTAAATGGAGGAAAATCTTAAAGTGGGGAAATTTAATGCTGAGATTATTGCCTTGGTATTACTGAATGTTAAATGTAGGAAAACATTAACACAAGAAACACTGAACAGGAGGTGTGCTTTATATGCAGTTCACATGAATAATGGAATCCATGTTGTGCGTCTCTTGTGTCTCCACATGCTCTTCCATGACTGTGCCCCTTGATTTAATACTGTAACGTGTTTGCGTTACTGAAGACGCCGTAGAGACGGTTAATTGGGTTTATTTAACAATATACAAATAACGGCTATAATTAATGATCACAATATTACGGGTTTCCACACTTTACAAACCCTACAACAAAATCTCTTAACACAATCTTCACTTGTCTTCACGTACTGATAACGCGGGGGCTATACGAGTCTCCCTGAAATACACACTCGGAGTATAGCTGTACTACAGCAATCACTATGTCTGGAAAGCAAACAATAAGTCTTCCGCTCGCTGACTTCTTAGTTATCGCACACTCGCAAGCTGCTATGTTTCAACTGAAATGGTAGCTGCTGTGGAGTCCACTTATATAGCCTTGCGCTGTTGCTAGTGTGACGTGGCGTATAGCCTAGGACGCTGTTGCTAGTGTGACGTCACCGCTGTTGATTAGCATTGCATAGTTACCAGGTTACGGGGGCTCGGCT
>NW_019724716.1:5487-6104 GCF_002891405.2 Cryptotermes secundus
AAGAGGTTACGAATTCTGCTGAACTGCAGAATGATCTCGAAGACGTCGAATTCTTGAGAAACTTGGCCTTTCTCACTGATATCACTCAACACTTGAATGTCCTGAATCTGCAATTGCAAGGCAAGAAGCAGACAATATGTCAGATGGTTGGCTTTGTTGACAGTTTCCGTAAAAAGCTACATTTATTTAAGTCTGCATTGGACGAAAATAACCTTCTACATTTCCCTTGATGTCGGAAACTCTCAGAAGAAGAAGAAGAAGAAGGATTGGAGTTTATAGACTACACTGAAATTATTGAAGATTTGTCTTCAGAGTTCGACCGACAATTTAACGATTTTAAAAGCTTTCGACCTGATATTTCTTTATTCAGTAATCCTATACGTTGTGATATAGAATCTCAGCCAGGTCAGCTGCAATTAGACCTTTGTGAACTACAATGTGACCCATCCTTAAACACATCTCAGGTTACTGGAATTGACTTTTGGAAACTGCTTTCACCAGAACGTTACCCACTGTTACGCAATTGAGCTCTCAAACTCTGCTCTGTTTTTGCAAGTACTTACATATGCTACACAGCGTTTTCATCGCTGAAGCATGTAAAGTCTAAGAACAGGAAC
>NW_019724717.1:0-1049 GCF_002891405.2 Cryptotermes secundus
GTACATCACATGATGTCCACTGCACCATGCAGATTCTTTCTTTCCGTGTTTCACAGGGATCCTCCTCCTCTAAGCTATCTCTGATGTCACAGAACATGAATAAGAGGGAACATGCTGTTATTTCCTTTGTGAAATCACATTGGATCATCGAGGTAAAAACGGATAAGAAATGAAATGTCTTCGTCCAAATCTAACGTTTACTGGAGACTAACTTCATTCACAAACATTACAAGATACCAAAGGTACATTAACAAAAGAAGTAGCAGTGGGTGTGGTACCAACTTATGAACAATATATATCACATGATAAATATGGCCAACACTACAAGTATAGTACTAAAACACCTCCCCTTGTTGGACATATTTTACAGTCAAAATCTATAATTACAATAACCAAAAAGTAAAACAAGTTTACAATTCCACATCGAATTTCAAACCTATCTTTAAAGACAGCTCATTTATCTTTGGACCATTAGTAGCTTTAGTCAGCATATCAGCACAATTAGTGCTTGAATCTACATACTGGATACTAATATCTCCATCATTAACATATTCTCTAATCTTATGTTGCCGCATTCTAAAATGCTTGTTGCGTTCAGTAATCTTATTCTTTGTGCACATATCATTTGCCTGTAAATTGTCTCCAAAGATTATACTAGGAGTAGATACTGCTACATTAATTTCTGACAGAAACTCTCTCATCCAAATAACTTCCTTGCTACACTCATATAACGCTATATACTCAGCTTCGTTGGTAGATGTGGCTACAATGTCTTGTTTCTTGGACTTCCAAGACACAGCTCCCTTTGACATCATGATAACATAACCCGCCACGGATTTACTGTCATGTACATCGTTAGCAAAATCANTCAGAATAAATTCCTGGGTCAACTTCAGATTTTTCATAGGTCAGCCGGTATTTTTAATTGTATGTTTCAAGTATCTCATAATTCTCATCAACTCCAACCATCTCCCTTTGGTCGGACAATGGCAAAACTTGCTGAATTGATTTGTTGAAAAAACAATATCTGGTCTAGTACAAGTGGCAAT
>NW_019724718.1:0-546 GCF_002891405.2 Cryptotermes secundus
TAACCCTTAACCTTTAACAGACGAATGTTATATATATCTACAGCAGGTAGCACCCTGTGTTGGCCAAATGTTATATATTGTAACGTGTTTCGTTACTGAAGACGCCGTAGAGATGGTTAATTGGTTTATTTAACNAACTATCGGCTACAGTTAATTATAACAATGTTACGGGTTTCCACAGTTTACAAACCCTACAACAAAATCTCTTAACACTGTCTTCAAGAGACTTCAAGTATTAATAACGCGGGAGCTATACAAGTCTCCCTGAAATACACACTCCAAGTATAACTGTACTACAGCACTCACTATGTCTGGAAAGCACACAATAAGTCTTCCGCTGGCTGACTTCTTAGTTATCGCACACTCGCAATCTGCTATGTTTCAACTGACTCGTAGCCAATTTACAACTAACTCGTAGCTGCTGTGCAGTCCGCTTATATAGCCGTGCGCTGTTGCTAGTGTGACGTGGCGTATAGCCTAGGACGCTGTTACTAGTGTGACGTTGCGTATAGCCTCAAGGTTGCGGGGACTCGGCTAACGTCGGCT
>NW_019724718.1:559-1357 GCF_002891405.2 Cryptotermes secundus
TTGCATAGCTGCCAGGATGCGGGGTGATTACTCACCTATTACGCAAGCGTTACGTTACCACTACGTGCAGCTGGGGAGGTAGGGGTCAACATGTCACAATATTTATTTATATACATGGAAGGACTCCTGTTCCCTTTGGGAGTGCTGACAGTTTGATCTTGGGTTTGAAACCAAAACAAACCCATGCTTGTTCATGTCAGTGGTTCATTCTTAGCTCTGAACAATGAAATTGTTTATCATGGTACTGGTTTTTATACTATTTATGTTTAGCTGTGACTGTTTATGTTGTGGTCAACCAAATAGAACACAGTTTTGTTTTGAGAAGTGAAGAGTAAATATTCATCTGTGGTGGCATGTTAGTGCTTTCAGATCTTTGAAGGAAATGTGACGTATTCAAGGATTGGTTTTCAGTAGTGAATTATCAGTTAGGAAGTCAGTGTCGGATTGTCATATATTTCTTTGTCAGTTTGAAAGTCAGTGTCAGACTGTCATATATTTCTTTATATATTGTCACGTGTTGGGTATGTAACGCGACAAATACATTCACGCCATATTGAATATATCGAATATATTCCACATATGCTCGCACACTTACACCATTAACAGTTACACAATTTCTGCCATCAGCAGTATCACGGTTACTTCCACTTCTGTTGGCAACTTCACAATCCACGCTGTCACTCCTGATCACACACTCTGCTCACATACTGCTAAGCTGGATTTTTATACCATTTCCTGTTGCCTTGTGTTAATGGCGGTGTCCCCTGTTATGTCACCGCAGGGGGGAGGGCAAAATGT
>NW_019724719.1:0-4862 GCF_002891405.2 Cryptotermes secundus
TCTGGTGACACGTATATGTTATGAAGCTCCTCATTATGCATTTTTGAACCTATTATTTTATCCCTCTTGGGTCAATTATTCTTCTCAGCACCCTATTTTCAAACACACTCAGTCTATGTTCTTCCCTTGATGTAAGAGACCAAGTTCCATACTCATGCAAAACTACAGACAAAGTTTGCTTTTTTTTGTATTTAAGTCTTTACATTTCTAGACACGAAATGAGAAGACAGATGGTTCTGACCCAAATGGTAGCAGGCATTACCTGAACTTAATCTGCTCTAATTTCCGAAGGGGAAAATTATGACTTGTTACTGTTATTCCCTAGGGTCACATGGTAGTGTAGTTTGTTGAGGCACTATGCTACAAGCAAGAAGGTTCGTTTCCCAATGAGGTCATTGGATTTTTCAATAGACCTATTTCTTCCAGTTGCAGTATGGCCATGGGGCCAACTCAGCCTCTAACAGAAATGAGTACCAGGAATCTTCCTGGGGCTAAATGTGGCTGGCATGTATGGCTGACTACCTCATCGACATCTGTCAGCAGACTGTCTAGAAAATGTGGCAGCCTCAACATCTCACAACCTTAAGGGCCTCGACGGCCTGTGTTACAGGGACAGCTTTACCTCTTTACTTTTACTGCTCTTTACTGTTACTTTACTGTGAACTTCACATTTTCAAAGGACCTGCGGGAACATTCCACATTATCACGCATTTCTGCAACGCTCGCCCTTCACATCACTTTTCACCATCACGCGCGCTAACCAACCAGATTCAGAGTCAGAGTCACGTTGCAACTGACGGTCAGTCAGTCTGTCTGTCTTGGTGTCAAGCCCCAGCTGGGGCTCAAGAGCAGATATTTCTTTTGGATGAAAGTTACTGTCTTGTATATGTGTAGCGCCCTCTCTGACGAGAGGTCGGTTCTATCATTTGTTAGTCAGTCTTTAGCAATTTGTCCATTGTCTGTATTTACACATATTTAAAATACACACTTATTTCTTATATAAATGGTGGGGGGTCGTTCTCCTTAGCGCAACATATCACAATATTTACAAGGCCTCTGTCAGTCCAGGCTTGGTACAGCAGATTATGCCCATTTATATATATATATAAATATCCTAGTAGTATTAGCTATCACGGCAGTCTAGTCACTTGAACGGTCGTATGCCTGACTGTCGCCAAGTTTAAGCTTCTTATACTTTCTGTGTCGGGCTTCGCCTTGTCCGATGTTGCGAACATTCTCATTATCATGATTTTGTATGACTTCTGCTTGTTGCCTGCATAATTTTGTTATGTAATCATATACGTATGGGATTTTGAATGCCATGTGCAAATCGCGGACCGGTGTGCGCCTTGGAAAATTGCCAATCTTGCGGAGAACCTGGTTTTGCAGGCGCTGCAATTTCACTAGATGACTGTCTGCCGCAAACTCCCAGGCGGGACTAGCGTAAGTCATTACGGATCTAATAAGAACTTTCTGCATATTCAGTTTAATGTTAGCGCTCAATCGCTCACTTTTGAATAGGGAATACACTCTAATGAATGTTCTGAAGGCCTTGGCTTCGATCATTTCTATGTGTAATCTCCAAGTAACTTTCTTACCGAAGATTACACCTAGATATTTTGCACTATTAACAAATGTAATGTTTCTTCCATTTAGAGTAAGACAAGACTCAGGCGGTCGACGACCACGAGAGAAGTAGACACCACGAGCCTTATCTTCATTAATTTTTATATTCCAGCGCTCACAGCAGGTCTCCATTGGCTGAGACCGCGCTGGAGTTTTNGGGAATTCCAATTTTGATAATTTAAACAGCAAGCCTGAGTGCCACGTGGTATCAAAGGTTCTTTCGATGTCCAAGAACACTGCAGTCGTAGACATTTTATTGTTGAAATTTAGGGTCACGTGGTCCGCCAGCCTCATACATTGCAATGTCGTGCTGTGACGTGTAGGAAAACCAAATTGACTTGCGTTGAGCAGGTCTCTTTCTTCAATATGTTCATTGAGGAATATCAAAATTGCTTTTTCGAATAGTTTTCCTGTCGTGGACAGGAGGCTGATAGGACGTAAATTTTGAGGAAATTTCGGGTCTTTACCCGGTTTACTTAAAGTTATTATTTTTGCTTCCTTCCAGGTATTTGGAAAGTGAGAGAGCCGAAAACAGTGATTGAATAAGTGAGTTAATTGAACCAATGGTCTCCTTGGAAGGTACCTGAGGCATTCATTTGGGATGCCGTCAATTCCAGAGGCCTTTTTTAATTTCAAGGATTTTATTATTTTCTGAACGTCACATGGTCTGATCCTTAGAGGGGGGTTTTCATCCACGGCTTCCAGCAGAGCTTGAACCCTAGCGTCCACCCGCTCTTCATGGTTTTCATCTCACAAGTCATGTGGCGTAAACTGAATTTCCAAACAGTCGGCAATTTCGTTGACTTTTTCAAAAGGATAAAATTTTAAACTGAAGAACCATGAATAGCAGTTGGTGCCCTTGGTCCGTCTTTCTGAAGGAGAGATTTCGCAATGGGCCATATACACTGAGGTGTGATTTCAGCGTTACTTATTTGCTAGATACTAGATTGCTTCAAACATTCATATTTATACTGGGATCGCTCCTAGCACGTATCTACTTCATTACGTGCGCTAGCCAATCAATTCTTCCTCCTCAATTTCGAGTTCCGCTCCGACCCACCGAGCAGCGTATAAAAAGGGGCGGTTCCAACTCCGAGTTACGGCATTCAGATTCATTATTCGATTCGATACGAGGACTTCGGATAGTGGACGTGGAGTTGAGGAGTTCGATTCGGAGTTAGTGTGTTGTTGTATACGTCAGAGCGGATTGGATTCGATGCGGAATCGGGATCGAGTGGTGGATTCGAGATTGTCTGTTTGACAGGACAGGACTGATTCACGCTCAAGTAGAGTATTAAGGAGTTATATTGTTGGTAGCTCTGAAATTTTCGATCCTTTATTGTTAAAATTATCAGATTTTGGTTGAGGCCTGTGTCGTGTTGTGCCGTGCCGAGCCAGACATGGCGGGCGCCTCGGTGCCTGGCTACCATGCATTCTGGAAAGAGAAAAGAGCCTCACTACAGGCAGAGTACAAGGAAAATGTGAAGCAATATTCTCCAGCAGATGAACACTACAGGAGACTGTTTAAAATCATTTGTGATATTGAGGATGTGGCCAGCTTCACACCAGCCACAATTGGAGAAAGTGTTGAGTGGGCGACAATAATAAATGCCGCTGAAGAAAGCAGAGAGAGTTATTGCGAGGCTCTCAAGGGCAAGATTTTGTTCAGTGCTCTGTACGGAACCTACACAGTTACACTGAATGATCTGAAGTCCCTAGTGAAAGCCAGAACATCGGAGGCAACAAAAACCCAGACGAAGCCCTCCCAAGAGGAAGACTTCAAAGAGGTCCGAAGGCGGAAACGGCAGAGCACAACCGAGTCCGCCCCGACTTCAAAGAAGGCAGCGGCTGCCACAGGCAACACCCAAACCAAAGAGGTGCCTACCCGCAACTACTTTGCTCCTCTCAGGGTGACGACAATGGACACCGACTCTGCTGGTGANACTGCGCTGGAGGAGGGATCCATTACTCTGGAGGTGGATATATCAGGGAGAGCAGGCAGGCCATCCCAATAATTCTAACGACCACTGTAAACCTAATTCAATTGCAGAAGCAACTTAAAAATATGGTCAGTGGTGACTTTGAGTTCCGTAATACCAAAAGCGGGACTAGAGTCATCACCTAAAGCATGGCGGATTTCGAAGCAGAGTTTGAAACCCCTCAGGTTTGAAACTTATGGATTTATTTGATAGGAGTGATTTTGAAATTTCAGCACCACAGTGCCCCACATACTGGATCACGTTAAAATTAGCAACATTTCGGAACCGATTGTAAAATTTACAGATTGGGAGCGGTTTCAAAGCCTCGCTTCTGAATTAATATCACCTAAACTAGAAATTAATTCAGGGGTAGAAGCCGATAAAGCGGTACGCGACTTTGCAGCCTCTATTACTTCGGCATATAGGCTGTCGACAAGTAAAGTTACGCTTTTGAACATAAACAACGATCTTCCTGATCTAGATCATTTGATAATATATAAACAGAGGCTACGAAACTGTGGCAAGAAACCAGGGATCCAGCGTGTAAAACGGCAGTCAATTGGGGCACCAAAGCAATCAGGCGAATGACCCGTAAGAAGGCACTTGAACGGTGGGAAACAAAAATAAGTAACGCTGAAGTCACAACTCATTGTATATGGCCCATTGCGAAATCTCTCCTTCAGAGAGATGGACCAAGGGCATCAACTGCTATTCATGGTTCTTCTGGCCTAAATTTCATCCTTCTTAAAAAGCCAACGAGATTGCCGACTGTTTGAAAATTCAGTTCACGCCACATGACCTGTGCGACGAAAACCATGAAGAGCGGGAGGAGGCTAGAGTTCAAGCTCTGCTGGAAGCCGTGGATGAAAACCCCATTCTAAAGATCAGACCATGTGACGTTCAGATATTAATAAAATCCCTGAAAGTAAAAAAGTCCTATGGAATTGACGGCATCCCAAATGAATGCCTCAGGCACCTTCCAAGAAGACCATTGGTTCATCTAACTCACTTATTCAATCACTGTTTTCGGCTCTCTCACTTTCCAAATTCTTGGAAGGAAGAAAAAATAATGGCTTTACCTAAACCGGTTAAAGACCCGAAATTTCCTCAAAATTTACGTCCGATCAGCCTCCTGTTCACGACAGAAAAACTATTCGAAAAAATTATTTTGAAATTCCTCCGTAAACACATTGTAGAAAGAAGCCTGCTCATTGCAAGTCAGTTTGGTTTTCGTGCACGTCACAGCACGACATTGCA
>NW_019724720.1:0-1201 GCF_002891405.2 Cryptotermes secundus
GCATTTCTAGCATCCTAGAAACGCAAAGTTAAAAAGCTAGCAACGCGAAGCTAGCAACCTAGCAACGGAAAGCTAGAGGGTAGCAACGCAATGCTAGCAAGCTAGCAACGAAAATCTAGCAAGCTTGCAACGCAAAGTTTGAAAGATTCCAACGAAAAATGGCAAGCTAGCAACGCAAAACTAGCAAGCTAGCAACGCAAAGCTGTCAAGATAGAAACACAAAGCTAGCAAGGTAGCAACGTAAAGCTAGCAAGCTATCAACGCAAATCTAGCAAGCTAGGAACGTAAATCCTGCAAGCTAGAAACGCAAATCTGGCAAGCTAGCAACGCAAATATGGTAAGCTTGCAAAGCATAGCTAGCAAGCTAGCAACTCAAAGCTAGCAATCTAGCAAATCATTTCTAGCTATCTAGCAAGCTAGCAACGCAGTGCTATATACATAGAAACGCAAAGCTAGCAAGGCCAAGCAAGCAAGATAGCAAAGCAAACCTATCAATCTGGCAACGCAAAGTTAGCAAGCTAGCAAAGGTAAACTAGCAAGCTACCAACGAATATCTAGCAAGCTAGCAACGGAAAGCTTGCAAGTTACACACCCAAATCTAGCATGCTAGCAACGAAAAGCTGGCAAGCTAGAAATGCAAACCTGGCAAGCTTGCAACGCAAAAATAGGAAGTTAGCAACGCAAAACTACCGAGATTGCAATGAAATTAACAAGCTAGCAACGCAAAGCTAGCAAGCAAGAAATGCAAAGCTAGCAAGCTTCCAACGCAAATCTAGGAAGCAAGCAACGCAAAGCTGGCAAGATAGCAACGCAAAGCTGGAAGGCTAGGAACGCACAGCTGGCAAGCTAGCAAGGCACAGCTTGCAAGATAGCAAGGCACAGCTTGCAAGATAGCAACGCAAAGTTGGCAAAGCTAGCAAAGCAAAGCAAGCATGATAGCAACGCAAAGCTAGCAAGATAGCAACGCAAAGCTATCAAGATAGCAACGCATATCTAGCAATCTAGCAAGATAGCAACGCAAAGCTATCTAGCTAGCAACGCAAAGCTGGCAAGCTAGCAACGTAAATATTTAAAGCTAGCAACGGAACGCTAGCAAGCTAGCAACGCATATCTAATAAGCTAGCAAAATAGCAACGGAAAGCTAGCAAGCTATCATAGCAAAGCTAGCAAGATAGCAACGCAAAGCTAGCAAGCTTGAAAT
>NW_019724721.1:0-470 GCF_002891405.2 Cryptotermes secundus
TTGAGTTGTTAGCTTGCTAGCTTTGAGTTGGTTGCTTGCTTGATTCCGTTTCTTGCATGCTAGCTTTACGTTGATAGCTTCCTAGCTCTGCGTTGCTAGCTTGCTAGCTTTGAATTGCTTGCTTTGCTTGCTTTGCGTTTCTTGCTTCCTAGCTGTGCTTTGCTAGCTTGCTAGCTTAACTTTGCTAGCTTGCTAGCTTTGTGTTGCCAGCTTGCTAGGTTTGCGTTGCTACCTTGCTAGCTTGGCTTTCTAGCTTGCTATCTTTGGGTTGCTAGCTTGCTAGGTTGCTAGAGATGTGTTGCTAACTTGATAGTTNTTTTGCGTTCCTCTCTTGCTAGGTGTGCGTTGCAATCTTGCCAGCTTTGCGTTCTAGCTTGCCAGCTTTACTTTCCTTGCTTGCTTGCTTTGCGTTGCTACCATGGAACATTTGCGTTGCTAGCTTGTTAACTTTTCGATGCTAGCTTGCTTGC
>NW_019724722.1:0-268 GCF_002891405.2 Cryptotermes secundus
TTCGGATGGCTGAAGCGGAATTTTACAGAACGCTGGGAGAAATGTATACGAAGAAGTTGCGATTATGTGGAAAAGTAAAGAAAGGTCTATAAATTGAGGTGGTGTATTTGGTTTGTCAATAATAAAGCATGTCACTTTACAAAAAAATTGTTGCTCATGACTTTCAGTACTTTCAGGACTTGGAGAAGAGTACAAGTTATGAAGCTCCTCATTATGCAGTTTTCTCCAACCTGCAGTCACTTCATCTCTCTTAGGTCCAAATATTCTC
>NW_019724722.1:298-425 GCF_002891405.2 Cryptotermes secundus
GTCTATGTTCTTAATATCAGAGACCAAGTTTCACACCCATACAGAAACACAGGCAAATTATAGTTTTGTAAACTCTAATTTTCATGAAGAAAGTCGTCTTCTGGGTTTTGGCGCCGTGTATTCTTCG
>NW_019724723.1:0-690 GCF_002891405.2 Cryptotermes secundus
GTGCTCTCTTACTGGTGCACAACTTGTGAGAGATTGTCTGTTTGATTAGGAGTTTGAAAGGTCCCAGGTGACCATTGTCTGTTTGAGTAGGAGTTTGAGAGGTCCCAAGTGACCATAATCTTGAGTGTTCATCTATAGCCACCTAGTGACTATTCTGTTACCAGTGCATCGGTGGCGGTGGCCATCCCGACTGCAACGGTCAAAATGGCGGAGGCGACATCGTGTGAAACACGATGGAACGCAATAGTGGCTTCGTTCGAGAGAAACCACGTGAACCTAAAACTCAGTAATCCTGACTGCCAGGAAGACATAGAACTACTGGGGAAAGGGCTCCACACGATCGGACAGCTTATCCATAATTCGCCCTCAACAAACGGAAACAATGTATTATGGAACAAGCTGATAACCAAATCCGAGGCAGAGAGGACAGTGCTGTGCAAGCACCTGGAGGGCAAGACGCTGTTTGCAGCCATGCTGCGCCTCTATGCTGCCATCCACAGGGAGATGCGAGAGTCTCTCCTGCCGGAAGGGAAAGACGATTCAGCCGAGGAGTTTCGCGAACAAAGGAGGCGAAAGCGACACTCCTCAGCAGAACAATCTAAGAAACCATAGCAATCACCTAGCCCACGGGATCCTAGATTAAATTCGAAGGAGGAAGTTGAAGTTAGAAACTTCTTTGCGCCCCTGAGG
>NW_019724724.1:0-962 GCF_002891405.2 Cryptotermes secundus
AAAACTTATTTCTATATTTTACCTTTTGTTATCTATTTTCTAATTACGACTTTAATAGAGAATATATCACGCTCGTTAACACCACAGTAATCCATTTTAGCTAATATAATACTAGTCCGCACCTGGTAATGAATTTTGACGATGAAGTTTCTCACAGATCTGATGATATCAAATTGTGTGAAGCACTCTATATATTCTTTTGACATATCAATAGAAAACACGTCTCCAACAATTTGCATATTGTTGTTTACCTGACAATAACCAATATTTCTATAACCAAGCAACGAAAATTTCTTCTAGAGCTTGTTGCTGTGGTTACTCTTATAAACATTAATACCAAGACACTGCGGAAACTTTTGAAATTCTGTTTGATTTGATAAGGGGAGTTTACAATTTACCTTATTTTGCAGTTCCTCCACTAACTTGTGCGACTTTCGACTGTGTCCCGGGATACTATTGCGTACTGCAACGAGTTCTGTGCAACAAGAAGCCATGTCCAATAAGACCTATCTGTGTTGAAGGTTGGTTTCCAGTATAAACGCTCTGGACCATGTTCATGTCAACTCCAAGTACATACATATGGCCCAATATTTAGTCCATGAGACCTCAGGGCCTCAACTACACTTCTTACCTGGCCAAATAGAAAGTGTCGGACTAAACTGGCTTCTAGTTAATGAGTCCGGGTGACCCAGATAACTTTAAAATATTACCGCCATACTGCCTGTCACATCACCGCTGCCAACCTTAGAAGCTGAAGACAATTATTTCAGATATGTTAAAACAACTTGGCATGTATTTTACACTTATTCGGGTCACCTGATTATACGTAAGTAGATGACGTGCAAGAACTTTGGCATATGGTCGTGCATGAAAGTAGAATGCATGGGGAAGCAGCTCCGTTGTGTTGGTACCCGTCTCCGCTACCGGGCTATGTGATCCGCACAAAGCCAGGCAGCGGTATG
>NW_019724724.1:2136-18079 GCF_002891405.2 Cryptotermes secundus
ACATGCTCCTCCGCCAGGCTCGGTTTCAAGAGGACATCAGACCACTCTCTTTCGTAAAAGTAAAATGTAAAGCTATCCCTGAACAGGCCGTGAAATCCCATAGGGTTGTGAGACGTCGAGGCTGCCACATTTTCTAGACAATCGGCTCACAGATGGCGGTGAGGTAGTCAGCCTTACACGCCGGTATGCCGCCCTTTACCTCCAGGAAGATTCCTGATACTCATTTCTGTCAGAGATTGAGTCAACCCCAGGGCCATAGTGCGGCTGGTAGTATTAGGTCAATTGAAAAATCCAGTGGACTCATCGGGAATCGAACCCGCGACCTTCTGGTTTGTAGCACAGTGCCTTAAAGCTACCGCGTGCCCCCAATTCTATTTTGTACCTCATGGAAATTGGAAGGTTATTTAACAGTACTGTATCAACTGCGACGAGTTTCGTACAGCTAAGTCAGTAAAGAAATTGACTGCTAATTACACGGCTTGGGTTTGTTTGCCGGAAGAATCAGAGATTTTTCTCTGTTCGCTACACAGCTTCTGCGTCTACCTAGACTAATATCAGAGAAATAACGTGGGATATTTCACAGGTGATTAAGCGGCCAGAGCGTGAAGCTGACCAGTTACCTTAATCTGAAGATGAGATCTGTAATATGTGGATATGCTCTCATGCTCCGTATGCACATTCGTGGCAAAGAGGCTTCGTATGTGTTGCACCAGTTTGTGAGTTTATTTCGAAACATTTTGTGTTGGTTAGACTCATTGCTTCATAAAGGCGCTTATCACTCGTGTGCTGTGCTGTCATTGGCAGGAGGTGGATTTGCGGATTCCGCTGAAGGCAGACCAACTGCGTTTTACATCTGTGCCTCTGAGAGCTTTCTGAGAATTTGCGTGGCTCTGACTCATGTAAACATGATCAGATAAATACGTTCTCGGAATTATATGACATATATTTATTGTGTACTTCTTCAAACATAAAACTAATGCAAACGTACATAAAAATTCAGTTCCTACAATATAGAAAGCACACTGTCTTCATCAGGAAAACCACCCGATTAATGCTGTTTAAGAAGATAGTCACTCTTTCTTGTGAGGCCACGTTACGTCCAGGGGTGACGATTCAGACCTGTATTTGGGTGGTGGTCGGTTCGAATATAGTCCCAGACATCGGCTATCCTGACTGAAATTTTTCGTGGTTTGCCTCAGTCCGAGCAGTTTCTAGGATAGCACATCGATTATAACAAACACTGCTTCTTTCCAACTTATCATTCATTTCGATGCTACGCAACGTAGCTAGACTCACACATGAAATGTAAACACGCGATGCGGGTTTGATGCTTGTGGTTGAAATTTAAAACGGGTGGTACATATAGTAACCACCGTGCTTTAACTGTTTGGTCATATTTAACCGAATGCTTTGTGAAAAGGAAATTGTGGTAACAGTTATTTGTTCTAAACAGGTTTCGGATAAACGCAAGGTTCATCAACTGGTGGTTCGCAAGCCCATGTGGAGGCCAGTTCGAATACCTCCGCCGTAGCTCTGCATGTCGTAGGAGGCGACGAAAGGGAAACCCAGTGCCCAGGGGGTGGAAGTGGGTCACCCTGTTCCTGATATAAATGCCGGGACCTCTTCCACCAGGTTTGGGGAGTCTCCAATCTGAGACAGTAAAATATGGTTATGAGTCCCGCGGGACTTGGACCACATTTTTACTTCGCTGGCGAGGGCCAGCAGCAATTGTAAACGACAGACCCGTCCTGTAGTCAAAGAGGGCGCCCCACTTCAACGAATTCAAAACTGTCTGAGAGTAATAGAAATCCGGTCTTGGGCCTCAGATGGGGTTTCATTTTAAGATAGTCTGACCGATTGACCGTCGGTCGTAACGTAACTTTGATTTTGAAGAATGCCGTCTTCTGGGATGTGGCGCCGTGTAGGCCTTGTGTAAACCGACGTGCAGTCTGCAGTCACCAGCTCACGCTGATTTCTCGCTCGCGGATTTTTCTACCCTGAAGATGGAGGCGATACGTTCCTCCAAAACGTCAGTTCACACAAGATCTACACGGCGTCAAATCCCAGAAGACGGCATTCCTCATGGCCACCGTCTTGAAAGCCTCAAATCTTATGTAAATTTGACTTTGTCTTTAAGACTTGGAGCCATGGGTTAAATGCGAGACAGTCGCCAGCCGGTACCGACATGAGCAGAGAAGGCCACTGTTGGGCTCCGTTGCCAGAAAACAGCTAATGAAGGCAGCAGACTGGGAAGACTTAGCGTATTCTATAGTGAACTGTGGAGTGTGTGAACTAGCGACAGTAGTTGCTCGTAGTTACAATCTGTGAGCCCACTGTATCCGATTACCAATCCAAACTCCGTGTCCAGTCAGTAATGCTTGTTAGTATAATGTATATTCCCATATTTTGCCATCCATCTTTGTTCCTGTATCCTACTATTCTCCTAATGTCTCCTTCATCAATATAAGTAAGTCCAAAATCTCGGATTTTTCTTCCGTCGCACCTCAGTATTTTGCTGCGGTCTCGTTCTCTGCAACATTTGGGGAAGCCCCTGTTCATTTCTTAGAGAAAGAGTACATAGGGTAAACTTTCATATTTAAGTAAAGTAAAAAGTAAAGCTATCCCTGTAACAGGCCGTGGAGGCCCATAGTGTTGTGAGATGTTGAGGCTCCCAAATTTTCTAGACAGTCGGCTCATAGATGGCGGTAAGGTTGTTAACCTTACGCGCCGGCCTCCCTTTACCCACAAGAATATTCCAAGAATATTCCTGGTACTCATTTCTGTTAGAGGCTGAGTCGACCCCAGGGCCATAGTGCCGTTGGAAGGATTAGGTCAATTGAAAAAATTCGAATGATCTCATCAGGATTTGATCCCGCGACCTTCTGGCTTGGGACATAATTTTACTTACAGGTGCAACACCAACTCCACCACCAAAGCACGAGTTTCAACTTCTAGAAGTTGATGGCTCCGTAGGAACATTCCTTTGTGTGTTCATTATAAGCGCTTCATGAAAAGAATAAAAACATATGCTAATTCAACTTAACGTCTGTTGCTAGGCGGTAGCTCATTGTGTTGGCTGTGGGGACAATTACCGCCACGTACTCAGCACGGTTGCCATGGTTACGAGGAAGTAGATAACGTGTGAGTTGTTTCGCTGATATGACGACAGCGCCACTGTACATATAGCGAAGACAATGCTGCTCAGAGGTGAAGTGCTTTTAGAGCCATCTTGTTGACAGGAAAGGAGATAATCCCTTTTGTCGTGATCGTACTCAAGCAATCCCCGTGTCGCAATTTTCTTGTTTTCCTCGTATCGTGACCCGGTTTCAAGATGAACTTTGCCACTTGTCTGTGAATCCCCTTGTCCCCTACTGCACCACAACTTTATAAACATCTGCAATACGCGTTCCGTCTCAGTTGTCACTAGAATGGCGAGCAAGAAATTTGTCCTGTTGGCCTCAGTCCTGCTGGCTGTCCTGTTTCTATCAGGTAAGCATATTCTGCCGTTCATCAGTGAACTCACAACTTCATGATTTCAATTTTTATTTATCTGTGGTTTCCTTCCCGACGATGACAGGACCCGCAGTAGCTTAAACAGTGAGATGGTGACTAGGCTGCGGACTAAACGGCCCGGAGGATCTGGGTTCGATTACTTGCAGGAATAGAGATGTCTCTCTCTTCTATATAGAGTCCAGACCGGTTCTGAGACCCAACCGATCTCCTATCCAGAGATATTTTACCCTTGGCTGAAGTTCCACTCCCTTCATTTTCACGGAATGATGCTTCGCCATGTAAAGCTCAGTGGTAACTATATGTACCATTAGCCCTAAAATAAGAAAACTCTGAATTATGCTCATGGAGTGTATCTGTGTGTTTCGTATTGTTGAATCTTCAAGTATGCCAGGAAAACTAACGCAGCTCTGTTGCTCGTGATGAGGGTTTTGCTCCTGTGTGTCAATTAACAGGAAATGAAACCACACTATAGGACCTAGCCTCAATATTCAGCTAATGTCTGAGTTAATTTTCCATAGATCTAAAGCGCACTGCGAGAACACATGCTACGTGTCCTTATTCGGAATAAAAAATCCCTTTATAATCTATTTTAATATTATACTGAGATTAATACCTAGGTCCCCGAAGAGGTCTCTTACCTTGCGGCATTGCAGCATACATTTATGTACATTTGTCTTTATTTGTGGCCTATCCGGTCCTTCTTAATTCAATTATTTAATGTCACTGGTCAAAAGGGCTGCTTGGAGCAAGGATAAAGATCGAGACTTGTATTAGGGAAATGTTCAGTCAGATTTTTGGCTGGAATACCGACCGTCAAGACAGAGGTACAGAAGACTTTCCATGTTTTCTTCAGTACTTCCAGATAAATGCCGGGATATTACCCCGGTTAGGTCGTGCTCGATTCTTTCCAGACCCATTTTTATTGTTTTTAGTAGTGTGAAACTGAGTCCCCTTGTACTGCGGCCACTTCTGGCCTACTGTACCAGCCCCAGATGATAGGTGAGGGTGATTGTGGAGCAATTGGTGGAATTGGGGAAACCGAAGAATTCGGAGAAAACCTGCCCCAGTGCCACTTTGTCCACCACAAATCCCACATGACCAGACCCGGCCTTGAACCCGAGCCATGGCAATGGCAAGCCATCGACTAGCCGCCTGAGCTATGGGGGGCGGTCTCTCCAAATCCTTTCTACTTCATCTGTTATCGAAGCATTCTAGTTATACAGCCTACCCAAGTGCTGAGGGCCTCGTTAAGAAATACACAGAAGAAAGAAACTGGGCAGAGAACAAAGACGCTCAGTTGTCTCCATAATTTGACCGTAATTTCTGAAAATGATGCATATTGTTAAAATGACGAAATAATTTTTGTTTTACGCAGTGGCCGATGTTTCTGGCGCCTATGAATATGATTGCTCCAACTACTGGTGCCCGCCAGGCGAGGAATGCTACATGCACTACTTGTACTGTTTCCGTGGCGAGTGCAAATACACGCCGCGGTGTAAGAAGAAGGCCACGTGAGCATCACCTCACGACGTGACTCGTTGCGACACTTCCTATGCTACGGACGACATATGTCGGATTGAAACGAGTCATTTCTTGTTTACAGGCCTGTATATTCGCCGTATTGCGTCACTAAAAATAAAAATGTGATGCCACAGGCTATAATTCATACAAATTATTTGTTTCATGATAATATAAATAAATATATATATATATATAAAAGAAAATAATGTCTTTGTGTTGCAGACTTCAGCAGGGAAAGGGTTAAAAATATTTTGCAAGAAAATGCAAAGATTTCTATTAAATTGTAGCATAATGTAATTTCAGAGACAACGTTGCCATTTTGTCCCGTTGTCAATCCTTTTGGGTCGAATTCTGTATTCAGGAGACTTATAACACTTTTACTCCGAGAACATAGCAATACGTTTTATTGGAAACGCCGATCTATTTCAGTACATTGTAATACCACAACTTGAGTAACTTAACAATAAAGCTCTTCATTCAGTGGGAGAGATAACACGCCTAATCAGTGTCAGAAACATCACTGAAGCAATTAACTGGTTGTTTTGTTAAGGATTGAGAACGAATTTTTAATGAACTTGATGCTTTTTCTGGTTGCAACGGTTATCACTGTAGAATAAAAATTGCGTCTTTATCTGTATTTCGAAGTGTCAAATTGTCAATGAATGTACACGTTATAGATACAAGGCAACACAAGAGTTCAGTCTTTACTCGTATTACACACTGCTTATACGTGTGTACGAATCACAAATGTAGTAATAAATGCATCACATGTTTTAAAGCATTCCTTTGCTTCCCAGACACCATGGCACAGGGAGAAATTTACCTTCAAGTGGAAACTACTTTAGTTGCTCAGCTGGCCAGCAAATTTGCCTCCTCTTATGGAATCTGAAATTCCATTATGTTGCCCAACATAGCAAATTGAAGATATCCCGGTGAATTATTAAGCACTATACCATGAAGCTGTGTGGGGGAGTGGAGGTATAGCTCTACGGATTGTTAACCTGAGCACTAGTCGAGCTAGATGGTTAGCTTCACGCTTCCGCCGCTTTACCACCTGGTAAAGAGCCCTCATTATCCATTTGTTACAAGACTAAGTGGATCCCAGATCTGATCTGGAAGAGGTTTAGAAGAGAAGAGTGTGTTAATCTTACAGTAAATCGAACTCCGATCCATTGGTCGCCCAGAAAATAGCCTAGTCACTATGTCGACTGAGCTATCCCGGTCTGAATTATTATTCCATACCTTTACACCCCTTTCTTTATTTCTATGCTGAGATGGGATCCACTGGAACGTTCTTGTGAACGTGGTGACGAAATGTGAGCGTCCGGAAAACACTGGGGGCGTCTTGAGTAGCTGAGGAACCGTCAGTTGCTCCATGGAGTCAGCTAGTTCAAAGTGTCCATCTGACAGTTCATAATTCATTCTCGACGATAACTGTCTATTGGCCATAGTTGTACGATTAGAAATCCTTATTTGTATATGGGGTTTCGTGGGTTTTCTCAGTTCCTTCAGGCAAATACCGGGCTAGATTACACCACAATCTTTCCCTTCCACATCGCCTCCTCTCTCAGTAATGATGCTATACAACTCAAATACTGAGAGAGTTTTAAATTAACCCACCAACTGCAGCCTCAATTTCCTTTCAAAAAATTTGAATTGGTTTGTAAGTTTATCGGCGGATATTGTGGACAAAACAATCCCGTGATCACAAGTGCTCATATCTCTTGTCCGGATGGCTGAAATCGCTTCCTGCTACGGATCAGACTGAAATTCGATCCCTGCTTGCCGCGGAGTAAGGACGAAGCGACAGGCACGACCTCAAGCGTCGGAAGTGGTTAACTCTTTCTTACTTCCGGTTTTGCGGTAAACGCGAGAGAAACAACAGACTGTCGCCATTGCTACAAGTGCTGTTTCTTCGCAATGTGGACTGATCTTGATTGATTCGATGTCCTTGGTATGATCAAAGTAATTTATTATGACCCACCGTCTATGTCTATTATAATTTCTTTATAAATTCTATAGCAGATTAGTTTCGTTTTGTCAGACATCTTCGCTGCCTCTTAGATCGTTATTTGCATTGCGATTAGCAGTTTTACGTTTTACGAGAGCTGGTTAGAAGGGATGCACGCCAAGCAGCTAACTATAGAAAACGTGTACTCGTAGGAGAGTAACTCAGCAATGGCGTTGCAATGAAATGGGAGCGGAGATAGTGCATGCTCTTTCTATAGCACGGTCAGGTTTACCGTTTGGTCTCATCGCTCTGTACAAGTGAGACAATGTGGTCAGGATACGGACAATTTTATAATTTCGATTCTTCTTGAACGACAAGAAATGGAGAAAATAAAAAGGTGTATGGCCGAAGTGATAAGAAAACTGGACAAGATTCTGCAACAAGTAAACCAGTTCGTTGGGTCACATAAAAGAATGCACCAGACTAAATACAGTAAAATATATAAATGTATTTAATGTATTGGAACAGCACAAGTAGCTGTAAAAACTTTATATTTTATACCGAATTTCATATTAATATTATATGTATACATTTTAACTTTTAGAACATGTATTTTAATAGTAACTTCCAACTGTATTGATGTAAATGTGTCCCTCTGATGATGGTCTCTGAAGACCGAAACATATAAGGGCATAAATAATTAAAATAAGAAAATCTTCACCAGTCACACTAGACGGAACTGTTTAACTCCCCATTACAATAAAACATGTTGATATACGTTTAATTAATAATATTTCAAATCTGTTAGCGCGTCGGATGCAGTTCTTTTATATCGCCTGAGAAACTGAATTTCTGTCGAGAGCGAATACCAGCGCCTGGAACATTTCCTTTAGAGCACACGCAGCACCGAATTGCCGGAGAAGTTGCCGCCTAAGCCCGGGGCCCCTCTGTTTCGTAATGAACAATACTGAGCACGCGGTAACAGCGTGCGCACCCGCTGGTAACCGCACGTCCCTAGACATCCCAAGTACTGGGATCAGTGTTCAAATCTCGCTCGAGGCGTGCATGTTCTCTATTTCGATGTGTTCACAAGGAAAACTATATACAGTAATTCGCATGATAGCTTCGCTTGCCATGTCTTCTCGGTAGGTCCGTCTCTTTCCATGTAACGAACTGAGAACTGACGCACGAGTTTTCATAAAATTCTACTAACATTTGTCATCATATTCCAATTTTGGGTAACATCGGACAATACCGGACACTTCACATGAAGACCTATGGACGTTTCTACTCGCAATTCGAGCCTAAGTCGCTAAACATTGCGGCATGTAGACCCGTTGCTAGAGAATGACCACGAAATAAGCTACTATATAACAGCTGTTGATAGGAAACGGTCCGACAACGGACACGAAAGCAACAATTCCACCGCGGCAATTGAGCACAACAATAATGGGAACCCTAACAGGCACAAACACAACAATGGTACAGAGACAGAGTGAGGTGTTTGCTATGCGGTCCGTGCTCAGATGTTATAAGGGGGAAGTGCAGTGATTTGGTTGCTGAGTGAGTTACTTAGATAACCGCCTGTGTTCAGTCGTTGTGAGTTATTCGTGTTAGAAGCTTGTAACTGAGGCACAGGGACAATCCGGGAACTCAGAGGAAGGGGAACGTCCGCCGTTGAAAGCCGCTACCAGGCAATGACTGACGGAGACACAGCAGACTGAGAAGGCTTGAGTGTGTGCTCTAGTGAATTAGCAATAGCGCTTCAGTTACTTGTAGCTACGAGTTCAGTGCATAACTATTAATAAATGCGATTACCAGTCCAAACCCCATCTCCAACCACTCATAAACGCTACAATATTTATCAGGACGAAATAAGTTTACAGCAATATTTTCATACGATATATGAATTTCACTCTTTACACGCAGTGCAGTTTTTCCATAAAGTTTTATGGGTTACGATAGTGGTTCTCAACCTCTGTCAGACCGCCGCCCGGGAAATTCTTTATCCTATAAGACGTGGGCCCGGTATAACTGATGCCAGGGCCTGCGGTTGAGAAACACTGATCTAGGACCTGTATTTAGTGACTTTTTAGTGCACTATTTAATGACCCTTCCATTATCAAGTCTATGGGATCTGGTTTTGGTATAATTGAAAAATTATAGATTGTAATTATTTGGAAGGACGAGCTAGTGTTCAGATTAAGGTAATATCTCGTCATTTCCAAGGAAAGACAGAAAATCTGCGAGAAACCTGAGAAAGTGTAACCGGTTTCTTGACCGGGATTCGAACCGAGATTCTCCTGGAATCAATCCAGACCACCTGCTCAGTATGACATGAAAAGTCTAGTCAGTGCAGCGGATTCGGAGCCACGTTACGGATGGAAAATAATCGTGGCTCCTAAAGCGACAAATCGCCATTTTGAATTTTAGAAGGCGTTACTTATTCACGGGCGAGGCCAAAGTGTACAAAAGAGCTTGAAATACACGGGAAAATTCCATCCAAATGTTTATTTGGCTGCGTAATTCAGATACAATTCCACCAGATGTCATATGCTGTCAAATATATCAATTTTTGTAGCTGTTGATATTTTCAACACTTGCGTTAAGCAAACAGACTGCATCATTTCGTGTTGAAATGTTGCACTGAGTATACAAGGGCTACGCAGTGCAGCAAGGACACTTTGCATTTGACTTGTTTGTTTCGTGTTCTGCTCCGCGGCGTGTTATTGTAACAGACAAGTGCAACAGAGTAGAAGGCCGCTCTGTGTTACTCAGCTATCACATGTATCTACCTGACTGATGACTGACTGACTAACTACTTCTTTTATTGCTAGTGGGGTGGGATTAAGTCCCTTGTACTGCGGCCACTTCTGGTCTATTGTACCAGCCCCAGATGATAGGTGAGGGTGATTGTGGAGCAATTGGTGGAATGAAGACTGGCAGGGGAAACCGAAGTGCTCGGAGAAAACCTGCCCCATCGCCATTTTGTCCACGAAAATTCCCACTTGACCAGACCCGGGATCGAACCCGGGCCGCCGCAGTGGGAAGCCAACGACTAACCGCTTGATCTATGGCGCGGCCGACTATCTAACGAATCAATCAACCAAACAGCTGTTGGGTCCGTTAGAAAGATCTAACCTCAACCACTGAGTAGGCCTCTCAAACTCCCTCACCTGAAGACGGAAACGAAACCAGTTTCCGAAACGTTGCGTTTAACCCAGCAAACCTGTGTGTCTCACAACATTGTCAGGATCTTTAGAATCTGTCCAGAACAATTGGTAACGCGTGGCGGGGGCTGTTTACCCCAGAGTGGGGCCGACCACTGGTACTTGAGCGCATAGCAGTTGCGCCTTGTTACCCGTGGATCTGACGATGTGTTACGTTCTCAGTTTCAGTCTGCAACAAGCTCCGTCCGCTCCAAGTTCGATGCGAGCTTTTGGAAAGTGTGTCTCAGAGTAGACACACCTACAAACCTGAACGCATTCCCACAGGAACCGGGTCTAGAGCTGAGGACACGTCTTGCTATGGGCCCCTCCACAAGGTCTTGACTGATAAGAGCTATGTCATTATCCTGAATATTGTTCCCCACTGTCGATACGCTGACTGTATCAGCCTGAGTCAAAGTAACGTGACAATTCCACATTTTGTTCTTGGTTTATTGAGACCTCTTGCTTCGTGTTCGCTGTGATCGTGTGTATTCCCTTCCAACATACTGATGAGAGCAGATAAGAAGACAACGAGACTGAGAAGAGGAAGAACAACAACAAGAAGGAAAGGAAACAGACACTGTCACACGATACCTGTATCGTGTGTTGTCCACGAAAGTCTTTCCTGTGACGTGTGTGTAAAATGATAAATGTTGTTTACTGAAATGCTGATGACTCACATAGTAGTAGGGGAAACCCGTAGACATGTACAGCACTAGAAGCACGTCACACAGCACCGCCGTATATATATATACAGCCAGGAAAGCACAGCCACGGTCAAAGCTGTCCACGGAATTTGAAGTGTGCTTACGGAGATAAGAGCCAATATGGTGCTGTCCCCTGTTCCTTTGTTTGTGTCTGCTGTCCTGCTTGTGATATGTGAGTATGGTCTAGAGACATAGAAACGCAGCTCAGAGCTGTAGAAACGTGTACTGTCAATCTTATTCGTGAATGCTGAAGAATACACGTACACACTGACTCACTTTTAATTCGAAATGTTCATTGTTATGTAGCTAATGATGTGCACTCCGGTCACCGTAGCCGAGCGGTCTAAGGCATGCATTGTCATCGCTCGCTCGGAAGCCGGGATCGTGGGTTCAAATCCCACTCAGGGCATGGATGTTTAGTGTTTGTGTGTGTGTACAGGTAGAGGCCTTCCGACGAGCTGATCACCCGCCCAAGGAGTCCTATCGAATGACTAAGACCTAGTAAACCGAAGTGAAACGGAGAGTTTCATGGAGGTAGGTGAAGACCCCAATTGGGGCTGTAGCGCCAAAGTACAGGAATTATGCGCATGAGATATACCCGTAGTAGCGTTCCCATTTAGGTGACATCTATGACGAATGCACAATTCGACTCTGTTATGGGTGATATTTTGACTTCATCTGGCGTAACGTTTTTCAAAACCTATTATATGTGAAAAATTTACTTGGGGTATGACGCCGTGTAGTTTAGTAGATGTTCGCCGACAGGGAGGAAGAACCGTACTGACGCTATCTTCAGGCTGGAAGACAGGCTAAGGGGGCTGTGAGAGAGAAACAACTAATCTACGTCCCGATAATCAGACATATTATTTTAAACGATAATATAGCAATAATAATAAATTCAGAATTCTAACTTCGCCAACAATGTGTGATTTTATTCAGCGGGTTCGAACGGCTCCTATGCGTCCAGCCAGCGGCCATCTTGTGCCACTGTGAAGTGCCGAGCAGGCTTCGTGTGTATACTGCAGCAGGTTCAGTGCGTCACCGCTCCGTGCTACTCCCAGCCTGTCTGCATCCCCGTGGAGGAAGGTTCGTATAGCGCTGCGAGCAACTGCTACTCAGGGAGATCCCCGTGCGTTACCGTGTTCAAAATCTCACCACTAAACTCAACCAAAGCCGGATGAATTTAATCCTCACCCTCTATATCTAGCAAGTACTTCTTCCCTTCCGGTTCACCGATTCAAATTCTGTACACATTCTTGGTTCCTCCCATTCATGCTACACTTCACGCCCTTCTCATCCAGTTTCATTTGATCCCACTAATAATATTTACAGTTCATAGATCTTGGACAGGCCGGTCACGGTAGCCGAGCGGTCTAAGGCATGTAATGTCTTCGCTCGCTCGGAAGCCGGGATTGTGGGTTAGAATCCCACTCAGGGCATGGATGTTTGTGTGCGTTTTTCTGTGTTTGTCTACAGGTAGAGGCCTTGCGACGAGCTGATCACCCGCCCAAGGAGTCCTACCATATGTGTAAGATCTAGAAAAACCGAAGTGAACGGAAACGTTCATGGAGGTAGGGGCTGTGTGCCAAAGTAAAATAAAAGATCTTGGACAGATAGAATGGACTGATCTGGCTCACGATAAGAACAAATGGAGCGCCTTTGTTAACATGGGAATGAACCCTGGGGTTCCATAAAATGTTGGGAAATTCTCCCAAATACACTGCTAGGCCTGTTAGTATGTAACTATAATGCTCAACTCAAGAAGTATTAAATGGGCAGGGCAAGAAGAACGCGTGAGAAGAAGGGGAACACATGCAGGATCCCGTATTAAAGCCAATAGCAAAAACATCATTAGGAAGACATGGGCGTATGTGTAAGGATAGTGTTAAAATGGATCTTAGAGAAATAGGATGGGATAGTATGGGCAGGACCCATTTGAATAGGAATAGGAACCAGTGGGGGGATCTTGTGAACAGGCAATGAACCTACAGGTTTCATAAATTTATCTGAAATTCTTAAGTAGCTGAGCGACTAGCGCTGAGTTAGTTAATATTGAGGTACAAAAGGAACACAATGTGATCACAATTGGCATGTGAGGCCCCCCTCGCTAACATCAGATTTTACCTTTTATTTGCAGTTCCTCCACTAACTTGTGCGACTTTCGACTGTGTCCCGGGATACTATTGCGTACTGGAACGAGTTCTGTGCAACAAGAAGCCATGTCCAATAAGACCTATCTGTGTTGAAGGTTGGTTTCCAGTATAACCGCTCTGGGCCATGTTCATGTCAACTCCAAGTACATACATATGGCCCAACATTTAGTCCATGAGACCTCAGGGCGTCAAGTACACTTCTTACCTGGCCAACTAGAAAGTGTCGGACTAAACTGGCTTCTAGTTAATGAGTCCGGGTGACCCAGATAACTTTAAAATATTACCGCCATAATGCCTGTCACATCACCGCTGCCAGCCTTAGAAGCTAAAGACAATGATTAAGGATATGTTAAAACGACGTGGCATGTATTTTACACTTATTCGGGTCACCCGATAATACGTAAGTAGATGACGTGCAAGAACTTTGGCATATGGTCGGGTATGAAAGTAGAATGCATGGGGAAGCAGCTCCGTTGTGTTGGTACCCGTCTCCGCTACCGGGCTATGTGATCCGCACAAAGCCAGGCAGCGGTATGACCTGCTTCACCTTTGCCCGCCTTGTTCGGGCTACTACGCATGTCAATGTTCGTTACTGTTTCCAAACAACAGAGCAGAGTTTACGAGTTGGAGCGTTTTCAAGTACCAAGGTTTTAATATTTATATTCACCTGCGGTTTGTTTAATGACGCTGCCCACAACTGAGATTATATAGTAGCAGAGACTGGGTGAGAGTGAACAATGATTTGGAAAGATGTGGAAGGAAGCGGTAGTGGCATATTTTAATGTATTAATAAAGTATTGCCTGGACAGACTGAAGAAATTTACGGAAACGTAGTCAGGATAATGGATCCACTTGCCGCAACTCGAACCCAACACCTCTTAATTCAAGCTAAAGCGTCATCGGTTCCAAGTCAAAGACAGATTTACTTTAAAACTAGCAGTTTACTGCCAATCAGTTCATCTTGGCGCCAGTCACCTCGAGACTCACGACCAGACTTCTATTTGCAACGGGACCATAGCCATAGCCCTCATGCAGCATCTTCGGAAGATCGCTCCTCCCTATATAGTCTCTGCACGGGCCGCACAGAAAACACCTATTGCCACAGCTTCTCTTTTTTGCTTGAGTGTCTGTTGTGGCGATCATCTGTCTGTTGCTGTGACTTTGCGTAGCAACGGGCGTGTTTGCAGAGTCATTTGCTAACAACGGCTATCTCTGTCGGCTTTCAGCAGACATGTCACAACAGTATATTCACTTCGACCAGTTTTGTAATATGACGAGCTAAGTGGCTACTACCAGTAATGGCTTTATGCATTAAATTGTTGCCAGGCAAATAAACAGCAGTGAACATGTGTAATGTGGGCATATTTATGGTTGATTAACAAAGAGAATGTCACTGGGGAAGGAATGTCGAATCCGGTTTACTTTGTAAGGAAATCTGTGGCAATGAGGGCAACGGCAGTGCTCACAAATAATTACGATGATGAGAATAATAAAAATAATTCCATTATTCTTAATCTGCAGCACCAATAGAGTGAGGGGAGCAGACGTCTGGCTCAGTTGGCCCACCTGCGTGTCCTGCAAGCAAACACTGTGCTGCACCTGCAAGGTACTGACTGTATCAGGCTGAGTCAAATAAATGTAAAAGTTTCGCATTGTATCCTGTTTGTATTCACCCTTATCCACTCTTGTCTTATGGTCGACTTTCCGATACAAATACAGAGCAGGATACTGTCACACTGATACGTATCAGGCAGGAACTGAAAGACACGGAGTGAGGTGTTGATGAAACAACATCCAATCGGAGCAAAAATGACTGTGGCGCCGATCCGCAGTTCCTCTGCTGTATCAGCTGTTCTGCTTGTGTTGTGAGACCATGGCCCGTGGGTGTGAATTAGAAACGGTACGTCAGAGGTACTGATATGTGTAGTAGCAAGTTAGCAGGTAGACAAGCGGGTACAAATTAGTGAAGTTTTGCATTTAGTAACACAGTATTACTAGAAAGGAACATACAGATAGCTATCCGTGTAACATGCCGTGGGCGCCCATAGGATTGTGAGTCGTCGGGGCTCCCACATTTCCTAGAAAATGGGCTCATAACTGGCGCTCTGTTTGTTTGCCTTACACGACGGACGACAGCATTTTACCTCCAGGATACCTGATTCATATTTCTGTTAGAGACTGAGTCGAACCCAGGGCCATAATGCGGCTGGAAGTATTAGGTCAATTGAAAAATCAAAGTGAACACATTGGGGATCGAACCCGCGACCTTCCGGTTTTTAGCAGTGCCTTAACGCTACCGTGTGCCACAAATTCTCCTTCGGAATATCATGGAAATTGGAAGGTTATTTAACAGTACTGTATCAACTGCGACGAGTTTCGTACAGCTAAGGCAGTAAAGAAACTGACTGCTAATTACACGGAAGAATCAGAGATTTTTCTCTATTCGCTACACAGCTACTGCGTCTACCTAGACTAATATCAGAAAAATAACATGAGATATTTCACAGGTGATTAAGCGGCCAGGGCGTGAAACTGACCAGTTACCTTTATCTGAAGATGAGATCTGTAATATGTGGATATGCTCTCATGCTCCGTATGCACTTTCGTGGCAGTGAGTCTTCGTATGTGTTGCACCAGTTTGTGAGTTTATTTCGAAACATGTTGTGTTGGTTAGACTCATTGCTTCATAAAGGCGCTTATCACGCGTGTGCTGTGCTGTCATTGGCAGGAGGTGGATGTGCGGATTCCGCTGAAGGCAGACCAACTGCGTTTTACATCTGTGCCTCTGAGAGCTTTCTGAGAATTTACGTGGCACTGACTAATGTAAACATGATCAGATAAATGCGTTCTCGGAATTATATAATATATATTTATTGATGCTTTTTCAAA
>NW_019724725.1:0-521 GCF_002891405.2 Cryptotermes secundus
CAAGCTAGCAACCCAAAGCTAGCAAGCTAGCAACGAAAATCTAGCAAGGTAGCTACGAAAAGCTAGCAAGCTAGCAACGCAAAGTTGGCTAGCTTGCAACGCTAAATTGGCAATGTAGCAACACATATCTTGCAATCTAGCAAGCTATCAACGCAAAGCTAGGTATCTAGCAACTCAAATCTAGCAAGCTAGCAACGCCAATCTAGCAAGATAACAACGCACACCTATCAAGCTGGCAAAGCAAAATATCAAGCTAGGAACTCAATGCTAGCATGCTAGAAACCCAAACCTAGCATGCCTACCACGCAAAGCAAGTTAGCTAGCAACGCAAAGATAGGAAGTAGGCTACGCCAATCTAGCTATATAGCAAGTTAGCAAACCAAAGCGAGCAAGCTATCAACGCCAAGCTAGCAAGGTAGGAACGCAAACCTATCAAGCTGGCAACGCAGACTATCAAGCAAGGAACTCAATGCTAGCAAGCTTGAAACCCAATGCTAGCAAAATAGCAACGCAAATCTTGC
>NW_019724726.1:0-727 GCF_002891405.2 Cryptotermes secundus
AGGCTGAGTCGACCCCAGGGCCACAGTGCGGCTGGAAGGAGTAGGCCAATTGAAAAACCCAATGACCTCATCGGGAATCGAACCCGCGAACTTCCATCTCGTAGCACAGTGCCTCGAACAACTATGCTAAGGTGTTCAACTTGATTAGATGGTACACCTGGCTCTACAAGACGTTTCGAGAGTTGCAGCAATATCAGGATACAAAGAAAATGTGAAATGTAAAAGAAGATCACAAAGGTAGCAGTAAAATTATTCTTTCTCACTAATTTAATGCCTATCAACAGCAGATGTTACATCCTATTTCATTTATCCTCAGTTCAATCAAAGACGAACATTACTGCCTTCTGGTATGTACCGCCACGTGACCCGGAGATGTTCATTGACGATTCCAGCGAAAGTGTTGTCTCCGTCTTCCTAGTATGTCATTTCTACCTTGAAGATGGAAGCAGAACCCTTTTCCTTTCCGAAACGCCAGTGTACATGTACCAGAGTACTCAGCGTTACAATCTATAAGACTGCAAATTCACAGTTACTGCCGTAAAATCCTCAAATCCCACATATCTGAAAGCCATTCAATTGCCAAATTTACGTGACGTCGAATTACAGGAAAAAACTCCGTGATTTTAGTCCGCAAGTGAACTATACCGACCGAGAGACCGCTGCTTGTCGGCGAAGTTTTGTGCCAACATAGGCCGCGCCATAGCTCAAGCGGTTAGTCGCTGGCTTC
>NW_019724727.1:0-1279 GCF_002891405.2 Cryptotermes secundus
CGCAAAGATAGCAAGCTAGCAACGCAAAGGTATCAAGCTAGAAACTCAAATCTAGAAATTTAGAAGCTAGGAACGGAAATCTAGCAAGATAGCATCGCAAAGATAGCCAGCAAGAAGCGCAAAGCAAGCAAGCAAGCTAGCAAGCAACGCAAATTAAGCAAGCCAGCAAGCAGCGCACAGCTATCAAGCTTACAAGGCAAATGTAGCAAGCTAGCAACGTAAAGCTAGCAAGCTAGCAACGGAAAGCTGACAAGTTGGCAACACAAAGCTAACAACCTAGAACGGAAACCTAGCAAGCTAGCAACGCAAAGCTAGCAAGCTAGCTAGGGAAAGCTTGCAAGTTAGCAACACAAAACTAACAACCTAGATCGGAAACCTAGCAAGATAGCAACCCAAAGCTAGCAAGCGTGCTACGCAAACATATCAAGTTTGCTACGCAAAGATAGCAAGCTTGCAACGCAAAGCTAATAAGATGCAATGCAATGCTAGCAAGCTAGCAACGCAAAGCTAGCAAGCTAGCAACGCATAGCTAGCAAGATAGCATAGCAAAACTAAAGCAAGAAAATCTAATTAAGCAAGCAAGCAACGCAAAACAAGCAAGCAAGCAAGGAACGCAAAAATAGCAAGATAGTAACGGAAAGCTAGCCAGCTAGCAACGCAAAGCTAGCAAGGTAACAACGCAGAGCTAGCATGCTAGCAATGTAAACAAAGCAAGCTAGCAACTCAGATCTAGAAAGCTATCAATCTAGCAACGTAAATCTAGCGGGGAACAACGGAAATCTAGCATGCTAGCAACGAAAAGCTAACAATTTAGCAACACAAAGATAGCAAGCTAGCAAAGAAACTAGGAAGTTAGCAAAGCAAATCTAGCAATCTAGCAACGGAAATCTAGCAAGCAAGCAACGGAAATGTAGCAAGCTAGCAACGCAAATCTTGCAAGCAACAACGCAAATCTGGCAAGCTATCAAATTAGCAACGCAAATCTAGCGGGAAAGGACAGAAAGCTTGCAAGCTAGCAACAAAATTCTAGCTAGCTATCAACACAAATCTAGCAAACAAGAAACTCAAAGCAAGCATGCAAGCATTGAACTAAAAGCAAAAATGCAAGCACAGTACGCAAAGCTAGCATGCTAGCAAAGAAAAGCTAGCAAGATAGAAACGCAAATTTAGCAAGGTAGCAACTCAAATCTAGCAAGCTATTAACGCAAGGCTAGCAAGCAAGAACCGCAAAGCATACAAGCAAGCAACGCAAAGCTAGCAAGCCAGCAAAGCAAAGCTT
>NW_019724727.1:1351-8432 GCF_002891405.2 Cryptotermes secundus
AACGCAAAGAAATCAAACAAACAAGCAACGCAAACAAAGCAAGCAAGCAACTAAAGCAAGCAAACTATTAAGCAAAGTAAAGCACGCAAGTAACGCAAAACAAGCAAGCTACCAAGGAACGCAACGCAAGGAAGCAAGCTAGAAAGCAACCAACGAAAACTAGCTAACGAGCAAGCAACAAAATGCAAGCAAGCTACGCAAAGCAACCAAGCAAGCAAGAAACTCAAAGAAATAAAGGAACGCAAAGCAACCAAGCAACCAAGGAACACAAAGCAAGTAAAGCAAGCAAGGAACGAAAAGAAAGCAAGCAGGCAAGCAGGCAAGAAGTCAACGCAAACAGGCTAGCAACGCAAAGCTAGCAAGCTAGCAACGCAAAGATAACAAGCTAGAAAGCAAAGCTAACAAGCTGGCAACGCAAAGCTAGCAAGCTAGGAACGCTAAGCTACCAAGCCAACAACGGAAAGCTAGCAAGCTAGCAACGCAACGATAGCTAGCTAGCAACGCCTATCTAGGTAGATAGCATCGCAATGCTAAAAGCAAGAAATTCAAATCAAGCAAGCAAGCAACGCAAAGCAAGCAAGCACGCAAGGAACCCAAAGCTAGCAAGATAGAAACGCAAATCTAGCAAGCTAACAACGCAAAGCTAGCAAGATAGAAACGGAAAGCTAGCAAGATGGCAACGCAAAGATAGCAAGCTTGCAAAGCAAAGCTAGCAAGGTAAAAACGCAAAGCTAGCAAATTAGCAATGCAAAACTTGTAAGCAAGCAAAGCAAATCTAGCAAGCAATCAAACTAGCAACGCATATCTAGCGGGCAACAACGGAAAGCTAGCAAGCTAGCAACGAAAACTAGCAAACTAGCAACACAAACCTAGCAAGCTAGGAACGCAAAGCTAGCAAGCTAGCAAAGCAAAGCTAGCAATCTAGCAAAGCAAAACTAGCAAGATAGCAACGCAAAGGTAGCAAGGTTGCAAGGCAAATCTAGCATGAGTGCAACGGAAAAATAGCAAGTCAGCAACGTAAAAATTGCAAGATTGGAACGCAAATTAGCAAGCAAGAAACACAAATCAAGCAAGCTAGCAACACAAAGCTAGCAATGTAGCAACGCAAAGCTAGCAAGCTAGCAAGCTAGCAACGCAAAGCCAGCAAGCACGCAACGCATTGCTAGCAAGCTAGAAACGCAAAGCTAGCAAGCTAGCAAAATATATCTAGCAAGCTAGCAAAGCAAAGCTACCAAGCTAGCAACGCAAAACTAGGAAGCTAGCAACGCAAAGTGACCAAGTTAACAAAGAAAAGCTAGCAAGCAAGCAACGCAAAGCTAACAAGCTTGCAACGCAAATGTAGGAAGCTAGCAATGCGAAGCTAGCAACGCAAACAGTGCAAGCTAGCAACGGAAAGCTGGGAAGCTAACAAAGCAAAGCGAACAACCTAAATCGCAAAGCTAGTAAGCTAGCAAAGCAAAGGTAGCAAGCGTAGTACTCAAAGATAGCAAGCTTGTTACGCAAAGATAACAAGCTTGCAACGCAAAGCTAATAAGCTAGCAACGCAAATCTAGCAAGTTAGCAACGCAAAGCTAGAAAGCTAGCAACGTAAATCTAGCAAGCTAGCAAGCTAGCAACGCAAATCTAGCAAGTTAACAATGCAAAACTAGCAAGCTAACAATGCAAAGCTAGCAAGGTAACAACGCAAAGCTAGCAAGCTAGCAATGCAAATCTAGCAAGTAAACAACGCAAATTTAGCAAGCTCTCAAACCAGAAACGTAAGTCTAGCGGGCAACAACGGAAAGCTAGCAAGCTAGCAACGAATAGCTAGCAAGCTAGCAACACAAAATTAGCTACCTAGAAAAGAAACTAGGAAGTTAGCAAAGCAAAGCTAGCAAGCTAGCCAAACAAAGCTAGCATGCTAGCAACGCAAAGCTAGCAAGTGAGCAACGCAAAGCTATCAAGGTAGCAACGCATAGCTAGCAAGCTAGCCAAACAAAGCTAGCATGCTAGCAACGCAAAGCTAGCAAGTGAGCAACGCAAAGCTATCAAGGTAGCAACGCATAGCTAGCAAGCTAGCAACGCAAACCTGGCAAGCAAGCAACCAGAAAGCAAACAAGCAAGCATCGAACTAAAAGCAAAAAAGAAAGCAAGGTACGCAAAACTAGCATGTTAGCAAAGGCAACGCAAACAGGCTAGCAACGCAAAGCTAGCAAGTGAGCAACGCAAAGCTATCAAGGTAGCAACGCATAGCTAGCAAGCTAGCCAAACAAAGCTAGCATGCTAGCAACGCAAAGCTAGCAAGCTAGCAACGCAATCTATCAAGCAAGCAACGCAAACAAGCAAGCTAGCAAACGCAAAGCTAGCATGCTAGCATCGCAAATATATCAAGCTTGAAAAAAAAGCTAGCAAGCTGGGAACGCAAAACTAGCGAGCTAGGAACGCTAAGCTAGCAAGCCAACAACGGAAAATAAGCAAGCTAGCAACGAAAACGCTAGGAAGCTTGCAACGCATATCTAGTAAATTAGCATCGGAAAGCTAAATGCAAGGTACTCAAATCAAGCAGGTAAGCAAAGCAGAACAAGCAAGGAACGCAAAGCTAGCAAGATAGAAAAGCAAATCTAGCAAAATAGCAGCGCAAAGCTAGCTAGCTTGCAACGCAAATCGAGCAAGATTACAACGCAAAGCTAGCAAATTAGCAATGCAAAGCTAGGAAGCAAGCAAAGCAAATCTAGCAAGCTATCAAACTAGCAAAGAAAATCTAGCGGGCAACAACGGAAAGCTAGCAAGCTAGCAACGAAAACTAGCAAACTAGCAACACAAACCTAGCAAGATAGCAACGCAAAGCTAGCAAGCTAGCAAAGCAAAGCTAGCAATCTAGCAAAGCAAAACTAACAAGAGAGCAACGCACAGCTAGCAAGGTAGCAACGCAAATCTAGCATTATAGCAACGGAAAAATAGCAAGCTAGCAACGTAAAAATAGCAAGCTTGCAACGCAAACTAGCAAGCAAAAAACACAAAGCAAGCAAGCAAACAACGAAACCAAAGACAGCAATTAAGCAAGCAACGCAAAACTGGTAAGCTAGCAACGCGAAAATAGCAAGCGAGCTACGCAAATTTGTCAAGCTACGAAGCAAGCAACGGAAAGCTGGCATGCTAGCAAAGCAAAGCTGGCAAGCTAGCAACGCAAATCTAGGAATCTAGCTACGCAAAGCTAGCAAGCAAGAACCGCAAAGCAAACAAGTAAGCAAGCAACGCAAATCAAGCCAGCCAGCAACGGGAATCTAGCAAGCTAGCAACGCAAAGCTAGCAAGCTTGCAACGCAAAGCTAGCAAGATAACAACGCAAAGCTAACAACGCAATACTAACAAGCTAGCTACGCAAAGCTAGCAAGCTAGAAACGCAAAGCTAACATGTTAGCAAACGCAAAGCTAGCAAGATAGCAACGCAAAGCTAGCAAGCTAGCAACGCAAAGCTAGCAAGCTTGAAACGAAAATCTAGCAAGTTGTAAGTTAGGAACGCAAAGCTAGCAAGATAGCATCGCAAAGATAGCCAGCAAGAAACGCAAAGCTAGCAAGCTAGCCAAACAAAGTTAGCAAGCTAGCAAGGCAAAGCTAGCAAGCTAGCAACGCAAAGCTAGCAAGCTAGCAACAAAATCTATCAAGCTAGCAACGCAAATAAGCAAGCAAGCAAACCAAAGCTAGCAAGCTAGCAACGCAAATATAACAAGCTAGAAAAGAAAAGCTAGCAAGGTGTGAAACCAAAGCAAGCTAGCTAGGAACGCTAAGCTAGCAAGCCAACAACGGAAAATTAGCAAGCTAGCAAAGCAACGCTAGCAAGCTAACAACGCATATTTAGCAAGATAGCATCGCAAAGCTAAAAGCAAGAAACTCAAATCAAGCAGGCAAGAAACGCAAAGCAAGCAAGCAAGCAACGAATGCAAAGCTAGCAAGATAGAAACGCAAATCTAGAAAGCTAACAACGCAAAGCTAGCAAGATAGAAACGGAAAGCTAGCGAGATGGTAACGCAAAGCTAGAAAGCTTGCAAAGCAGAGCTAGCAAGGTAACAACGCAAAGCTAGCAAACTAGCAATGCAAAGCTAGCAAGCAAGCAAAGCAAACCTACCAAGCTATCAATCTAGAAATGCAAATCTAGCGGGCAACAGCGGAAAGCTAGCAAGCTAGCAACGAAAATTAGCAAAATAGCAACACAAATCTAGCAAGCTAGCAACGCAAATCTAGCAAGCTAGGAACTCAAACCGTGCAAGCAAGCAAGGCAAATCTAGCATGCTAGCAAGCTAACAACTAAAAGGTAGCAAGCTAGCAAAGCAAAGGTAGGAAGCTAGCAACGCAAATCTAGCACGCTATTAACACAAAGATAGAAAGATAGTAACACAAAACTAGCAAGGTGGCAACGCAAATCAAGCAAGCTAGCAACAGAAAGGTACATGCTAGCAACGCATAGCTAGCAAACTAACAAGATAGCAACGCGAAATTTGCAAGCTTGTAATGCAAAGCTAGAAAAGTAGCAACGCAAACTTGCAAGCAAGAAACGCAAAGAAGCAAGAAAAGAGCAAGCTACGCCAAGCTAGCAAGCAAGCAACGCAAAGCTATCAAGCTAGAAAAGCACATTTAGCAACCTCAAAACTAGCAAGATAGCAACGCATTCTATCAAGCTAGCAACGCAATCAAGCAAGTTAGCAACGAAAAGCTAGCAAGCTAGCAAGGAACTCAAAGCTAACAAGATAGAAACGCAAATCTAGCAAGCTATTAAACTAGCAACGCAAATGTAGCACGCTAGCAACGCAAAGGTAGCAAGCTAGCAACGCAATCAAGCAAGTTAGCAACGAAAAGCTAGCAAGCTAGCAAGGAACTCAAAGCTAACAAGATAGAAACGCAAATCTAGCAAGCTATTAAACTAGCAACGCAAATTTAGGGGGCAACAACGGAAAGCTAGCCAGCTAGCTACGAAAACTAGGAAACTAGCAACAAAAATGTAGCAAGCTAGCAACGCAAAGGTAGCAAGCTAGCAAAGCAAAGCTAGCAATCTAGCAAAGCAAACATAGCAAGATAGCAACGAAAGCCAGCAAGGTAGAAACGCAAAGCTAGTAATCAAGCAACGCAAAAATAGCAAGCGAGCAACTCAAATCTGTCAAGCTACGAAGCTAGCAACGCAAAACTTGCATGCTAGAAAAGCAATGCTGGCAAGCTAGCAACGCAAAGCTAGGAATCTAGCTACGCAAAGCTAGCAAGCTAGAACCGCATAACAAACAAGTTAGCAAGCAACGCAAGTAAAGCCAGCCAGCAACGGAATGTTAGCAAGCTAGCAAAGCAAAGCTAGCAAGTTAGCAACGCAAAGCTAGCAAGCAAGCAACGCAAAACTAGCAAGCTAGCAACGCAAAGCTAGCAAGCTTGAAACGCAAATCTAGCAAGTTGAAAGCTACGAACGCAAATCTAGCAAAATAACATCGCAAAGATAACCAGCAAGAAAGGCAAATCAAGCAAGCAAGCAAGCGACGCAAAGCTAGCAAGCTTGCAACGCAAATGTAGCAAGCTAGCAACGCAAAGCTAGCAAGCTAGCAACGGAAAGCTGGCAAGCTCTCAACGTAAACGTAGCAACCTAGAACACAAAAGAAGCAAGCTAAGAACTCAAAGCTAGCAAGCGAGCTACGCATAGATAGCAAGCTTGCTACGCAAAGATAGCAAGCTAGCAACGCAAAGCTAGCAAACTTGAAACGCAAATCTAGCAAGTTGCAAGCTAGGAACGCAAAGCTAGCAAAATAGCATCGCAAAGATAGCCAGCAAGAAACGCAAAGCAAGCAAGCAAGCAATCAACTCAAATCTAGCAAGACAGCAAGCAACGCAAAGCTAGCAAACTTGCAACGCAAATGTAGCAAAATAGCAACGCAAAGCTAGCAAGCTAACAACGGAAAGCTGGCAAGCTATCAATGGAAACCTAGCAACCTAGAACGCAAAGCCCGCAAGCTAGGAACTCAAAGCTAGCAAGCGTGCTACGCAGAGATAGCAAGCTTGCTACGCAAAGATAGCAAGCTTGCAACGCAAATCTAGTAAGCTAGCAACGCAAAGTTAACAATCTAGCAACGCAAAACTAGCAAGCTAGCAACGCAAAGCTAGCAAGCTTGAAACGCAAATCTAGCAAGTTGAAAGCTACGAACGCAAATCTAGCAAAATAACATCGCAAAGATAACCAGCAAGAAACGCAAATCAAGCAAGCAAGCAAGCAACGCAAAGCTAGCAAGCTTGCAACGCAAATGTAGCAAGCTAGCAACGCAAAGCTAGCAAGCTAGCAACGGAAAGCTGGCAAGCTCTCAACGTAAACGTAGCAACCTAGAACACAAAAGAAGCAAGCTAAGAACTCAAAGCTAGCAAGCGAGCTACGCATAGATAGCAAGCTTGCTACGCAAAGATAGCAAGCTAGCAACGCAAAGCTAGCAAACTTGAAACGCAAATCTAGCAAGTTGCAAGCTAGGAACGCAAAGCTAGCAAAATAGCATCGCAAAGATAGCCAGCAAGAAACGCAAAGCAAGCAAGCAAGCAATCAACTCAAATCTAGCAAGACAGCAAGCAACGCAAAGCTAGCAAACTTGCAACGCAAATGTAGCAAAATAGCAACGCAAAGCTAGCAAGCTAACAACGGAAAGCTGGCAAGCTATCAATGGAAACCTAGCAACATAGAACGCAAAGCCCGCAAGCTAGGAACTCAAAGCTAGCAAGCGTGCTACGCATAGATAGCAAGCTTGCTACGCAAAGATAGCAAGCTTGCAACGCAAATCTAGTAAGCTAGCAACGCAAAGTTAACAATCTAGCAACGCAAACCTAGCAAGCTAGCAACGCAACTTAGCAAGCTAGCAACATAAATCTAGCAAGCTTGCAAGATAGCGACGCAAAGGCAGCAAGCTAGCAACGCAAATCTAGCACACTAGCAAGCTAGCAACTCAAAGGTAGCAAGCTAGCAAAGCAAAGATAGCAAGCTAACAACGCAAAGCTAGCAAAGTTGTAAATCAGAGATAGCAAGATAGCAACGCAAAACAAGAAACCTGGCAACGCTAATGAAGCAAGTTAGCAAAGTAAAGGAACATGCT
>NW_019724728.1:0-4700 GCF_002891405.2 Cryptotermes secundus
CCTTTATATTGTGTTTGGCAGCAAGTGTGTTAAATTATGCAAAATGTTATGACAGTTGTGATTTACCATTGCATGTTTGGGGATTTTTGTTTTATATGTCTGTTATGAAGACAGCCTCTGTGGTCTGGTGGTCAGAGTTCCTGGCAACAGAGCCAGAGGTCCTGGCACTACCCGATTTTCTGAGAAGTAGTGTGTCTGGAATGGGGCCCACTCAGTTTCGTGGGGATAATTGAGGACCTACTTATCCTGTCAGAGATGGTCTGTATAGAGGGTATAGTGAGCTTTCCAGTTTTCTTCTCCCACTGTGAAAGTGATTTCAGGATTCAGGACCCAAGTTTAAGTTTGCTACCATGTACTTTGCATGCAATCCTCCTAATTTAAGTTTATGAGAATTAACCCCATTTGCTGTAAATGCAATATGCTGTAAACCCTCAGTATCTGAGGGTCATACAACTCAGCTCCTTGATGCAAGGGGAGGACCTTCTTTTCTTGGATTACTCACTATCATTTATCGACATGGATGGCAGAGTCCCCATCATGCCACTAGGAAGACCAAGACATTGGTGGTGGATGTTAATAAAATGGATCTTCGAGAGATTGGATGGGGTGATCTGGCTCAGGATAGGGATGAACCTTTGGGTTCCATAAAATGTTGTGAAATTCTTGAGTAGCTGGGCAGCTGGTGGGGTCTCAAGAAGGTTTGAGCTCCATGGATTTAGTTAATTGTCAAGAAAAAGAGGCATTGATGTGAGAAGGAATAATAATGTCACGTGTAGGGTGGTACACATGACACAAATGATGGGTTCTAGTTCGGGTGGTTGGATCTATTAACACTTTGGTTACAACATCTGTTGATTACATATGAATTACAGCGCTAATGCTGAATTACATGCTTCATGATTCACTGTTGCATGCATACTGGGATTCCCAATCTTCATTAGTCTCCTGGAAATGGATCTCAACACAGAAATTATAGTCTCACTGGATTGCACACTCCAGGTATTACACATAAACAAAGTCTTCCAATCACAATTTAAATCCTCACAGGCTGACCTCCTGTATTGTTCTGTACTCCTGGTTCCACTTTGCTCTGTTTAGCATGCTTCTTCTCCTACTATCTCTCGTAACTACTGCAATTCAGAACTCAAGACTCTTGTCACAGACACACACACTCACTTTTAGTTCCAACTCAGTCTCTTCTCCTGAGCCTGCTGCTGCCATTTCTCTCTCGTAACTTGTAACTGTCCTCAGCTGAACTCTCCTCCCTTATATAGCTGAAGGACTGACCATGCATCACATGTAAACACATGCCACAATATGTTGGAAACAATCAGGCATCATAGTTGTGATTCATACTTTAAGATTACAGTGATCAAACATGCAGAATAAACAGAGAGAGAGACACCTGTAAAGTGGAAGAAAGAATATGTTGTCTCCCAAGGTAAACATCTGAAGATGCAGACTTGATAAGTGGCAGATATTTAAGTCCAGTACAGGGGTGGCATGTACAAATGATGCAGAGGAACATGTTTTCTCTGCAGCAAAGGACTTCACTTTGCAAGAATTTGGCATCATAGTTTGAGGCAATGCCAACGAGGAGCCTCTGTATTTTGATATCTCGTCAAGTTACACAATTGGTGATGTAGGTGCAAAATATATTTTCATAAAAACATTAGGCAGTAAAAAAGATTAGAGTGTCTGTAATGTTGAAAAAATTGGCAGGAAGCATAGAACTACCGCTGGATCTGATATTGATTTTTAAAACAGTGCCTAAAGTATAGCCACCAGTGGCAGTAATAATCAGGCGTCAAAGTAAGAAAGAAATGAACTAAGTTCTCTAAAGCACCAGACTGTGCGTATTGTTGAGGAAATGAGGAATGCTTGTGTTGGGTTCACCTGAAGGTCACACTGGATGTGTGATTTATGTAATGAATATTGACCTTGTGGTCATACCTGGAGGGGTGACCTCACAGCTACTTGTCCTAGCAAATAATCATTTTAGACATCATTTGAAACAGTTATATCCTTAATGACTTTTGCCAGAGGATCATGTTCTAACACCAGTTGGGACAATAAGGAAGCCCAGTGTAGAACTTTCGTGGATCAAGATCATGGTAACAGATGTCTCCTGAAGTGGTAGATAAAGAATTTAAAGAGTACTGTACTGGTGTGTTGGATGAACTGGATGGAAGTGAATATGAGGAAAATGTTAAAAATTTGTGGTCATTGGTCTTAAGGGGCTTGGCAGTTTACTTTGACTTTAACTTTGACTTTGATGTGAGGAAGGGGTTGGGAATGCCGGCAGTAACTTAAGAGAGTGAGCAGTGAATGTGAGACAGAAGATGAGAATTGCAAGCACTAAAGCTGAGACAGACAATATGAATGGTGAACACAGTGTTTCTGGTGAAGCTGCATGAAGGCTAGTTACTTCAAGAAGAAAACTACTTTGGTAAATGTCATGTATAACATATTGTGACATGATAGCTGAGAGCCTGAATAGTTAAATATATGCGGCCACTTGTAGGCAATGGTGCGGCAAACACGTCGGCAACGAATAAACAAGCAACACTAGAGGATCCAGTGTTTTCTATGTGGCCAGTCTTAGGCAACAGTGCGGTAAAACGGAACAATATAGGAATTATTGGAAGCGATGTTTTCTGTTCAATCTGTGCTGAGGTTATGCAACCAGGACCAGCTGGTCCAATATGGAGGTTTTCAGTCTTATGCACCAGTCACCATTTACCCTTTACACCCAGGGAGATTCCAGGTACTCATTTCTGTTAGAGGCTGAGTCAACCCCAGGGCCATAGTGTGGCTGGAAGGATTAGGTAAATTGAAAAATCCAAGGACAAACTGATTGGCCATAAACAACCAGTTGATTTTGACTTGCTGTGTGGAGGCTGAAAATAAACATGTTTGTGATATAGGACAAGGCAAAACCAGATGCATAAAATATAAGAGGTTTAAACTTAGTGGTGGTCGAGCTTACATCTGTTCAGGTGACCAAGCTTCTGTTTTAGCATAAGATACATAAGATAGGAATGAACTGTTTTGCAAAGCCTGTACTGCAAAAGGAATAATTTTCAATAACTTTCCATAAATCTGATATGTATGCTTGGTGAAAGGCCAAGCATATGCTATAGGAGACAAACCCATTCTCTCGTCAAAGAGAATGTTACATAAAGACTATTACTGCAAGGGATCAGTTAGAAAAAACAACATTTCTTGTCGTGAGTCTCAAGGGGCTTGACGCCACCTGATTGGCGGTAAACTGCCAGTAGTAAAACTTTGACTGTGTGAATGTTGGATCAAATAGCTCCACTGTAGCCCTGCGAGTCATAGGAGGTGACAAAATGGGAAAGGGAATGTCTGTTCCATTTAGTTGCAGTACATTGTCAGGGATGCTAGGTCTTCTGGAGAAATAGATCGCCTGAGTTTTCCCTTTACTCACCCTTATGTTGCAGCCCTCACACCATGAATTCACTTCAGTGGGACTGTATTGCAGTTTGCAGAGAACACAGTGTTTGTGTTTTTGTCTCCCATAAGTACAGGTATCCGCAAACATAGAAAGATGAGTTTGAGGTGCTGTGGGGGAATCATTTATGTTTTAATGTCGCAGTCACTTTACGAGTGGCAGTTTACCACCAGTCAGTTCATCTTCGCACCAAGCCCCTTCAGACTCACGACCAGAGATTTTTCTCAACTTAACCTTTGCATTCATTGTTCTTTTATAACATCGTTTCTGATGATAAGATGTGTTTGTCTGAATATGCTTGTCCTTTTGCCAAGTGTCTGTATTGCCCATAGAGCATATTATTGGAAATTCTTCCTTTTGCACTATATACAAGTCCTCTTGACAGTCCAGGCTTTGCAAAGCAAATTGTACCCATCATATGTGCCTTATGCTACAAAGGCAGCTTAGTCACTTTAACAGTCGTAAGTTTGATCACTGCCAAGATTAAGTCTGTTATATTTTCTGCGTCTGGCTTCACTTTGTTCTATGGCGCAAACATGTTTATTCTCATGATTTTGTATGATGTCTCCCCGTTGCCTTCACAGTTTTGTTATATAATCGTATACATAGGGAAGGTTGAAATCTGCATGCAAATCATGGACTTGTGTGTAACGTGGAAAATTTCCAGTGGTGCACTGGGATTTTAAGAGGTAGGTGTCTGCTACTAATTCCCATGCTCAGCAAACATAAGTCATTACTGACCTGATCAGTGCCTTATTGAAGGTTAGTTTAATGTTGATGCTTAAATGCTCACTTTTGAATAGGTAGTAAATTGTAAAAAAATGTTCTGAAGGCCTTGGCTTCAATCATTTCTATGTGGTGTCTCCATGTATTTCTCCTATTAAAGATTACACCCAGATATTTTGCATAATTCTGTCCATTCAGTGAAGGATGAGCCTCAGGCCTCCTAAATCTATGAGGAACATAGATGGCCTGGGCCTTACCTGCATTGGTTTTTATACGATAAATGATATAAACTCCGTCTCAAGTGCAAACAATATATTCTGTGTCTTTGATCTTGCTCCCTACACTACATGTTTCGGCCTCAGACGGCCATCATCAGGTGTATAACACTCACATCGCTGTCACACTGCACCCAGTTCAAAATTTAACATCTAAAACACTCTTCCTGTTATTATCAACTTCTACTTCGTTGATAGCTGTCCACCTGTAGATTACTTCACAC
>NW_019724728.1:5761-8947 GCF_002891405.2 Cryptotermes secundus
TGTCTTGTATTTCTACTATGTATATCAGTTGTAAACTGATATAAATTTATATTATCAACCACAAAGCATAATAAAGAGTAAATATACTGAGACTGAAGAGGAAGAATTTTCAATGTCACGAATAGCTGCCTACAAGAGTTCCTGTAACCAGTACCTGTGATTATTCTAAGTACTCTTTTCTGTACACGAAAAACACTTATAGCATATGATGAATTACCCCAAAATACAATACCAAATTTCATGAGTGAATGAAAATAAGCATAGTACACCGTTACTAATGTTGCCTGATTAACATATGGCTTCAAGGCTCTAATAGTAAAGCAAGCAGTGTTGAGTTTGGAAAGTAGTTGGTCAATATGTTTCTTCCATGACAGAGTATTTACAATATTAATACCCAGAAATTTAGTAGATCTTGTACTCAAAATATTCTTATTTCCATTGTTAATACTGATGGAATTGCACTGCTCCTCTATGTTTTTGGCTATAAATTTAATAAAATGCGTTTTCGAGAGATTTAGGGATAATAGGTTTGCATTGAACCATGTAATTAAAATATTGGAGACTTCCTTAAGTCTGTCTAGAAGAGTAAACGGGTCAAATTCCTTGATAATTACACTGGTATCATCCGCAAAGAGAATAGGGGTGGAAACCTTATTTAGGATTAACGGAAGATCATTGATATAAACTAGAAAAAGCAAGGGCCCAAGAATGGAACCCTGGGGGACTCCATGAGAAATTTCACCCCAGTTGGAATAAGTACTTGAGCTAGAATGTTTTGATTGTAATCTTATTCTTTGAAACCTACCATTCAAATAAGATGCTATTAATTTGTGAAGTGGGCCAGATATACCATAAAATTCCAATTTAGATAACAATATCCCATGGTTAACACAGTTGATAATGAAAGGAAGAGTGTTTTAGATGTTAAATTTTGAACTGGGTGCAGTGTGACAGCGACGTGAGTGTTATACACCTGATGATGGCCGTCTGAGGCCGAAACATGTAGTGTAGGGAGCAAGATCAAAGACACAGAATATATTGTTTGCACTTGAGACGGAGTTTATATCATTTATCGTATGGAGTGCAACAGGATGCTTAAATATAATATTGGTTCTTATGTTCCACCGCTCAAACATCTCATTAGTACTGAGACCTTGCTGCACCTTATGAGAACATAACCAATTTTATGGTCTATATACAGGTGTCAGCAGCAAAGAGACCTAGATAGACACCAGGTGTTTGAAGCATATGATTTGTATGTATGCTTTACAATGTGTGGGACAAGACAAAGCCTTCTGGCACCCCTGCTTACATATTCCTTCATGTAGAGATTTCACCTATGACCAAAACTCTGAATTTTCTCTGATAAAGAAAAGGAACTTGATTAGATTGATCAAAAATTTTAAGTCTGATAAATTAAATATCAAGCCAAGGTGCCATATTGTATCAAAGGCTTTTTCATTATCCAAGAATAATGCAGCCATAGATAGGTTGTTCAAATTTAAGGTGATGTGGTCCATAAGCCTCATACTTTGAAGTGTTTTGCTGTGATGGGCGTGGAAACCAAACTGGCTTGCATTAAGCAGGCCTCTTCAGTGTGCCTTTGGACTACTTTCAGAATAATTTTTTCAAATAATTTGCTTGTTGTAGACGAGGCTAACCCTTTCAAGGCTTTGAAAAATGGGATTTAAATAAATATGTCAGGCATACCAATGATCTTCATGGAAGATTCCTTAGACATTTATTTGAAATACCAGCAGCTCCACAAACCTTTCACAATTTCAGTGAATTTACAAATTTATATATATCACAAGGCCGTACTTTTCCCAATGGGGTGTCATCTGCAGATGCGAGCAGAGATTGGACTCTAATCTTCACCTGTCACTCGTGGTTTTTGTCACAGGTCATGAAATGTGAACAAGTTTTCTAAAGAATTCAATCACATTGGCTTTTTCATTCAGGTGATACATTATTCCTAAGGTTCACAAATAGTGGTTGGTGCCTTTGCCCAATCGCTTTTGATGAGTGATTTCCCAGTAGGCCACACAGTTTGAGGTGTGACTTCAGTTTCCTACATGTATTTCCCACCATCCACTTCTAGGTTCGCTATTTTGCCTTAAGCCATTATGTCACAATATATGTTACTCAGAATATTTAGGCTTGTAACGGCCCACAGACCAGATTGCTGTACTTCCAAAGTGTTTGTAGCAAGCTAGACATTATTCTTTGCAGTGTAACAGATAATTTTGCTTTGTAGGGCTCTGACATTGTTGAACTGCTGCTTGATCTATCAAGCATTGCCGGAGCTCAAGATACAAATGAAACATTTCTTTGCATTCTCAATACAGTTGCTGATGTTGCAGGTGAGTATAGTTAATTTTCCATTCCAATTGTGTATTAAATAATTGTGAATCCATTGTTCTATCTAAAAGTAAAAGTAAAGCTATCCCTATACCAGGCTATGAAGGTCCATAGGGTTGTGAGACGAGGGTCCCACATTATCTACACAATCGGCTCTTAAGATGGTGGTAAGGTTGTCAGCCTTGCGCACCGGCTGCACTCTACTCCCCAGGAAAATTATTTAATTAATTCCTGGTACTCATTTCTGTTAGAGGCTGAGTCAACCCCAGTTCCGTAGTACGGCTGGAAGGATTAGGTCAGTTGAAAAAAATCCAGTCACCTCATTGGGACATGAACCTGTGACCTTCCAGCTTGTAGCATAGCCCCTCAACCAATTATGCTACTAGTAGTTACTATAGAATTCTGATGATGGTGTATAACACACAGAGATATTGGGTTTTCGGACTTCATCCATCGTTCTGGTTTTTAAGATAGCTAAGAAAAAACACGATGTTTCGGAAACTGGATCTGTTTCCGTCCTCAGGTGAGGTAAAACACCTATTCTGTTGGGTCCCTTAGAAAGAGCTAGCCTCCGAAACGTCATGTTTTTTCTTAGTTATCTTAAAAAACAGGACGATTGATAAAGTCCGATAACCCAATATCTCTGTGAATTACGCTACTGCGTACCCCTCTATCAAAAATGAACTTTCTAACTGCAAAGCTTCTGGAATGTTATCAGTCACATAACTGATGTTCTACTTCGCTTTTGCAGTGTTTTAGGATTATTAATATTGACCTAATCTTTCAGATATTCCTACAGCTGGGAAGCATGAGGAAGCTCGTGGG
>NW_019724729.1:0-8003 GCF_002891405.2 Cryptotermes secundus
GCAATCAAGCTAGCAACGCAATGTTAGCAAGCTAGCAACGCAAAAATAGCAAGCGTGCAACGCAAAGTTAGCAAGATAGCAACGCAGATCTAGCAAGCTAGCAAGCTAGCAAATCAAAGCTAGCAAGTTAAACACGCAAATCTAGTAAGCTAGCAACGCAAGGCTGGCAAGCTAGCAAAGTAAACAAGCAAGCTAGCAACGCAAAGCTAGCAAGCTAGCAACGAAAGCTAGCAAGCTAGCAAAAAGCAAATCTAGCAAGTTAGCAACTCCAAGCAAGCAAGCTAACATCGCAAAGCTAGCAAGCTAGCAACGCAAACTACCAAGCAAACAACAACAAGCTAGCAAGCAAGAAACGAAAACATAGCAAGCTAGCATCGCAAAGCTAGCAAGCTAGCAACGCAAAGCTAGCAAGTTAGCAACGCAAAGTTAGCAAGCTCTCAACGCTAATTTAGAAGATAGCAACGGAAAGCTAGCAAGCTACCAACTCAAATCTATCAATATAGCAACCTAGCAAAGCAAAGCTAGCAAGCTAGCAACGGAAAGCTAGCAAGGTAGCAACGCAAAGCTATCAAGGTAGCAACGCAAAGCTAGCAAGCTGGCAACGCAAATCTAGCAAGGTAGCAATGCAAAGATAGCATGCTAACAATGCAAAGCTGGCAAGCTAACATCTCAAAGCTGGCAAGCTAGCAACGCAAAGCTACAAAGCTAGAAAATGCAAAGCGGCAAGATTCCAAAGCAAAGCTAGCAAGCTAGCAAGGCAAAGCTAGGAAGCAAGCAACTCAAATCTAGCAAGCTAGCAAAGCAATGCTACCAAGCCAGCAAAGCAAAGCTACCAAGCTAGCATCGGAAATCTATCAAGCTAGCAACGGTAAGCTAGCAAGCTCCAACGCAATGCTAGCAAGCTTGCAACGCCAAGCTAGCAAGCTAGCATCGCAAAGCAAGCAAGCTAGCAACGCAAAGCTACCAAGCTAGCAACGGCAAGCTAGCAAGCAAGAAACGCAAAGCTAGCAAGATAGCAACGCAAAGCTAGCAAGCTACAAACGCAAGGCTAGCAAGGTAGCAACGAAGAGCTAGCAAGCTATCAACGCAAAGCTAGAAAGATAGCAACGCATATCTAGCAAGCTACCAACGCAAATTTAGCAATATAGTAAACAAACAACGCAAAGCTAGCAAGCTAGCAATTAAAACGTAGCAAGCTAGGACCGCATATCTAGCAAGCAAGCAACGCAAAGCTATCAAGCAAGCAACGGAAATCTAGCAAGGGAGCAACGGTAAGCTAGCAAGCTTGCAAATCAAAGCTAGCAGGCTAGCAACCCAAAGCTACAAAGCTAGAAAATCAAAGTTAGCAAGCTAGCAACGCAAAGCTACCAACCTAGCAACGCAATGCTAGCAAGCAAGAAACGCAAAGCAAAAAGCAAGCAACGCAAAGCTAGCAAGCAAACCAGGCAAATCTAGCAAGCTAGCAACGGAAGGCTGGCAAGCTAGCAAAGCAAAGTGGCAAGCAAATATCGCAAATCTAGCAAGGGATCAATACAAGATAGCAAGCTAGCAACGCAATCTAGCAAGCAAGCAACGCCAAACTTGCAAGTTAGGTTCGCAAAACTACCAAGCTAGCAACGCAAAGTTACCAAGCTAGCAAAGCTAAGGTAGCAAGCTAGAAAATAAAAGCTAGCAAGCTAGAAACGCAAAGCTAGCAAATTAGCAACGCAAAGCTTGCAATAGAGCAAGCTAGCAACGCAAAGCTAGTAAGCTAGCAACACAAAGCTAGCAAAGTAGCAACGAAAGCTAGCAAGCTAGTCAAGCACATCTAGCAAGATAGCAACGGAAACCTGGCAAGCTTACAAATCAAAGCTGGCAACCTAACAAAGCATAGCTGCCAAGATTCCAACGCAAACCTAGCAAGCTAGCAACAAAAAGCAAGCAAGCAAGCAACGCAAATATAGCAAGCTAGCAAACGCAATGCTAGCAAGCCAGCAACGAATCGCTACCAAGCTAGCAACTCAAAGCTTGCAAGCTAGCAACGCAAACTAGCAAGAGTAGCAACGCAAATTTAACAATCTAGCAAACTAGCAACGCAAAGTTAGCAAGCTAGTAACGCAAAGCAAGCAAGCTAGCAACGCAAAGCTAGCAAGCTAACAACGCAAAGCTAGCAAGCTAGCAACGCAAAGCTTAGGCTAGCAACGCAAAGCTAGCAAGATAGCTACGCAAAGCTAGCAAGCTAGCAACGCAAATCTAATAATCTAGCAAGCTAGCAACGCAAAGCTAGGAAGCTAGCAACGGGAAGCTAGCAAGATAGACAGGCAAATATAGAAAGATAGCAACGCAAAACGCACAAATCTAGCAACGCAAAGCTGGTTCTAGAAACGAAAAGCTAGCAAGCTAAGTAGGCGAAGCTGGAAAGATAGCAACGAATATCTAGCAAACTAGCAACATAGCAACGCATATCTAGCAAGCTAGCCAGCTAGAAACGCAAAGTTTACAAGCAAGCAACGCTAAGCTAGCAAGCTAGCAACGCAAAGCTAGCAAGCTAGCCACGCAAATATAGCAAGCTAGCAACGCATAGCTCCCAAGTTAGAAACGCAAATTGGCCAGCTAGCAACGCAAAGCTAGCAAGCGAGCAACGCAAAGCTAGCAAGGTAGCAACGCAAAGCAATTAAGCTAGCAACGCAGAGCTAGCGAGCTAGCAACGCAAAGAGAGCAACGCAATGATAGGAAGCTAGTATTGCAAAGCCATAAAGCCAGAACGCAAATCTAGCAAGCTAGAATGAAAAGCTAGCGGGCTAGAATCTCAAAGCTAACAAGCTCGCAACGCAAAAATTTAAAGCTTGCAACACAAAGCTAGGAATTTAACAACGACAAACTAGCAATCTTGCAACGCAGAGCTAGCAAGCTATCAACACATATCTAGAAGGCTAGCAACCTAGAAACGCAAAGCTCGCAAGCTAGCAACGAAAAGCTGGCAAGATAACAACGCAAATCTAGCAAGCTAGCAATATAGCAACGCATATCTAACTAGCTAGCGAGCTAGCAACGCAAAGGTAGCAAGTTAGAAAAGCAAAGTTAGCAAGCAAGAAACGCGAAGCTAAGAAGCAAACAACGCAAAGCTAGCAAGCTGGCAACGCAAAGCTAGCAAGATAGCAACGCAAAGTTAGCAAGATTACCACGTCAATATAGCAAGTTAGCAACGCATACCTGGCAAGCTAGCATTGCAAAATTGCAAGCGAGCAACGCAAAACTAGCAAGCTAGCAACGCAAAGATAGCAAGTTAGCATTGCAAAGTTAGCAAGTTGGAACGCAAATCTAGCAAATTAGAACCCAAATCTAGCAAGCTAGGGACGCAAACTTGGAAGTTAGCAAAGCCAAGCTAGCCAGCTAGCAATTTAAAGCTAGCAAAATAGCAACGCATATCTAGCATGCTAGCAAGCTAGCAAAGGATAGCTAGCAAGATATCAACGCAAAGCCGGGAACGTAGCAATGCAAAGTTAGCAAGCAAGCAAAGCAAATCTGTGAAGCTAGCAACGTAAAGATGGGAAGCTAGAAAAGCAAAGCTGACTAGCTACAAACGGAAAATGACAAGCTATCAACGCAAAGCTGGCAAGTTGGCAACGCAAAGCTAGCAAACTAGCAACGCATATCTATCAAGCTAGAAATCTAGCTACGGAAAGCTAGCATGGTAGCAACGGAAAAATAACAATTTAGTAAAGAAAAACTCGGAACATAGCAACGAAATCTAGCAAGCAAAAACGTAAAGCAAGCAAGCATGCAAAGCAAAGCTAACAAGCTTGCAGCTCAAAGGTAGCAAACTAGAAAGCCAAAGTTGGCAAGCTAGCAACGCAAAGCTGGCAATCTAGCAAAGAATAGGTTGCAAGCTAGCAAAGCAAAACTAGCAAGCTAGCAAAGCTTATCTAGCAAACAAGTAAGGGATATGTAGCATGATAGCAACGCAAAGCTGGCAAGCTAGAAACGCAAAGCTTCTTAGTTAGCAACGCAAAGCTAGCAAGTTAGCAATGCAAAGCTTGCAAGTTAGCAACGCAATGGTTGCAAGCTAGCAACGCACAGATACCAAGCTAGCAACGAAAGCTAGGAAGCAAGAAACGCAAATCAAGCAACCAAGCAACGCAAAATTATCAAGCTACCAAAGCAAAGCTAGCAAGCTAGCAACGCAAAGCTAGCAAGCTTGCAACGCAACGATAGCAATCTAGCATTGCAATGCTAGTAAGCTAGAACGCAAAGCTAGCAAGCTAGAAACAAACATAGCAAGCTAGCAACGCAAAGCTAACCAGATAGCAAGCTAGCAACACAAAACTAGCAAGCAAGCAACGCAAATCTAGCAAGCTAGCAAGCTAGAAATACAAAGCTAGGAATCTAGCATCGCAAAGGTAGGAATGTAAAAACGCATAGCTAGCAAGCTAGTAAATCAAACCTAGCAAGCTAGGAACCCAAAGCTAGTAAGATAGCAACGCATAGCTAGCAATATGGCAACGCAAATCTAGCCATATAGCAAGCTAGCAAAGCAAAGCTAGGAAGGGCGCATTGCAAAGCTAGCAAGCTAGGAACGCAAAGCTACCAAGATAGCAATGCAAAGCAAGCAAGATAGCAACGCAAAGCTAGCAAGTTAGAAAAGCAAAGCAAGCAAGCAATCAAGTAACGCAAAGCTAGCNCAGAAAAGAAAAACAAGCAAGCAATCAAGTAACGCAAAGCTAGCAAGATAGCAACGCAAAGCTAGCATGCTAGCAACGCAAAACTTGCAACCTATCAACGAAAAACAAGCAAGCAAGGAACGAATAGATAGCCAGCTAACAACGAAAAAGTTACCAAGCCAGCAACGAAAGCTAGTAAGTAATAAACGCAAAGCAAGCAAGATAGCAACGCAAAGCTAGCATGCTAGCAACGCAAAACTTGCAACCTATCAACGAAAAACAAGCAAGCAAGGAACGAATAGATAGCCAGCTAACAACGAAAAAGTTACCAAGCCAGCAACGAAAGCTAGTAAGTAATAAACGCAAAGCAAGCAAGATAGCAACGCAAAGCTAGCATGCTAGCAACGCAAAACTTGCAACCTATCAACGAAAAACAAGCAAGCAAGGAACGAATAGATAGCCAGCTAACAACGAAAAAGTTACCAAGCCAGCAACGAAAGCTAGTAAGTAATAAACGCAAAGCAAGCAAGATAGCAACGCAAAGCTAGCATGCTAGCAACGCAAAACTTGCAACCTATCAACGAAAAACAAGCAAGCAAGGAACGAATAGATAGCCAGCTAACAACGAAAAAGTTACCAAGCCAGCAACGAAAGCTAGTAAGTAATAAACGCAAAGCAAGCAAGATAGCAACGCAAAGCTAGCATGCTAGCAACGCAAAACTTGCAACCTATCAACGAAAAACAAGCAAGCAAGGAACGAATAGATAGCCAGCTAACAACGAAAAAGTTACCAAGCCAGCAACGAAAGCTAGTAAGTAATAAACGCAAAGCAAGCAAGATAGCAACGCAAAGCTAGCATGCTAGCAACGCAAAACTTGCAACCTATCAACGAAAAACAAGCAAGCAAGGAACGAATAGATAGCCAGCTAACAACGAAAAAGTTACCAAGCCAGCAACGAAAGCTAGTAAGTAATAAACGCAAAGCAAGCAAGATAGCAACGCAAAGCTAGCATGCTAGCAACGCAAAACTTGCAACCTATCAACGAAAAACAAGCAAGCAAGGAACGAATAGATAGCCAGCTAACAACGAAAAAGTTACCAAGCCAGCAACGAAAGCTAGTAAGTAATAAACGCAAAGCAAGCAAGATAGCAACGCAAAGCTAGCATGCTAGCAACGCAAAACTTGCAACCTATCAACGAAAAACAAGCAAGCAAGGAACGAATAGATAGCCAGCTAACAACGAAAAAGTTACCAAGCCAGCAACGAAAGCTAGTAAGTAATAAACGCAAAGCAAGCAAGATAGCAACGCAAAGCTAGCATGCTAGCAACGCAAAACTTGCAACCTATCAACGAAAAACAAGCAAGCAAGGAACGAATAGATAGCCAGCTAACAACGAAAAAGTTACCAAGCCAGCAACGAAAGCTAGTAAGTAATAAACGCAAAGCAAGCAAGATAGCAACGCAAAGCTAGCATGCTAGCAACGCAAAACTTGCAACCTATCAACGAAAAACAAGCAAGCAAGGAACGAATAGATAGCCAGCTAACAACGAAAAAGTTACCAAGCCAGCAACGAAAGCTAGTAAGTAATAAACGCAAAGCAAGCAAGATAGCAACGCAAAGCTAGCATGCTAGCAACGCAAAACTTGCAACCTATCAACGAAAAACAAGCAAGCAAGGAACGAATAGATAGCCAGCTAACAACGAAAAAGTTACCAAGCCAGCAACGAAAGCTAGTAAGTAATAAACGCAAAGCAAGCAAGATAGCAACGCAAAGCTAGCATGCTAGCAACGCAAAACTTGCAACCTATCAACGAAAAACAAGCAAGCAATCAAGTAACGCAAAGCTAGCATGCTAGCAACGCAAAACTTGCAACCTATCAACGAAAAACAAGCAAGCAAGGAACGAATAGATAGCCAGCTAACAACGAAAAAGTTACCAAGCCAGCAACGAAAGCTAGTAAGTAATAAACGCAAAGCAAGCAATTAAACAAACAAACAACGCAAAGCTAGCATGCTAGCAACGCAAAGTTAGCAAGCTAGCAACGAAAGATATCCAACAAGAAAGCAAAGCAAGCAAGCAACGCAAAACTAGCAAGCTTGCAAATAAAAAGCTAGCAATCTAGGAAAGAAAGCTAGCATGCAATAAACGCAAAGCAAGCAAGCAAAATAGCAAAGCAAAGCTAGCAAACTAGCAAAGCAAAGCTAGCAAACTAGCAACGCAAAACTAGCAAGTTAGCAACAGAAAGCTGGCAAAGTAGCAACGCAAACTAGCAAGTTTGCCACGCATATCTAGCAAGCAACATAAACGTAGCAAGCTAGAAACGCAAATCTAGCAAGTTAGCAAAAAGAAAATAAAGCAATCTAGCAACGTAAATCTAGGAAGCTAATCACGCAAATCTAGCAATATAGCAACCCAAAGGTAGCAAAATAGCAACGCAAAGTAAGGAAGTTAACAACGCAAAGTTAGCAAGATAGGAACGCATAACTAGCAAGCTACCAAAGCAAACTAGTATGTTAGGAACGCAAACTAGCAAGATATCAACACAAAAATATAGCATTCTAGCAAGCTAGCATCGCAAAGATATCAAGCAAGCAACGCAAAGCTTGCAAGCTAGCAACGCCAAGCTAGCATGCTAGCATTGCATATCTAGCAAGCTTGCAACGCATAGCTAGCAAGCTAACAACGAATATCTAGCAAGATAGCAAAGCAAATCTAGCAAGCCAGCAACGCAAATCGAGCAATATAGCATGCTACAATCGCAAAGCTAGCAGGCAAGCAACGCAGAGCTATCGAACTAGCTACGTCAATCTTGCAAGATAGCAACGCAAAGCTAGCTAGCTAGCAACGGAAAACTAGCAAGGTAGCAACGCAAAGCTAGCAAGCTAGCCACGAATATCTAGCAATGTAGCAACGCAAACAAGCAAGATAGCAACGGAAAGCTAACAAGCTAGTAACGCAAATCTTCCAAGCTAGAAACGCAAAGCTAGCAAGCTAACAAATCAGAGCAAACCAGATAGAAACGCAAAGCTAACAAGCTAGCAAACTCAAAGCTCCCAAGCTAGCAAGGAAAAGATAGCAAGCTAGCAACACAAATCAAGCAAGATAGCGAAGCACATCTAGCAAGCTAGCAACGCAAACCTAGCAAGCTAGCAATGCAAAACTTGAAAGTTAGAACGGAAAATAGCAATCAACGCAAAGCTGCATAGCTAGCAACGCAAACTAGCAAGTTAGCAATGCAAAACAAGCAAGCTAAGAATGCATATCTAGCAAGCTAACAAGTTAACAACGCAAATATTGTAAGTTAGAAACTCAAAGTTTCATGCTAGCAACGCAAAGCTTACAAGCTAGCAAGGCAAGGAT
>NW_019724730.1:0-692 GCF_002891405.2 Cryptotermes secundus
ATAGTTAATATCTGGCCATGAGCATCTTACTGACTGACTGACTGATCGTCGCAATGTTACTTTGATTTTGACTTGAATATTTGAGGACACCCGTGTGGAGGCGGGGTCGAATACCTCCACTGTGACCCTGCGATTCGTAGGAGGCGATGAAAAGGGAAGTCTCAAATCTGGGACAGTAAAATATGGTCGCGGCCGGTCGCGGTCTAAGGCATGCACTGTCTTCGCTCGCTTGAAAACCGGGATCGTGGGTTCGAATCCCACTCAGGGCATGGATGTTTAGTTTGTGTGTGTGTGTGCGTGCGTTTTTTCTGTTTGTGTATAGGTAGAGGCCTTGCGACGAGCGGATCATCCGCCCAAGGAGTCCTGCCGAATATGTAAGATCTAGAAAAACCGAAGTGAACGGAGAAGTTCATGGAGGTAGGCCTAGACCCACTGGGGCTGTAGTGCCAAGAAAAAAAATGGTAGCGAGTCCCAAGGGACTCGGACCCGAGAAAGACTGCGCTGTCAAGGACCAGCAGCATATATAAAAGACAGACCCGTCCTCTCGTCAGAAAGGGCGCCCCACCAAAACAAGACCGTAAGTGTCAAACACCAAGACTTACTGGCTGACTGACCGTCAATCATAATGTGACTCTGACTCTGACTACTTGAGGATTCAATACTTGAAGTGTTACCAAGTAACGACTACTAAG
>NW_019724731.1:0-957 GCF_002891405.2 Cryptotermes secundus
TTAATAAATCCAATTACAAATCCAAACCCCACCTATAGTAATTCAAAGATGTGACAGTACAAGGGAACTGTAAAAAATATTACAGTATCGTGTTCTGTTAGGAAGTAATGGAATAGTTTATAATTCTTACAGAGCCAAGACTGCTTGGGGTAAAAGCATTACAAAGTACTAGATATACGAGTATTATGCTACTCTGTCCAAAAAAGTATCTGACCTTGGACCAGGAAAGAAAAGTTCTCTATCCGGATGGTTACAAAACCTAATTGCCTTCAAAGTAGACCCCTTGTGACTCCACACACTTAGCCCAGCGGTCCTTCCATCGCTGGAAGCAATTCTGGAAGGCTTCTTTTGAAATGGCGTGCAGCTGCGCCGTTGCGTTCTGTATGATGTCCTCGCAGCTGTCCCACTTCAGCCTTTTAGTGGTGCCTTCAATCTCGGGAAAAGCCAGAAATCACAAGAAGCCATGTCAGGAGAGTAGGGAGCCTAGCAAACCTGCAGAATGCCGTGCTTGGCCAGGAAACTCTGGATCAGGTGTGATGAATGAGCTGGGGCCTTGTCATGATGCAGCTGCCAGTTGTGTGCATCCCACAGCTCTGGTCTCTAGCGCCGAACTGCATCTCGAAGATGGCGGAGGACTTCTTGGTAGTACTCCTTATTGACAGTCTGGCCTAGTGGTGCATACTCATGATGCACAACACCGCGGTAATCGGAAAAAAAAAAAAAAAGTCAGTATCACCTTCACATTGCTCCAAACCTGGTGTGCTCTTTTGGGTCTCAGGGATGTTGGAAGCTTCCATTGTGACGCCTGGACCTTGGTTTCTGGGTCATATCCGTACACCCACGACTCGTCACCAGTGACCACAGTCATCAGGAACTCAGGATCCCTGTTGGTGCACTACAGCATGTCCTGCATGACCTCAAGACGGAGTTGTTGCTGCTCCGGTGAAAGCAGCTTGG
>NW_019724732.1:0-336 GCF_002891405.2 Cryptotermes secundus
ATCCAATCCATACTATCCCAATCTATCTCTCTAAGATCCATTTTAATATTGTCCACGTACCTACGCCTTGGTCTTCCCAGATGTCTCTTTCCTTCTGGCTTTCTCACCAATATCCCATATGCATTCCTCGTCTCCCTCATCCTCCTTGACTTGATCATTCTAATTACACTTGGAGAAGAGTACAAATTATGAAGCTCCTCGTTACGCAGTTTTCTCCAACCTCCTGTCACTTCATCTCTCTTCGGTCCAAATATTCTCCTCAACACCCTGTTCTCAAACACCCTTAGTCTATGTTCCTCCCTTAATGTCAGAGACCAAGTTTCACACCCATACAGA
>NW_019724732.1:355-423 GCF_002891405.2 Cryptotermes secundus
ATATTCTAATTTTTATGTTTTTGGGCAGGAGACGAGAAGACAAAAGGTTCTGGACTGAATGGTAGCAA
>NW_019724733.1:0-436 GCF_002891405.2 Cryptotermes secundus
GCTGGCAACGCAAACTAACAAGTTAGGATTGCAAGGATACCAAGTAAGCAACGAAAATCTAGCAAGTTAGCAAAGCATAGCTAGCAAGCAAGCAACGCAAAGCTAGAAAGCAAGAAACGCAAAGAAAGCAAGCAAGCAACACAAAGCTAGCAAGCTAGCAACGCAGAGCTAACAAGTTTGCAACCCAAAGCTAGCAAGCTAGCAACGGAAAGCTAGCAAGGTAGCGACGCAAAGCTGGCAAGCTAGCAACGCATACTGGCAAGCTAGCAACGCAAACTGGCAAGCTAGCTACGCAAAGCTGGCAAGAAAGCAACCCAAAGCTGGCAAGCTAGCAACGCATATCTAGCAAGGTAGCAACGGAATTTTAGCAAGCTAGCAACGCAAAGCTAGCAAGCTTGCAACGAAAAGAAAGCAAGTTAGCAAAGCAAAAGCAAGC
>NW_019724734.1:0-431 GCF_002891405.2 Cryptotermes secundus
TGTTTCTCACATAGATGATCTTAAACATGCCAGTTATAAGATATCGGAACTGGAAAAAGAGATAAATGAACAAGAGTGGAGGAACCACCAAAAAATTACGCACTCCACATATTCAGCAATAGTATATATTTTATTTAGCATAATTGGAGTGTACATGTTATATAAATTGTACAGGTTGTATAGGTATCTAAGAGACCGTTTCGCTAGACGACCAAAAGCCATTACAGCGAGTTGTGGAGATGCACAATACATGGCTAGAACTGAAGGCCAAGGAAACACAGTTAATATAAGTATTAAGACGAGTAATGAGAGCCTATCGGTAGAACAAGGAGACATCCCGTTGCATAGCTCTCATCACTCGATCGAGGATGATCCAAGGCCACGCAGGTCACTTAGAACCCGGACAACCAAGTCATATTTTTAATTGTTCA
>NW_019724735.1:0-104 GCF_002891405.2 Cryptotermes secundus
ATTATCCTTTTTTCCTCAGAATTGTCAATTGAGCATTCTTCATATTCCAGTGAACACGGCCTGTATCTAAGGCCCAGATATTCTCGAGATTTTCCTCAGAATCT
>NW_019724735.1:163-694 GCF_002891405.2 Cryptotermes secundus
TGATTTTCCTCAGAATTGCCAATATCAGCATTCTTCATATGCCAGTGAACATTTCCTCCGTGTAAGGCCCTGAGATTCTCGTGATTTTCCTCAGAATTGCCAATTTGATAATTCTTCATATTCCAGTGAACAGAACCTCCATCTAATGCCCTGAGATTCTCGTGATTTTCCTCAGTATTGCCAATATCAGCATTCTTCATATGCCAGTGAACAGGGCCTCCACCTAAGGCTCTGGTATTCTCGTGATTTTCCTCAGAATTGCCAATATGAGCATTCTTCATATGCCAGTGAACAGAGCGTCCCTCTATGGCCCTCAAATTCTCGTGATTTTCCTCAGAATTGCCAATATGAGCATTCTTCATATGCCAGTGAACAGAGCGTCCCTCTATGGCCCTCAAATTCTCGTGATTTTCCTCAGAATTGCCAATATGAACATTCTTCATATGCCAGCGAAGAGAGCCTCTATCTAAGGCACTGAGATTATCTTGAGTTTCCTCAGAATTACCAATATGAGGATTTTTCATATGCCAG
>NW_019724736.1:0-762 GCF_002891405.2 Cryptotermes secundus
TGGTTGAAATTCTTTATTTTAACATAAAATTTCAAAGAATTTTAGATTAAATTTATATAGATTTCAATGAATTCTTTCAAAATTCAATTCAAATTCCTTAAATTTCCTTCGAATCATTGAAAATTTCTTTAAATATCCTGAAATATTATGTAAATCTTCATAGAATCTGTTAGAATTCCTGAATTTGTAATGAGATCTTTCACAAAATAATTGATATTATTTATATTTATTGAAATCTAGAAAGCATTTTTGTTTAAATTTACATAAATTAGGTTGAAGGAGCTCAAAATTAATATCGAATTCCTTAAATTATCACGAAACCCCTCAATAATTGATTAAAACTAATTGATTATTAAATACGTCAAAATATTTGATAGAATTTCACAAACTCTAGTGGAATCTTTGAAAAATTGTTGAAATTCTTTACATTATCATCAAGCCTATGATAATTTTTGGTCAAAATTTCATAATTTTCTTTCAAAATCTTTCAAAACCTGTTTTATATTCGTTAAATTTTACTTAATATTAATCAAAATTGACTTAAATTTCCCCAATTATAAGGTAGAAATCATCACTAATTTCGACTGAATCCCATTTAATAAGAAGAAATCTTACACATATTGTCTGTAATTCCTTATATTAACGTAAAATCGTAAATTAATTACGGAAACGTTATATAAAATGGGTTGATTTTCTTCAAAATTTGGAAAAAATTTATTAAATTTATTTTGAATGAATGAAAATTTTATTAAAATTCATGAA
>NW_019724737.1:0-2775 GCF_002891405.2 Cryptotermes secundus
TCCCTGCAACAGCCGGTGGAGACCCAAAAGATTGTGGGACATCGAGGCTCCCACATCTTCTAGACAATCAGCTTACAAATGGTACTGAGTTTGTCAGTCTTACTACCTGACCGCCCTAAAACTCATTTCTGTTAGACGCAGAGTTGATCCCAGAGCTATAGTGCGGGTGAGTGAATTACATAAACTGGAAAAATTCAATGACCTAATTGGGACCCGAACCCGTGACTTCCAGGTTAGTAGCATAATGCCTCCACCAACTACGCTACCGCGTGCCCTTCATTATGTAAATAAACATGATTATTAATTTAATACATATGGTTGCCTTGAATAAATAATTTTGTCCGTCCTCACGAAATAAAACTGAGACTCTCTGTAGCACAAGAATTTTAACTTTACGTATGTTACGTCAGACCGCTGGCCCAGACAAATATTTGGCATTGCTTGACAAGTACTGAAATGATGACAATGTTTGTGTAATTATTAGTGTTTATTATTCCTATCTTAAACACCGATTTATTCAGAAGGGAAAGCTCGGAACATAAACTTGTAAAATGGAGAGACAGTGCCGTCATTTGCTTGGAGGGAATGAGGAATATAGGGGAACGTTCGCTCAAAGATGCTTCATTCCTTTCCGAAACGTGAACTCGGAGCCTCACAAATATGAAGTGCTAGTGTAACCACACCATCGTTCAATCTGTCCTCTTACGAAGCATAATGGTTATACAGATTTAATGTTCGTAGTTATTCCCAAACGCGGGCAAGTCATCTGGTTCATACAATAAAATATCATTCCTTTCACATTTACAGACATGAGCGGTATTGTAATGTGAATAGCTGATGTCGACCTTGTCTTCAATTAATTTGGAAAAATGCCATTGATAAATTTCAAAGGAAACAAATTCAACTTATCCTAAAATAAATTTTGTCCTCTATACCAGAACCGATCCTCGCTGGATAATTCATGAATTTCAGAATGGAATTCTTCACATACTGCCTTAAGCACATGATGAATTTTCTTCTCATAAGGAAGCGTTTAATATCGTTTCGTGGGTGCTGTAGCATTTAAACAAAACTAAAATAGGTCCATTTGAATTGTTACCTATTTTCCACACAAATCATATTCCTTTCTTCCTTGAAGAAGGCTCCACTTACATCAATACAAATGAGACAGTAATATTTACCTTGGTATGAACAGGTAATTATTCGTACTGGCCTCTTGTTACTACTGGCATCTTGAGTTTTTCACACTTCTCCTTCCATTTCATTTCGTATCTTTATATCTGAGTTTCAATCATTTCCTACGATATTACATTTGAATTATATTCGCAATTTTACATTTTATAATTCTTAAAATAAGAGCTTACTAACTTATTCAAGAGAGCAGTTTAGCAAATTTTTTTAAACAAAAACGTTAGTAACATTAATGTAAAGACATTACGGAGTGTTATTGTAACCTATAGAGATGTGACTGTGCAACGACCGCGAGATGGCTGGACATACCAGGGTTACTTCTGGGCAGTAAGTCGGTTACCACTTTCCCGTTCTTAGGCTGCAGTTACTTAATACGAGTAACGCAAGAAATGTACTAAAATATTGAAGGAGCTTCGTTTTCTAATTGGTCCAGTTCCAGATGCCACAAGCAAGAGACAAATTCAGATAAAAGTCGGTTCTGTATGAGGTCTGTGAAGAGATTACTTGAGCTGCAGGCAGACTAATATCCATTTTGCAGCCTTTACCAAGGAACATCCAAAAACCGACGCACAAAACTATACTGCCTTCTAGAGAATATAAAGTGCGGAAATAGCGATAGTGTTATATTTAATTGCAGTCATGACAGGTATTTAGTGAATAAATATCTTCACCAAAACAAACCTCGTCTTTGGTCAGATATGTACTCGTACTACCTGACAGAATGTTCAATTCACGAATAGAAAGAAGCCATATCACCACGAATGTTGTATATGCTGATATGTGTTAAGTTTTTTTGAAAATATTGTTCGATCATTTGATAATTTCTTCTTACTCCTTGACCAGCTTCTTTGTTTTCATATGTAAGTGAATCAGAGGCAAATTGAGACAGGCCTCTTAATGATTAAGCTGCATGTATTTTTGATTGCATACTGTGAGCAACCCCTGATATAGAAAATAATTGACTGTCTATTTTCTGCAGTATTTCTGAAAAATATTCAAATTTCCACAGTTTCCAAGATTATCCTTTCTGCTGTCAAAATTGAAATTTGTCTAGTTTGCACATGAAAGCAAAGAAATTAGAATTTGGGGAATATTTCTATTCTATTGTACTCACATGTTGTTTTGAAATCGGAGGTTCTTCGTTATCTGATGGCACCGAATTTCCTGTATTTATGTCCATGTCCTACTATGCACCAGAACCACAGCAAACTGTCTCTCAGCTNCAAAGTGTCTCTCAGCTTAGTCCAGCACGGTCCAGGACAACTTTCAAGCAACTAGACCTCTGTGGAGCAATGTGTGCACTGCAAGAGTTCCAGCTGAAGAGTGTTTTCAGATAATCACAAGAAATGTGAGAACATTCAATTGCTGATGTATGTAAGGCAGACGTTGTTTCGTTCTAAGCACTTCGACAGTGTTTACAAGCTGCCAGAATGGAACAAGCTATCAGAGCCACTGAGACTGGTTTCAGCTCGAAGATCTGGATCATATCCTATCAAATTGTGCTATCTACATCAACACATACAGGTGGTTATGGGCGAGTTGGACCGAACCCGATGCGAAAATTTCTTGATGTTTAGAAGGAAA
>NW_019724738.1:0-492 GCF_002891405.2 Cryptotermes secundus
TGGGAAATTCTTGAGTAGCTGCAGATTTGGCTTCTCCTCAAGAATAATAAATAATTATAACACAGAGAAACCTAAGTATATGTTGCTGTCTCGTCACCAAAATGCAAAGCAAAATCATGACATAAAGAGAGGAAACGGATATTTTGAAAATGTGGCACAGTTGGGATATCTATGAACAAGGATAAAAAATCAAAACCTGATTCAGGAGGAAATTAAGAGGAGACTGAACTCGGCTAATGCTTGCTACCATTCAGTCCAGAACCTTTTGTCTTCTCGTCTGCTGTCCAAAAGCATAAAAATTAGAATATACAAAACTATAATTTTTGCCTGTGGTTCTCTATGGGTGTGAAACTTGGTCTCTGACATTAAGGGAGGCACACAGACTGAGGGTGCTTGAACACAGGGTGTTGAGGAGAATATTTGGACCGAAGAGAGATGAAGTGACAGGAGGTTGGAGAAAACTGCATAATGAGGAGCTTCATAACTTGTACT
>NW_019724739.1:0-251 GCF_002891405.2 Cryptotermes secundus
GCGGATAGAGGGTGTCGCGTGGTCAGCGCAACGGATCTCCTCGGCCGTTAATCTCGGGTTTCTAGACCTTGAAATAGGTCCTCAATTATCCTCACGAGGCTGAGTAAAATCTGGTGGCGGCGGGATCGAACCCGGTACCTCTGGATATGTAGCCAGGAACTCTGACCACTAGACCACAGAGGCGGTCCACCAGCTGTTAAATCTAACTTCTCTCTTACCAGGAAGGTCATGAGAGAGGCAACGGAAGGCGT
>NW_019724739.1:270-442 GCF_002891405.2 Cryptotermes secundus
AGTATTGAGAGAAAAGTTCTTCAACGTAAGGCAGCCTGCAAACTTTGGAAATGAAGAGGAACGCCACTAATTCTGAGGACCGAAAGAATGGAGACAAACATCCTCCAAAAAATCTTCAGAAATTTGTTTCTCTTATGTGAGCCTACGGAATGAAGTGCCCTGTACACAACAT
>NW_019724740.1:0-1445 GCF_002891405.2 Cryptotermes secundus
TAACATAACTCGTGATTCAAACAGGACGTTCCCCCTAAACTACCAATTACACGAAATATTATATAAAGAATTTCCCTGTACTCGTTTTGGACAATTTTTCCTATGCGCCTATTCTTATGTGGTAGATTATTTTCAAGTGTATGGGCAGACTGTCAACATTATTTACTTCATGTTCATGGGAATTCCTCTCACATTTCTAAACTGTATGCAGTCTGCACATCAATATTCTGCATTTAAAAACAAAGTACACACTATTTTATAAACATTTTGTTTTTATTGACGCTACATGTTTCGACCATTATACTGCGACCATTATACTGGCTAATCTTCAGGCCCACAATTATACCAGTTTCAGTTGTTAAATTACACCCAATTATTTCCATGTAATTCTTCAATAAGTAACCTTATTGTGCACTTAAAAGTTTTTAAACGCATAAATTGAATCTTCGAGTTAAAACTAAAAATACTTAAATAATAATATTTAAAAATTAAAGACTAAATTTATAACACAAAAGTTAAAATTATACAAAATGGAAATGTAATATGTTGTACGAAATCTCTTTAAAACATTGTTACAGTTACTTGTTTACATGGATTTCTGATGGTAGAAGCGACTACAGTGTGGTTTGCCTGGGCATTGGGATCTTCTCACATATGTTAGGTTGTGTGGTCTTGACCTTACTATCGTCTTCTGGAGCTTTTACTCGTTGTTCTGTATGTCACCCAACGGGTTGCTTATTTGGAGTCATCTTTAACATTGCGGCATGAACAACAGGACAATACCACGATTCGGTAGTCACTCAACTTCCTTTAAAGGGAGGCAGTATAAAGGTCATGAACCAAAACAGATCTAAAGTTTAAGGAATTCTTTTTAAATTACACTTGCAAACGGACTAATTGTAATAATGTATAAATATTTTAACGTGTTCATGTACGCCTCTGCAAATGTTAAACGGTCAGATTTTATATTCATGGCATTGTGATGATACTGTATGCATGTATTGATATTGACCAATCACTTTGTAATAGTAGTATCCGCCTGTATTGATATATCCTTCTGAGGATGGTCTCTAAGTCAGAAACATGTCAAGGATGAAAGATTAAAAAGGAGAGATAGAAAGGAACAACATGTTATTAGTCACACTGGACGGAAACGATTACCCTTCCATAATTGTTATTTAATTAACAACTCGTTATTAGGTTATTTGGTAATGTGCTTACGTGAATTACATTTTCTTATGTTGCTATGCGTACAGGCTTCGCCCGTCTTGATGCTGTCGCTATGCTTTAGCGGTTCGGTCTAGACTACCTGTGTGGGGGTATCTGTATATGTGGGTATATTTGTATAGAGTCGAGTGGTATGAGGAAGGGGGGAGGATACTATGAATGGACGAAGGGACTGGGAACGGGTGACGTTATTTGGTGTGTGTCTGTGTGTTTTTTTA
>NW_019724741.1:0-572 GCF_002891405.2 Cryptotermes secundus
AGCTAGCAACGCAAAGCTAGCAAAATAGCAACGGAAATCTAGCACTTTAGCAACGCAAATCTAGAAATCTAGCAAGCTACCTACTCAAAGATAGCAAGTTATCAACGCCAAGCTAGCAAGTGAGCCGTGTCCCTGCCCCATGTGCGTCGGGAACCCAGTTCTGCTACCCACTTAAACCCATGGACTCCTGTTCAAAGCGGGCAAGGGACAGGCTCATAAGACGACTTACTTTTACGTGGTGCACTATGCCTCCCCAAAGTCGAGTAGGAGATCTCGGGAGAGGAAAACCACTGTCGGCACTAAGGGCCAAGCTGGGCGGATCTGCAGTCTGACTTAGTAGGGAACACACGCAACCCAAGTATACACAAATACTACAGGCGTTTCTAACATATAAATAAATGTGTATATTGATAACAAGGCATACATGTGACTCTGCCTGATGGGCAGTGGCTGGTCAAAACACACTCACAATTAATACAGAATTACTCTGTGGCTCAGCGCACAGACACACATATAAGCACGCCTCATGGCAACCATTGACTTTACTGGGAACACAACTATATATTCATACT
>NW_019724741.1:602-1045 GCF_002891405.2 Cryptotermes secundus
CTTACGCCACACGGCGTCGTGATAAAACCAGGAAACCAAGCACAACAGTAAGTCCTTACTGGCGTTTCCAAAAATTACAACACAAGCTTAACCTCGCTACTTGATACGACCTTCATCAGGTCGCGAGGTCACTCTTCCCCCTTCAGAATACGCCCGGCCGAAACTGAATTTCACAAACTCAAATCAACCTAAACAGCGAATTTAGAACTGGCGATGTTAGCTGTCTGTAGGTATCGGGCAGAGAGACCGACACATTCATTCCGCGTACGCAAGAAGCCTCGCATGAATCCAGGAAAGTGAAGGGAAACAAGGTCAGCTGACTTGACGTCAGCTAAGACCATGAGTGGAAAGAAAGAGGAATGGCTCGCAACCTGGCGTATCGGGGGAGGGGGGAATTAAAGGAACTTCACGGAGAAGAACCGTTGCACGGTTCAGGATGTCAC
>NW_019724742.1:0-541 GCF_002891405.2 Cryptotermes secundus
TAAATTCATCAAATTAGAACATCAGTGAAAGACAGGAGAGGTTCAGCTCTTGTGTAAAATAGAATCATATCTTGTGGGATAACAGTACATCGTGGAAGATCTGTAACTGTTTTTAGTGTGAAATGCGTATTTATCAGATAACGAAGGAAGTGTAAATGTCAGAAGGCACGAACTGTTTGTAATGAAAGAATAAAGCTGAAACAGATGAAAGAGAAATCAATTTCATCTCTAAATTTCCATGATGTTGTGATTTACCTGCATGAAGTTTTGGTAAGGGAACAGAGATTCTGAACTCATACAGATATGCAGTACATCCATGAGACAGCACAGGGAGAATTACATTGAGGATACGGTGACATGGGAGGTGCACTAAATTATGAGTGAATGGAGGCATTAGCTGGGCGTGTTATAGAAATCATATAAATGCATGAGAAGCTTGATATAACTTTCAGTGCCACTAGAAAGGTATGTACCATGCCAACATGAAATTGGAACTGAGGGAAATCCAGGTAAAGTATCGACATATGTTAACCAAGAAGAA
>NW_019724742.1:3044-14437 GCF_002891405.2 Cryptotermes secundus
AGTCAACAGCAGGGAAGTCTGAAGTTTTGCTTGTTTTGTCTTTACATTTGTAGATGGCAGACAGGTAGTGAAAAGATTCAGAACAAAATGGTAGCGAGCTTTTCCCAAATACCCTCTTTGCCCATTCCTGATTTCTTCATAAATGCATATTTCATTCAGTAATAATGCTCCCAGATGTTTTGACTCTTCCACATATTTGTAAACACCGCTAGGTATCTTTACATTATGAATTTGTCCCTCATTCTGGTGATGAAACATGAACACGCTTCAAATCCCAGAGAATCCATCATGTCCGGGAGAGAGATGGCCCACCTGATATAACCCCCTACAATAATTATCCTAAAAACCATCCCTTTCACATCACCCCTGAATGACTCTGACTCAAACTAAAATATGAGGCATATAACAGACACACCCAAGAGATTAGAAATTATATCACTTTGCACATCTTCATTTATCCACTCCTTTGTTTTTCACATTCTGTCTCTTTTCATTAGTCATCATCTACTTTCTCTTCTTCTTCTTCAATATCACTCTCATTTTCTCCTTCTCTTGTTTCCTTGTGTTATTCTTCTGGTATGTTGTTCTCTTTTTTTCTTTTCTTCTCTATTTTCCATTTCATCCCATTCATTATGTTTGTACTTCTAGCAGGGTTTCAGCATGCACTAAAAAAATATTCAGAAAAGATCCAAACTTCATCTGTTTCGAATAGCAACATAACACACTTAACACTGTTTCACCTTTAATTCAGAGGAGTATGGGAATATGAGAGAACTTAGTAGAACAGTATCACTTTTTTTCATCTTAAATTAACCACTCTCTCTTCATCTTATTGCCTTCTATGATCTTTATTTCCTCATTCTCTACGTCACCTTTCTCTTCTCCTCGTCCACCATCTTCTTCGAGTTGTTTTCTTCGTCTTTCTTGCACTCGCAGTTCATAGTTAAGCCTATTAGAAATGAGGTGCAAGGAATATTATATATGTAACTGGTAACAATGATTTTCACACAATTTTAAAGAGAATTCAAACCTCATAAATATTCTCCTCTTCCTCCTTTTTATTCTTTTTCTCTTGAACTACTAGCTGAATAAGTTGTACAGCAATTTACAAGCTAGTTTGTACAATGAATTGTCCATTTCTCCATGTCCTCTTGTTCCTTCTGTCACTGCCAGCACATCACATTTACCGCTCGTTCTTTTTAAACTTACAGGGAATGTAGAACTTACACAAAGAACCCACAAGTGTTACAGCTTTGTAAATATTCATTTAACCTCTCACTTGTTCTTGCTGTTCATCATTGTCGCATTCAGTGTAGTCTTCTTCTTCTTCTTCTCCTCCTTCTCCCCCTCTTCCTCTGAAAACTGTTTTTGTTCTTTGAAATTGTAACACTGGCACAAATAGGCACAGCACATGAGTGTTGCTCATAGAAACTCGCTTATTCTGTCACTGTTTCTGTCCCAAATTGAGCTATTACATTCATATTCATCATCTTCTTCATCTGTGTGTTCATTCTTTTCTTCTCTTTTCTCCTCCCTATATCTCTTTGCACTACTAACACAGTTTCTACACAATTCAAACTGTAATCACAAAGACTTTAACTATCTCATGGAATATTAATGTCTTCTTGTCTTCAAGGTGTGGGTGGTTTTCATGTTTCTGTTTCACTCAACTCCTGTGATGATAAAATCAGAATTATTTACTTGAGACCTAAGTTTTACCACAGTTAGAAGCTTGTGAAAGAATTATCATTTTAAGTGAAGAAATTATTAATTTCTTAGTGAAAGCCTTTTATAATGTGTTAAGACTTTATTTAGGAGACATTTGTCACCTCTTCATCAGCTGACATGGCATGGATCCAGTGAAATCAATCAGAACATTTTTACATGGTAAAGTGGGATTCTTTTAATTCCACAGTGTCCCTCATTGAAAGTTTGTATCCTTGGAAAAGGTGCTGGAGAAGAGATGATTTATGAAGATGATGAAACGTCTGCATAAGAGACAGATGCTTGGGTGGAATACAGGAATGAGTGCCCCATGGAAGGAATATGAACACACGGGCATGTATTTACGTAGTTGCTGTAGTGTACTGTTTGTATGTTGGAATATAGGCACAATATATACCATAGACAACAATCCAAAAGGACAACCTGTGGAAACATTGTTTGCATTAATTGCTGCCTTACATGAAGGGTTTCCAGCTGCATTTACAGTAAGGTTTCATACCTCTAGCCACATGATCAGTTATACAAAATTTAATGGATTGCGTTCATAAAATAATTAATTCCTTTAACCTCAGGTCTTGGGAATAAAGCACAAGGGTCACAACCGCACCTCAAGATGTTGGGTAAGCTGTGGCTGTCTAGAGAGTGTGTATGAGCAGACACAATGAAATTTGTGATCTTATCTACTGGCTACTTGTAATTCTACCAACCACCACTAAACTACAAACATCATGCACCAACAAATATACCAGAATCTATAACAACACTAAGCATCAACAAATTACAAATATACAATCACTACACCACTTCCATTACCACAACACTATTCTCCACATCATACGAACATGACCAACTATTTCTGCACCCTTACTTGAGACCAGAAATTTCATTGAGCAATTTTGCATGTAATGGGACTGCTCTAACTTAACCTGGTAGTAGATATACAAGTCATGTGGTTTATGCTGTGGAAAACCCCTTGAGCTGCACAACTGATATGCACTTAATGTCATATTATGAGGGTAGCAAATTTTCAAGTCAATAACACTGAAAGGCACTTAACCACATTAATATTACAGCTGTTCTTTGGGGGCTAAGATACCTAATAGTGCAAGATTCAGATGTATCCTTCAAATTAGAACAATAGTGAAAGGTAAGAAAGGGAAAATTTTTGACTAAAATAGAATCATAGCATTTGGTGTAACAGGATGTCATGGAAGATCTGTAACTGTTTTTAGTGTGAAATTCGTATTTCTCAGATAATGAAGGAAGTGTAAAGGTCCAAGACACTAAACATGAACTGTTCTTATTAAAAGAGAAAAGCTGAATTACTTAAAATTGTCAGGATGGTGTGATATATCTGCATGAAGTTTTGGTTAGGGGACATAGATTCAGAACTCAGACCAATGTGGAGTGCATTTACCAGTCAGCACAGGGAAAATAATTTTACAGATACATTGACATGGAAGGTGCTCTGAATTACCAGAGTGAATGGACTCAGCACTTGGGCATATTTTCTTGAAGTCATATATATATATACACACACACACACACACGAGAAGCTTCGTGTAACTTACAATGCCAGGAAAAAGACATGTGCCATGTCAAAATGAAACTGGAACTGAGGCAAATCCAGGTACTGTATCAGCATATGTTAACCAAGAAGAATAATAATGTGATGACTGTCACAATGCCATTGTCAGAATGTCAGAACTGGATCTCTCACCCAGGATGGAAACAGCAGAAATTGTGAAATTTATAGCTGAGATAGAAGGTTCAAGGGAACCAAGAAAACCATTGTCCAACTCATAGTTGTAATTTGGATGAGACACATACCCTGTAAATCGCCACCTTTCTTGCAGGAGTCAGACATTAGAAAACAAACAACTTGAAGGATTAACTGTACCAGACAGATATGACTTCCTTTGGGAGCAGAGAAGTGAACAAAATTATATGGTGAGAATCATTTCAATTTTACTTTTCAGTCAGTATTCTTTTTATGAGAAAACATCCATGAGGTATTGTGAAAGTTAAAAAAGGATAAAAAAACAATAAATGCTTTCTGGAATGCAGTAATAGGGTCACACATTATCACATCATTTCCACATTTTTCTTTTCCTCTCCCCAGTCTTATTGTTCTTTTTAAATCGTTCTCCCTGCTCTTATTTGTTCTTCTTTGTAAATCAAACACACCTTGGATACCTTCATTGTTTTTCTAATTTTGCAATGTACTTTCATTGTTAGGAAGCTCATCGTGAGGATGTTGGTTTGATGTATATTTCAGAACCACTTATAATGTTTGTATTCTTGCACTGACTCTGCGGAAGAACCTGAGGAAGTGCTTAAATGTCCCTTGGATCCATGAATTCTGTCTTAAGCTGTAACAGTTTCCTTGCTTGTTGGTCTTGGTTACAGTTAGCATCACTTCGCAAGATAAGATGGTCCTGTCTCCATGATGTTAACTTAGTTGCTTTCCAGGGTTCCTTTTGAGTATCTTCATTGTACAGAGATTTTTTGGTCAGCTGTGTATGGAATCGTGTAGGCAGCCTCATGCTGAGTTACAGTTTCTTTTGAAATTCCAGTACAGAGCTGTTTATTTTACCATGTCTAATCTCTATTCAGTTTAGAGGTATGGTGCTACATGGAGCTTGTACTGTAAGAAATGCATTGTCATCTCATTCTCCTTGTCCACCTCCCCCTCCTCCTCCATAATGGCCTGAAAGTAGAAATAATCTGAATTTTTAATACAGAGATCACTTTCATATTTTCACAAGATTTTGCATAATTTAGATTAAATACATCTTTATACATGAAGGCATAAGCAAATATACACAAAATCACACTACAACAGGACCATTGACAGCGGGCTGAACCAGAAGGATCAGAATCAGCAATTGATAGCTTCACTACCTTTTCATTTGTTGATTCAGTCTGTCATAGTTCCTGCCAGACAAGTTGCAGCAATCCCATAAGAAATACACATCCAAATAAGACACATAAAATGCAACACTCCTGGAATAGAAAGCACAAAATATAGCACATTTTGGAACAGCTGCAACTTGCCTACCACAGCCTGGCATTTGAAGCTCCATGCCAGCTACATGAGATCATCTAGCAAAAATACAGCTGATTCCTCCTTGTAATTCGGAGATAGAGATTAAACTTCTAAATGCTGCATGAATGTGCAGCTATGGAGTGTAAGTTCCAAGTACTGTCTACGGAAGTTGGGGAGTGTTCTGCCACCAGAGACATAGCTCATCGTGGGGCTTGGATGCACCATATCAGTGCTGGTAAACACTCCCAAACCTTGTATTAGATGGATGCAGAATGGGTGCAGGGGATGTATTTTGCTGATTTCAGCAAGACATGTAAACATCAGTGTAAGGCATTCAGGTGTAAGTTGGAACTAAATTGAAAGAACGAGGACAACAAAAAATCTTCGAAGTACCATGGTACTTTCATAGCAACATTCAGATAGAAAATTTTTCTAAACAAGAGGACTCTGAGTATCCTGGGCATTAGCAGCAATACTCAGATAATTTGGACAAAGGGAGGAGCCTCTGAGTATCCTGGGCACTAGCAGCAATACTCAGGGAAACTGGACAAAGAGAGGAACCTTGGAGTATTCTAGGGCATTAGCAGCAATACTCTGAGGTAGGCTGTCACACATTCTGCTGTATTCTCCATCCGCGTCTGGCATGGTTAGCTTCGCAGCCCTGGTTCTGTGGTACAAAATAAAAATTGTCGCTTTCCTACCTTTTGGTGAGACCTGCATATGAATGATGATTCCAGTATCCAACCGACAGTGACAATATGTTTCTTGAAGATCACCTGAAAAACAACTTGCATCAGTAAATTGTTGCACTTTTGTTTCCTGTTTGTGATCCTCACGCTCATAATATAATTGACATATCCAAATAAATTCCCCATTCCTCTCGTGTAGCACAAATGGGGTAGATGAGGAATGTGTATAGGATATGGGTGGGAAAGCCAGAAGGAAAGAGACCACAGGGATGACCAAGGCGTAGGTGGGTGGACAATATTAGAATGGATCTTAGAGAGATAGAATGGGATATTATTGATTGGATAGATCTGGCTCTGGATAGGGACCAGTGGAGGGCTCTTGTGAACACGGTGATGAACCTTTGGGTTCCATAAAATGCTGGGAAATTCTTGAGTAGCTGCAGAATTGGCGGCTCCTGCAGAAGGGCTCAGCTCCATGAGTAAATAAATTCCCTGTCATTAATCCTGTATAGATTAACCTGAAAAACAGGTTGTCTCTCATACTTACAGAGTGAAGGATTTAGTCCTTACTAAGGTAGCCCTTAATTTTGTTAGAACACTTTTGGTCATATAAGTACTTTATGAACAACAGCAAAGTATCTGTACACCTGTCAGTAGTTCTTCAAAGGTGCATTTAGATCATTGAAAGCATTGTCACTTAATGCATGCATTTGTAAACCAATTTCATAGACCCAAATCATGAAAGATAAAATGTGCAATATACACTAAGCTCAGGAAATAAACAACCAGCATTTGGTATGAGATGTAACCACAAGCCAAGCAGTAAGATGCAAGAAAGCACTTAAATTCTACACCAAACCTGGGCCTTATGCAAACAGGTCAGGTGGGACAGAGGTGGCATCGAACCAGCAGGTGAATATATATTTTTCTATGGAAACTGGAATGAAATTCATGAATTAGGTACAGGTTTTTTCGTACATAAGAGAATCATATCAACAGTTAAGAGGGTAGAGTTCATTAGTGACAGGATATCATATACAGTATGTGCCAAAATTTACAGTACTGAAATGAAAAGACGTCGTGTTGATACCACTGTCTATTCATTTGAAGGCCCCTTGCATGACAGAGCATTCTGAAATCCTGAAGAAATGGTCTGATCACCATGTCCCTGTAGCGTTCTTGAGTGACGGTAAGAGCATTGCCTTCCTCATCCTCAATGAGATAGGGCCCTAATATACCGTGTGCTGAGACAGCACACCATACTGTTACATGTGTACTATGTAGCGGTTTCTGGACGATAGCATCTGGCCGCTCAAAACCAAGGAAGCGAGTCATCTGGCAACCACTTCCGTATGAGCAGAAATAATACTCAACTATGAATACTTTTTCCTCCATCGAGAGACCCATTTCCAGCAACAGCTGCACAACACAACTTCCTTTTCACTACTGAGAACACGTGCGGCTGGAGCTATGCCCTGTCGACAAATGTACATGCGCGTTCAAGACGTGCGACTTTCAGTCCTGTATTTTTGATGCATACTGTATTATACTAAAAGGTCGCTGGTGTGATATCATCATTATGAATGTTCACGCCCCAACAGAAGATACAAGAGATGACTTAAAGAACAGGTTCTATGAAGAACTAGAACATGTATTTGATAAATTCCCAAAGTACCCTATCAAAAATTTGTTAGATTTTAATGGCAAAGTAGGGAGGGAAGACATTTTCAAACCAACAATTGGGAATGAGAGTTTGCACGAAATTAGTAATGATAATGGAGTTAGAGTAGTAAACTTTGCCACATCAAAAACTTTTACTGTCAAAAGTACAATGTTCCCACATCATAACATCCATAAATTTACTTGGACATCCCCTGATGGGAAGATACACAATAAAATCGACCATATCTTGATAGATAGGAGACGGCACTCAAGTATACTTGATGTCCGATCATTCAGGGCAGCAGATTGTGATACTGACCACTACCTGGTGGTGGGAAAGGCTAGCGAAAGACTTGCAGTGAGCAGACAAACAATGCACGGAGTTCATATGGAGAGGTTCAATCTCAAGAAATTAAATGAGGTAGAGGGTAAAGAAGAGTATTGTGTTGAAATCTCAAATAGGTTCGCAGCTTTGGAAAACTTGAACACTGAGGTCAATGTTCAGTATTCAGTATTGAGGGGGTGGGCTTCCCCATGCACTTAGACCAGTTATTGGTCCATTGTGCGTCCCCCTTTTAATTTCTACCGTCTCCATACCCTACCAGTACTGGTGCTTACTATCAGCCACTTTCTGCCAGCAAGGTTCCAACCTTCTACTGGCAGTGGTATCTAATAGTTAGTCCCTTTCTGTCAGAGAGGTCCCCCCTCCTCTGGCAGTGGTACCTAATAATTCCCCCATCTACCGGAGGCATTGGAAACTACTTTGGGCAGGAAACTTTTTGGCCAAATTTAGCTCAGAGGTCTCCTAGAGACATGAGGTTCTTTTACGTGCCGTAAATCTACGACACGGGACCCACGGCTTAAAGTCCCTCCCGGAGGACTTTTTCCCTGAATTTTTCTGCCCTTAAAAATTCCACGACCTCCGCCAGGTTTAAACCCGCATACCTTGAGTCATGAGGTGGGAACATTACCCCTAGACTACGGAGGCCACTGAGGTCGATGTTAATAAAGCTTGGGGAATTTAGAGAGAATATCAAAATTTCTGTCAAGGAGAGTCTAGGTTATTATGAACTGAAGAAGCATAAGCCCTGGTTCAATGAAGGGTGCTCAAAATTATTAGATCAAAGAAAACAAGCCAAATTGCAATGGTTACAGGATCCAAGCAAAATAAATGATCATCTGAACAATATAAGACATGAAACCAGCAGGCATTTCAGGAATAAAAGGAGGGAATATCTGAAAGACAAAATTGATGAGCTTGCAATGAACAGTAAGAACAAGAACATTAGACACCTGTATAGAGGAATAAATGATTTTAAGAGGGGTTACCAACCTAGCAGTAACTTAGTGAAGGATGAAAATGGTGATCCGCTTGCAGATTCCTACAACATTTTGAATAGGTGGAAGAACTAGTTCTCTCAGTTATTGAATGTACATAGGGTCAGTGATGTTAGGCAGACAGAAATCCATACAGCTGAACTGTTAATACCTGATCCTAGCCCTTTTGAGGTTGAAAGTGCTATTGCAAAATTGAAAAGGTATAAATCACCAGGTAGTGATCAAATTCCAGCAGAACTTGTTCAAGCAGGAGGCGAAATGTTACGTTCTAAGACCCATAAACTAATTACTTCTATTTGTCATAAGGAAAAATTGCCTGATCAGTGGAAGGAGTCTATTATTGTACCGGTTCACAAAAGGGTGATAAAACTGACTGTAGTAATTATAGAGAAATATCACTGCTATCAACCTCATACAAAATTTTACCCAATATTCTTCTCTGAGGTTTAATAAGTCTACATATAGATGAAATTATTTGGGATCATCAGTGTGGATTTTGACATAACAGATCAACTTTGTCAGATTCATTCATTCATCAGTAATCTGTCAGATGACAGGTCCACAGTCTCTTCCAAAACAGTTCCTCCACTTAATGCGATCACAAGCTTTTCTATCATATCAGATAAAAATAAATATATAAGCTCGAATTCATCCAATCCAATCAGTTACTCAGTAAATACGGGTTGAGGGTTCCCCCCCCCCTTGGCGCTACAGCCCCAGTGGACCTAGGCCTACCTCCACGAACTCCGTTCACTTCGTTTTTTCTAGATCTTACACATACGGTAGGACTCCTTGAGCAAGTGATCAGCTCGTCGCAAGGCCTCTACCTGTAGACAAACACAGAAAAACGCACACAAACATCCATGCCCTGAGTGGGATTCGAACCCACGATCCCAGCTTCCAAGCGAGCGAAGACAGTGCATGCCTTAGACCGCTCGGCTACCGTGACCGGCCAGTAAATATGTTTAGTAGACCTTTAACTAAAATGAATTGGCAGAATGCCTCCACTTATGAAATTGAAAAAAATAATTAAATCATTAAAGACTAAAAACTCAAGTGGATATGATGAAATTTCAAACTGAATAATAAAATTAAGTTCACTATTTATAATTTCTCCACTTACTCATATTTGTAATGCAGTACTTAATACTGGTATTTTTCCTGATATATTAAAATTTGCCATAGTTAAACCACTATTTAAAAAAGGGAAAACTCATAACATATCCAACTATAGACCTATATCATTGTTGACTTCTTTTTATGTCATGATTTTGCCCTGCATTTTGATGACGAGACAGCAACATATACTTAATTTTCTCTGTGTTTACTTCTAGACCAACCTCCTTACTTGCTTCAACTAAATTTTGTGTGTTTTTCTTTATGGTATATACATTATCACCCATTAGATTCACATCATCAGCATCAACCAACAGCTCATGTGTCCCATTTAATTTCAGTCCCGCGTGATTTTCCTGGGCCTTCCTAATGGCATATTATAAAGAAAAGTTGAAAAGAAGTGGTGATAAAACACCTTGTTTTAGACAATTCTGGACAGGAAATTTATCAGACAAATGCTTACCTATATGGAATTTACTGTACGAGTATGTTTTGTTTAAACACATTTTAATCAGCCTAACCAGTTTCCTGGGTATCCTAAACTCTCAGAATATTGTACAATACTTTCCCTCCTAACTGAATCATAGGCTTTCTTGAAGTCTATGAAGAGCTGATGTACTGTCTTAATATACTCCTATTTTTTCTCTAGTATTTGACGAATGCAAAAGATGTGATCAGTAGTTGATCTCTTTATGTCGAAACCCACACTGATGATCCTCAGTAATGTAATCTACATATGGACTTAACCTCGAGAGAAGGATATTGCATAAAATTGTGTATGAAGTTGATAGCAGTGATATCCCCCAATAATTACTGCAGTCAGTTTTATCATCCTTCTTGTGAACTACGTAATACAATAACAGAGTCCTTCCACTGATCAGACAATTTTTCCATATGCCAGGTAGAAGCGATTAGCTTATGAATCTTAGAACTTAATATTACACCTCCAGTTTGAATAAGTTCTGCTGGAATTTGATCACTACTCAGCGACTTATACCATTTCAATTTTGCAATAGCACTTTCAACCTCAAAGTGGCTAGGATCAGGTACTAACAGCTCAGCTGTATGGATTTCTGTCTGCCTAACATCACTGACCCTATGTACATTCAATAACTATGCCACATATTTCTGTTAATTTATTACATACATGATGTCGTTCCCTTTAACATTTCTATTTTGACAAATACTAAATGCTAGGGTACTTTTTAGAAAAACATAATCACCTGGTTAAACAGCGTTGTTATGTACTTTAATTTTAAAGTTTTCTGATATGAAAATAGTGCACTTTGCTGTCCAAAACAAGATCCTGCCATAACGTCTCATAGTTCATAGTTCTTTATTTCATTCCATAGATCCATGCAATTGAGGATGTGGAGGAGCAATAAAAACATACATAATCAATCAAAACATTTGGCAGACAGTCATTACAAGTGAATAGTATCATTATTCTTGTCATATATGAAATCAAAATATTTATCTAAAGTATAACATGAATGATCTCATAAGAATGTTTTCAAAGCCAGTTTAAAATCTATAGGATTGTTATATAATTGCTTTATGAAAACAGGAAGATTATTAAACACCCTAATACCCATATAATAAGGTCCCTTGAGATATAGTGACCGATGGGCTGAAGGTTGATAAAGATTAAAATTATAACCCTGTCTTGTATTTCTATTGTGTCTATCAGATATAAATTGATATGAATCCATGTTGTTAACCATAAAAGACAATAAAGAATAGATACATTGGGATTGAAGAGGGAGAATACCCAAAGTTATGAACAATTGCCTACAAGAATCTCTACTACCAAT
>NW_019724742.1:14460-21378 GCF_002891405.2 Cryptotermes secundus
AAACTGAGGTCAATAGCACTAGGATGTGCGGTAGACTAGAAGAACCGGTTGGTTCTTAGCACACTACATCATATGGCCTTTATCGCTCTCAACAATCTCGACAGACATGGTAGCATCTCTTCCCTCAAGAGAATCCAACTAGCCACACCAGTTCTTCGTCATGTCATTGACGTCAATAGCATGTCCCCAACCTACCGGTTCTTCTTGTCTACAGTACTTCCTAGTGCTATTGACCTCAAGGTTCCTGGATTCTCTGGCCGTTTCTCCCCCCTCCCTTAATCAACACACACCATATATGGTCTTAATCGCTCCCCACTGCTCCCATTGGTCCGTTCTCCCTAACCACCCCCCCTGCCTACTTCGTATATAAGCAGCACCTTTCACATCCTATCACCACAGCTACTGCTCTCCGCATTCCAAGCCATTCAATTGCTCTGAAGATGGAGGCGCTACGTTCCTCCGAAACGTCGGCCAAAACGAAGAATACACGGTGCCTAAACCCAGAAGACGACTTTCTTCATTGTCATCGCCGTGAAAACCTCAAAACTTTCATTTAACTTGTTACGAAAAAGAGAGGGATCGGATTCACTTATGATAACACTGGTGTCATCAACGAAAAGAATAGAGGGAGAGATCTTGATTAAAACCAAAGGGAGATCATTAATATAGATCAGAAAAAGTAAAGGGCACAAGATGGAACCTTGGGTAAATCCATGAGAGATGTTACCCCAATCAGAGCAGGTATTCAGATTGTAATATTTATATTTCAATCTTGTTCTTTGAAATCTTTCTTGTAAGTATGATGCTACTAGTTTGACCATTAATCCAGAGATACCATAAAGTTCCGGTTTGGATAACAAAATCTTATGGTTAAACAGTCAAAGTCTTTTTCAAGATCGCAGAATATTCCTCCCACATTATATCCCTCATACAGAGCCGTCAGTATATGATTAAACAAGTGGCATTATTAGTAGAAAGATTAGTCCTGAATCCAAATTTCTCCTTGACCAATATATTATTAATGAAGCCCAGGGATAACTGTTACCTTTACTGAGCTTTTCATTGCCATAATACATAAATTCAGCTTAAGTATTCCACCTCGAATGTAATACTTCTTTATACTAATCAGGTAAAAGTGAAGTTGACTCTGTGCTTAATTAATTAAGAACCACCCCATTACGACGTATGGTGGAGTGGAGGTGTAGCTCCACCATTCTTGACATCAGCGCTAGAAGGGGGTGCGTCGTCAGCTTAACCTTCGGGGAAGGAGACCCCGGTACCCAGGGGACAGGGTAAAAATATTTTAAATTTGCCCCTGTGCTTAACTAATTAAGCACTACGCCGTGAAGACGTAGGGAGGAATAAATGTATAAATCCGCGTTTTCTTGACCTCCACATTAGTTGGAGGTGAGTGGACAGCTTCACGCCCTGGTCACTTTACCCCCGGGGAAAGAGCCCTCGGTGACCATTGGATAGGAGGCTGGGCAGGCCCCAGAGCCGATCTGGATGACGTGGAGAAGAGAAAATTATTGACCCTGCCGGGACTCGAACTCCTACCCCTCGGTCGTCCTGCCCGTAACCAGTCGCTTTACCGACTACGTTATCCCGGCTTCTCACTCATTGGACGGAGGCTGAGAAAAGAAACGTTGGGTTCTCCACTGCATCCGCACTCAATGGGACTTCAGTTTCAAAAATTCTGTCCCACAGGAATAAATAGGTTCCGAGACACTGACCTGAAAGTTACGAGGGACGTTAGTGATTCCATTCTCTGTGCAAGAGTGTGTGTCACTGATGCTTGGGATAGCTAACGACATTGTTCCAACTGTAGGCCTAAGGTGTTCATTTTCATAACATTGTTATTCTTTGCGGTGAGTTGTTAGTCCCACGCCCAACCCCCCAGCGGGAGGACCACCCCTTGTCGGCTGTCCGCGGCTGCTTATTAAATATATTCGCAGCTTCCCTCCATACCTGGAGGGCATCTTCTCCATACGCAACCTGAGGATGCACCATGCCGTGGTGACAAGGGACCCACCTGACATAGTTGTACGAATGGGGGAGATGAGGAATGCATATAGGATATTGGTGGGAAAGCCAGAAGGAAAGAGCCACTGGAAAGACCAAGGCGTAGGTGGGTGGACAATATTAAAATAGATCATAAATAGATAGGATGGTATGGATTGGACTGATCTGGCTCAGCACAGGGACCAGTGAAGGGCTCTTGTGAACACGGTAATGAACCTTCGGGTTCCATAAAATGCTGGGAAATTCTTGAGTAGCTGCAGAATTGGCGGCCCCCCAGAAGAGCTCAGCTCCATGAGTAAGTAAGTAGGCCTAAGGTAAAACCCCTGTGCTTAATTAATTCAGCACAACACCATGAAGACGTATTTGGAAGTTGAGGTATAGCTCCACTATTCTTGACTTCGATACTGGATGGAAGTGAGTGGTCAGCTTCACGCCCCTGCCGCTTTAACCCCGGGGAAAGAATTCCCGGTACCCATTGGAAATGAGGTTGGGTGGATACCAGAGCAGGTTTGGACGATTTGGAGGAGATTGACCCTACCGGGACTCCAACTCCAATTCCTCGGTCGTCCAGCCCGTAGCCAGTCGCTATACCAACTGCGCTAACCCGGCAACGAAAGACAAAATGGTCTCAGAAGAACTACATGATGATAATAATCATTTCCACAAACTTGGAAAAGCTTCATAATTTCTACCCTTTGGCAAATATTCAGGGAGGATGAAGGAGGCGGGCGTGCAGCACTGAACGAAACATGCATACGAAGGGAAGAGTTGACTTCGAAGACCCAAATTAGTGGAGGGGGGAAGAGATTGTGCGGTATTGCTATAATGGACCTTACAGGGTGCCGGGATAGCGCAGTCGGTATAGCGGCTGGCTACTGGCTGGACGACTGAGAGGTCGGAGTTCGAGTCGCGGTAGGGTCAAGAATTTTCTCTTCTTCAAGTCGTCCAGACCGATTCTGGGTTCCACCCAAACTCCTATCCAATGGGTACCACGGGCTCTTTCCCCCGGGGTAAGGCGGTCGGGGCGTGAAGCTGACCACTCACTTTCAAATAGTGCCGAGGTCAAGAAAATGTGTATCTGTACATCCACTCCCCCATACGCCTTCATGGCGTAGTGCTTAATTAGTTAAGCACATGAACAAGATGGAAGACTATAGAGCGGATTTATCTGGCTTTGACGGGGACCTTATAAGCACAATAATGACAGAAGGTATAAATTTAAGAGCATGTCTTCTGGGATGTGACGCTGTGTAGTTTGGTACAAGTCAACCGACATTTCGAGGATACTGCTTCCATCTACAGGGTCGGAAGATAAGCTAAGCAGTAAGTAGGCAGGACTGTTAAGTTGTTCAATGCATCTAAAACTTTTAATAAAAACACTTTAACATTTGTTTATATTTTCCTGGCGCTAATATTCTATCACTGAAATTAAATTATCGCTTATAAAAACTAAGAGGTTTTTTATTTTTGTTAAAAAAAAAGTGCTATTCCAGCGCCACTGCACTCGAAGAAAGAACGGGAGCCGGCATAAACCGCCTCACCTCGATTAACTAACTAACTTCATGGAACTGAGTTCTTCAGAAACTGCCATTTGTGCAGCTACTCAAGAACTTCCCAGAATTTTATGGAACCTGAATGTTCATTACCGTGTTCACAAGAGCCCTCCACTGGTCCCTATCCTGAGCCAGATGAATCCAGCCCATACCACCACATCCTATCTCTCTAAGATGTACACTGAAGTGCCAAAAGTCATGGGTACCTAGTATCGTGTAGGACCCCCTCTAGCCCGGCGAAGTTCAACTCTACGTGGCGCAAGTCCACAAGTGGACGGAAGACCTCTAGAGAGATGTTGAGCCATGCCGTCTGGATAGCCGCCCACAGCTCCCTGGTATTTGTAGGTGCAGGATTTTGGGTGCGAATGGACCTCTCCACCACGTCCCATAAATGCTCAATTGGGTTCATGTCGGGCGAACGTGGTGGCCACGCCATCCGTCGGAACTCTCCAGAATGCTCCTCGAACCAATTCTGGACAACTCCGGCCCGTTGACACGGTGCATTGTCCTGCTGGAATATCCCATCATTGTGGGGGTATATGAAGTCCGTGAAGGGCTGCAAATGGTCATCAAGCAGTGTAACGTAGCGGTCACCGGTCAATGACGTGTTTAGGTGGACGAGCGGACCCAACTCATGCCACGTGAACACACCCCACACCAGTATGGAACCACCACCAGCGTGCACGGTGCCTTGTTGACAACTGGGGTCCATGGCCTCATGGGGTCTGCGCCACACCCGAACCCTACCATCCGCCCGAAACAACTGGTACCGTGACTCATCGGACCACGCCACATGTTGCCAAGACACCGTGGATCGAGGAATGTCGAGTGACCGCACGGACTGTCCCATCCGCCTGGCGCCCACTATCATGCCTCGTTCGAACTCTGATAATTCATGTTGGCTTGCCATGAGCAGACTGGCCGGTGTTCAACCTGACTCGCGAGAGAACACCTCACAACTGATACTGCTCAGGGCATTCCCAAGCCGTCAAGGGACGGCGGCGCCACTTAAAAATAAATTTACATACTGCTATCCTATGACTTTTGGCACTTGAGTGTATTTAATAGTATCCACCCACCTACGTCTTGGTCTTCCTAGTGGTCTCTTTCCTTCTAGCTTTCTCACCACTCAACAACCTGTTCTCAAACATCCTCAGTCTATGTTCCTCCCTTAATGTCAGACAAGGTTTCACACCCATACAGAACCACAGGCAAAATTCGACTACATCCCTGATCCATCGGTTGAGAACGGATAGTCAGGTGCTGGTTAAACCTACATACGGGACACAACTGAGGCTTTGTGTGCATTTCCGTAACAAGGTAATTTTTTACGGTGAGGAGTGGTTAGTCCATGTAGGATGAGGTGGGTAGGGCATGTAGCACGAATGGGGGAGAAGAGGAACGCATATAGGATATTGGTGGGAAAGCCAGAAGGAAAGAGACCACTGGGAAGACCAAGTCATAGGTGGGTGGACAATATTAAAATGGATCTTAAGAGAGATAGGATGTTATGGATTGGATTGATCTGGCTCAGGATAAGGATCAGTGGAAGGCTCTTATGAACACGGTAATGAACCTTCGGGTTCCATAAAATGCTGGGAGATTCGTGAGTAGCTACAGATTTGGCTTCTCCTCAAGAAGGGCTCAGCTCCATAAGTAATTAAGTACGGGACACAACTGAGAGGCTTCGACGAAGAACTAACCCAGCTCTTTGAAACTAAAGCGGTAAAAGAAACAATTCTCCCCGTACTTAATTCCATTCCATATAAATGCATGTGTAGTGAGCGGAAAAATTCCTTGGCAGTCAGTAATAAGTTTCAATTTCACGCCGATTTTTCTCCGAGGGAAGAGGCTTTCAGGTGCCCACCGGATAGGAGTCAAGTTTGGCCCTAGTAAGCTAGGTGACTACCGAAAATCGAATTCCGGCCGCCAGTCTTACAACCAGTCACTGTGCTGACTGAGCTATATCTGTTCTTGAACTGACGCATTGAGCTAGTAAAATAATAGATACAGTCCAGTCAGTATAGTGACTAGACTATGGATGGAAAGACAGAGTTTCAGTTCCCAGCAGCAGATCTTTCTCCTTCACGCCATGTTCAGATCAGCCCTATGACCCAACCAGACTGCTATCTAATTCGCACCCGGAACTCTTTTCCGGGGACAAAGCGACTTGGGTGTGAAGCTCACCGCTCACCATCTAGTATCAGGGATGAGAATTGTGGAGCTATACCTCCACTCGCCCATTCGTCTTCATGGCGTTGGACTTAATTAAGTACAGGAACATCTCATAAACCAGAGGTAAAACCCCATGGCTTAATTAATTAAGCGCCAGCCCATAGAAACGTATGGAGGTGTAACTCCACACAATCTTAACCTCAGCACTAGACGAAAGCGAGTGATCAGATTCACGGCCCTACCGCTTGGGAAACAGCCCGCGGTACCAGCTGTGTAGGAGGCTGGGTGGGTCAGTCTGTACGTTTAGGCTAACAGAAATATCTCTTGCCCCCAGCAGGAATCGAACCCCGACTCCTCGATCCTCCAAATCCCTGTACCGACTGTGCTATCCCGGCTCGTGAAGGAATGGGCAAATAAAGAGAAACAGAAGGGGTCTTGTTATAGCTCAGGCTGTTGTCGGCGGCCCGGGTTCGATCCCAGGGCAAGCGGGTTTTGTAATGGACAACACTGGGGCTGGTGTACTTTGGTTTCCCCTGCCAATTCTCCCTCCAGAAACAACTACACATTCGTTAGTAAGACTCTCTTCCCAAGCTGTAATAGTATCAGTTGAGACAGCGTCAAGTAACATGATAAAAAATAAAAAACAAAGACACCTGCGGGTTTCTGTCGAGCATGCTGTGTAAAGCATTGGCTTACGCGATGAGGAGACTCCGTTGCTCCACCCCTTTGCCAGTAGCTTTGCGAAGGGAGATAGACAGTCTACCAATCGGATGAACTCACATGGTACAGCAAGTGCATGGGAATCCAGGATTGCTGCCGCTGAGACAGCGGTTTCTCGTACATGTGCAAGACGGATTGGAGGCTGGTCTCCAAGGTTTTTATTTTCCAAGAAGTGTGATACGGTGTTCAAAAATGATTTACGTGGATCACGCAGAAGTTTTCACAAAACGGTGTTATAAGGCAGATAATTTATTAAATATACTCTATATGGGGATGGGATCGAGCCGCCACACGGTGTTCAGAAATGTAAGTAGTTCAAGTCTCAGTCTGTTTCAGGCACGTTTTTACCCATCGTTTTCACTTTTCAGTCTGTGTGTGTGCATATGTGGAGTTCTGTAAACAGTAAACCGCGATTAGTGACCATCTGAATCGTCCGAGGGGGGGGGGG
>NW_019724742.1:24139-31301 GCF_002891405.2 Cryptotermes secundus
TATTTGTCTTTAATATGATAATTTTCCTGAAGTTCAATAATTTCCTTTTGAATTTGACTTAGGACATCTGCAGCATCACATTCTAACGGATTTTGAAACAATCTAATTTCCTGAGCACTGGAATCCAAATCAGCGAATCGCTTCCGAAATTGTTCTTTCAAGCCTGAAATGACTAAATTTGCAAACGAGGAAGGAAATTCTGCTTCACCCTTTTTATGCAACTGTGCAAAGTTACAACTTTTCACTTGGCTTTCCAGAAGTATCAACTTTGCTCTGAATGCCTTGACAAGTGCAAATAAATCACAGACTAAGTTATTTTCACCCTGCAACTTTAAATTCAAATTGTTCATATGGTTCACAAGATCAGCAAAAAATGCTAATTTCCAAAGCCACTCGGTATCTGATAAAAGTGGTTCGTGAAGGTTTTTCTCAGTAAGAAATATATCAATTTCGTTCCTGAGCTGAAGGAAGCGCGAAAGAACCTTTCCACAGCTAAGCCATCGAACTGCAGTATAATATGTCAGGTCAATAAGCTCGGAATCACATTTACCAGTACTCATTGGAAAATTAGTTCAATTGGCGCATTTCTGCACAATTCTTTCGCGGGCCGTAGTTTGGAGACCCTTGGCCTATACGAAAGAGGAACGAAACTTGAAGACACGTAACTGAAGTAAGCATAGCGTACACATTCACATTTGAAATCCCTTTTGTGCCGCCTAGCCGCATGATAAGATTAGGACAGCATTGCAGTTTTGCCTGCGGGATCTAGTTTCATGATTACAGTCAATCAAAGACCGCAATTATTCCAGCTCTTGACGAGGCGAAAGGAAGGGAATTCAGGTCCTTCAGGTCCATCTCCTGCCGAGAGATGCATTGGTCTATCCTAAGCCCAATGCTTTGCGGATTTTCTAGCGGAGGAAGTTATAACGTCTCATAGTGTGGGGTCGGTATAGCAACGAGGCGAAAAGCTGGACGACGGGTTCGATTCCCGGCAAGAGCAAGAGATTTTCTCTTCTCCGTAGCTTCCAGGCCGGCTGTGGAACCCGTCCACTCTCATGTGCAATTGGTAGCGGGAACTGCTTCATCAGGGTGTGAAGCTGACCACTCGTTTCCATCTAGTGCTGTGGTCAAGAATGGTGGAACTACACCTCCACTCCACCATACACCATGCCGTAGTGCTTAATTAGTTAAGTACGGGACAAGTTTACCTTACCTTAACTTTACAGCCCTAAGGTTGTCCGTCGAAAGTTAACCGACGTTTCATATTCAGGGTTGAATAAGCCGAGCGAGAAACCAGTGTGAAAGCAAGTGGCGAACAGAACTCTGTGACATGTTCCTCCGCAACGTCGGTTGACTTTCAATGGACTACTCGTCGTTATATTTCATTAGATATGGTACACTTCTTAACTAACGCTGTGAGAACCTCAAGTCCTGCATGATGTCAAACAAAGTCGAGGGTTAACAAAAACAAGTAAAAATCCTGAAGAATTCTATCTTTTGGGATGCAACGCCGTGTAGTCCGTCGAAAGTCAGCTTATGTTTCGGAGGAACGTGCTGCTTCCATCTTTAGTGTTGAAGAGTAAGCCAGCGTTTGTTATATGATAGTCCACGTAGGATATGTGGTAGATGAAAAAACAATGGCGCACAATTTCTCCAAACATTTCTGTTTTCCCTTTACCAATTATCGTTACACCAATGCTACGGGATCATTCATCATCAGGAGCTTGTGCAATATGGCAGTTTGAGGCAGTAGTGCCGAGGTACACTCTCACTCCAGTGCTACTACTAAAAAAAACACTATCTGACATCAAGGGAGGAACATAGACTGAGGGTGTTTGAGAACAGGGTGTTGAGGAGAATATTTGGACCGGAGAGCGATGAAGTGACGGGAGGTTAGAGGAAACTTCATAATGAGGAGCGTCATAGCTTGTACTCTTCTCCAAGTATAATTAGAATGATCAAGTCAAGGAGGATGAGGTGGGCAGGGCATATAGCACGAATGGGGGAGACTAGGAATGCGTATAGGATATAGAAGGAAAGAGACCACTGGGAAGACCAGGGCGTAGGTGGGTGGACAATATTAAAATGGATCATAGAGATAGGATGGGATGATATGGATTGGATTGATCTGGCTCGAGATAGGGACCAGTGGAGGGCTCTCGTGAACAGGGTAATGAACCTTCGAGTTCCATAAAATGTTGGGAAATTCTTGAGTAGCTGCAGAATTGGCGACTCCTCAAGGAGGACTCAGCTCCATGAGTAAGTGCAAGGTTCTGAATATTTCTTGAGAAGTTAATAGTTACTCAGTCAGGGAATTTCCCACGCGTTTATGGAACCCAGACGAATCCCGTTCACATGCTAAGTATAACATCTCTTCCCTCCCTCTTTTGAATATGTGTGTGTGCGTGCGTGCGCGCGCCCGTCTGTTTCTCATGTACCTCGGGTGTGCTTCCCGCAACCTACCCCGGATTCGCTGTAGACCAGGCATGTCAAACTCATCTTGTACAGAGGGCCACCTCAGCCCTATAAATAATAGTCCAGGGCCGCACTTCAAAATAGAAATATGCATTAGATTTTGATACAAGGAAATTTAATTCTATTTATTATTTAGGAGTAATTTCAATATAATTACCTAAAGTCACATATCTTACAGTTTTAAAAAGCAAGAGAATACAATTTTTGGCAAGTATCAAACAACTTTTCAATATGTAAAAAGAGAGCTTACACAAGAAATTGTGTTAGAAATAGCAAAACATTGAATTTCCTGCAGCCTGATAATTTATGTCTGCGTGAGATTTCCTGCCTTGTGGTCTGCTGGAAAATTGTCTTTACAAAAAAATATTTCTACTAAAATTTTAATATCAATTAGCTGTAAAAGTTGAGGGGCCGCACTTTGTGGCTATGGGGGCTGCATGCGGCCCGCGGGCCGCATGTTTTACACGGTTGCTGTTGACGATGACAACCAGGCGTTACTAACCGAAAAGCGTCTTTGCTTAAGCAAATGGCAGATGGCAGAAGTGTAGCTCGTTCGTGAGGCAGTGAATTTAGATATACGGGTGTTCCTGATGTTATGATTATGATGCCAATTTATTTTTCCACCAATTTTTTTTTAATTGACACTATTAGTTTTGAGTTTGTTTGAATTAGAAACCAATTTCTCAGTCCATTTCATTTTCTGGCTGTCGTCCTTCCTCTGAAATAGAGACATCCCTGGCTGCTTTACTTTTGTATGCATATCCCGTTTGTTACCTTGTACTGGGAAAGACATGTTTAATGGGCATTTCGAACGCATATTCTCGACAATGTTTCTCATCATTAGTAGTTTATTTGTGCATATTGCATTTTTAGTATCAGTGGTTGATATTTATTTCAAATCGCCAATAGTTCATAACATTAAACCACAGTCCAGTCCTCTAGAAGCTCCTGCACGCAGGCTTGTTTTAATCGTTGCTGATGGTTTACGTGCTGATTCCTTTTTGGGGGCAGATGATTTATTTAAAACGAATGCCTCGCACCTGAGGTATGCAGCAACAGAGAAGTTAAGGCATTATTGTGTTATAATTAATGAACATAACCTAAATTTTTTGATAACTTGGCTGGTTGCAGGCATGTAATTGAGGAGAGGGAAGCATGGGGCGTCTCTCATACCAGAGTACCAACAGAATCGCGCCCTGGATATGTGACATTAATTGCTGGATTATATGAGGACCCATCTGCTATAGCCAAGGTTAGAAATTGTTGCCATGAGTTATTTTATTCTTATACTTTTTAATGAACTTTTTATGTCAGAATGGAGTGTGTCTTTAAAACGGTTACAGTTGCTTCGAGTAGGTTAGACTGGTTTAACTTAGGGTTAGTAATTTTAAATAGAACCTAAATTCTTGGACAGTTTAGGAGGTTTGAATAGATTGGAATTACACATTAGATGCAGTAACTGTTTATAAAAGCACAGTAGACCACTGTAGGTCGCGGTGCAAGGGCCGAGAAGGCCTACCCCTTATACAGCTGTTAATAAACTTAAAATCCAGTGACATGTGTACACAATCAATATATTGTTTAGTCACTGCATATTCTAGGTTGTGATTCCATATACTTGCCCAGTTTACTTCTTGACCCTGAAGATGGAAGCAGCATGTTCCTGTGAAATGTCAGTAAACTTTTAACAGATTACATAGTGTCACATCTCAAAAGAGAGTTCTCCTCATAGTCACCAATCCGAGAAACTCAGATCTAACAAAGAGTACACTTTTGCCCAACAGTTCTCCAGGAACTATCCAGAACATTCTTGAAATAGTATGTTTTATCTTTCATGTCATGCCTGTAAATACAGTCATAGTGCAGGCCATTCACTATATGGTTAAAAAATAAAGTATTTATCGTTGTATGTTGTCTATCCTTTCGTTTTATTACTGTTTATTCTTTATTTATTATATTTTATTTTTTATAGGGTTGGAAAGACAGTCCAGTGGAATTTGACTCTGTTTTCAATGAAAGTCGGTACACATGGTCCTGGGGAAGTCCTGACATACTTCCCATGTTTGCCAAAGGTTTGTTGTTTTAATACGTAATTTATCGAAGTACTTAACTTTATTTCTCTGAAGACATAAGATTAAGGCTATGTAAGGATGTAATCTTATGTAGCTTGGTAAAGAAGGAGTGAAGTTTTGGGTATCCATAAGATGGAAGAACCATGTTTATATCCAAAATGTTTATTTCTATCTACCAAACTATACGTTGCAGGAAACAGTAATTTTAATATCCACCACAGTGAGAACCTCAAATGTCACCCTTGAAGACTTCTTTAAATGTAACCCTGCCTACCCTTGCTGCAACATGCAAATGGTAGCAAGTCCCTGGGATTGCATTGTTACCTTATTTTTAGATCTTCCTTGGTATGTATTAATAAATTTATAGTATTTTTTGGTCATGGAAATACCACAGGAGCATAATGTTGCCATTTGTGGATAAGAAGATGAAATGACTAACACAATCTAAGTGCAACTTAAAAGCATCTCACAGATGTAGTATGGCTGTTTCACCAAAGCAGCCTTCTATGTCTCAGAAGCATTGTTAGTTAACAGTGAGATAAACCGTTCATATTTTTGTTCAGGTGCAAGTGGAAACCATGTTTATATAGACATGTATGGCTCTGCAGTTGAAGATTACTCTGGAAGAAGATCCACAACAAGGTTTGATACATGGGTGTTCAGGAAGGTTGAGGAATTTCTGAACCGTGGCAAGACAGATGCTGTTCTTAATTAAAAACTTAATGAATATAAAATTGTATTTTTCCTACATCTTCTTGGACTTCATACAGCTTCTCATACACATAAACCGTATTCAGTGTAAGTGTTACAGAAGTGAGTGTTTTGAGTCATACTCCAGTTACTTTGCCCTTTCAGCCTTCGGTATGTGTTAGATAGTAGATAGCTTGCAGGTTCCAAAGCTGTTGTGGGCGTGATGGTGATTCAGTCTTGCCAAAAATCAAATCATAGTTTTCCGCTCCATGGGCAGACACTGGTCCATCAGTAAGTACAGTAAACTGTGGGTTATCCTGCCTGAAGTGCTAATTCAGTGATCAAAAATTTCAAAGGAAATTTACCATTCTTATAAGTTACTCAAAAACATACTTGCAGTGTACATATATTCACCCTTCATTTAGTAGTTCTTGCAGCCACCTGTAGCGCAGGTACCTGCCTTTCCTTGTGATGCAGTATAGTATATATGATTTAAATCTATCATCCATCAGTCCGCCTTGTTACCTAGAAAGACAACTATGTAATGTTGAACACTGGGTTCTAGTAGCACTCCTGTTATGGAAATATTATAAATTCACAATTTATTATTGTCCTTCCATGTATATAGATTTTGAGATTTTTATGGCAGTGAATGTTCAGATTTTGGTATTCTGGGTTGTGACACCTTATAGCCTTGTAGGCAGGTACTGACATTTCAGAAAACCGGACCAGTGAAGGCCTCTCGTGAACACAGTAATGAACCTTCAGGTTCCATGAAATGCTGGGAAGCTCTTGAGTAGGTGCACAATTGGAAGCTTCTTAACAAGGGCTCAATTTCATGTTGCCTACATTTTTGGAGCTGAAGATGGAAACATTTCACCCCCACAATATCAGTATCTGCCTGCAAGACTGCATGGTGACACAGTCAAGAAGACTAGATTCTGAAGACTTCTTCAGTCTATTTTTGCCTCTGTCCCGTTTGCATTATCCTTTAAGTGCTGAAGTGCCACGTTTGTGACTGGTGGGTAAGGTCGTCGTGGCCAAAGTATCCCGTTTTGGCCAGTCAGGCATTTAAACTCCGCTAGGGGAAGTGCGCGCACCTGCCGCTAGTAGAAGCGCATGCACAGTCCTAAATATTTATTTTTAAATGTAGTAATTACCAGACAGACTTGAGTAAAGCCCTATAGAAAAAATTAAAATGATACCCAACTGAACAACAAAAAGAGTATACGTATGAGTTATGCCCAAACTCATCCACGAGCCACTACTTTTATTGCAGATTCTGCAGAATAATTAGTTAAAAATATATAGTAAAATTCGATGTACATACCTTTTTTGTTGTTATCTGCTTGATGTATACAGGGTGTCCCAGGAGGAATGTGCCAAACTTCGGGAGGGTATTCCTTATGTTAAAGTATGCCGATATAACCCAAAACACCTATGTCCAAAGTCGAACGGTTACGGAGATAATGGCCCGAGAAAAGTGTGGTCTTCTAGCGGGTCCACGGATTATACCTATCAGCTGAGAGGAATTATCTCTGTTTGTCCTTGACTGCCGTGATTCATCCTATCCGTGCTTATGGAGTTCGCTTTATCAGAACGCGCAGTCAGCACGTTACGTCATCGCTTACCATTCATGTGTCATGTACAGTGCTTGGAACTCTTAACGACAACTTTGAGATGGCATGCGAGTTTTTTGTACTTCAATTTTATGGCTTCATGTCACTCACAAGTTAGTTTGATGTTACGTACATTATTAACGTTACAGAATCCACATATTCCTGCCAGTTTTAATATCTATTTTGTAATCAACAAGTGTGTAACCCCGGTCAAAGTTTGACACTTCTCTGGCCATTATCTCCGTAACCGTTCAACTTTGGACATAGGTGTTTTGGGTTATATCGGCATACTTTAACATAAGGAAC
>NW_019724742.1:32098-32493 GCF_002891405.2 Cryptotermes secundus
TTCTCTTGAATAGCCATTCTTTCATTCTTCTGACCTTCAATCAAAAGATTCGAAAATCCGAAGAGTGTAAGTAGTGCTAGCAGAAGACCAAATGATTTTATGGCTTCCATCTGTTTTATGACATCAGGGACTGCTAAAATTTGTCAATTGTTACAAACAGAAATGAATTTGTAATGCAGAACAACTCTGTGAAGAACTGAGAAACCATTTATGCAGTACTTATCAAAATTAAAAGACAAAATATTGAAAATGGAGTATAACTTGTATAAAAAATTTCAAATCTTCCGTTATAATATGCGACAGTATGTTCTTTGCTGATACAAACAAAATTAATTCCATCCATTTATCATAAAAATTGAGTTAGATACAGCATTTTTAAACACAAAGCTTAAATT
>NW_019724742.1:32539-44012 GCF_002891405.2 Cryptotermes secundus
TTGTTACAATTAATATTTTGCTGGACATTATCCATCATCTTGTCTATTCTAAAAAACAGTCTAATTTCTATTAAAAAACACAACGTTTCGGGAACTGGAATCTGTCCCCGTCTTCAGGTAAAACCTACTCAGTTGGGTCCAATAGACAGAGCTAGCCCCTATCTCCGGACAACTATGCCAATTTCCGAAGGGATTCATAAAAGAAGCACAACTTAATCCATCTGTGAGAGCTAAGAGATATTGAAGCTATCATAATTTGAGGCTAGCACCAGAGAAAAATATCTAGAATGAAATCATACCGGGAGAGAAGCAATACTCCTTGTGGTATACAAGCACAACAAAATCATCTGTGGGAGCTAAGAAATATTGAAGATATAATAGAAATTAGAAATAATAGAAATTAGACTGTTTTTTAGAATAGACAAGATGATGGATAATGTCCAGCAAAATATTAATTGTAACAAAGCTTAAATTGTTTAGGCACACTAACAGAAACGGACATTTAAACACAGAGTAGCAACGGGCATTTAAACGCGCACCAGCAGCGGGCATTTAAATAAACTCCGGCCTGCTCAAGCTTACCANTGGGCACCGTATCTAAAATTTTATGGAAAGAGACCTAATGGATAACCCACAAAGAGACAGGTTAGCTAGATTTGAAAAATGGGAAGAGAGGAAAGAGCTGGCACAAGATCAAAAAGCAAAGGTGTTGGGAAAACAAAAAAGGTTGGAGACTTCTTGCCCATTGAAAGGGATAAGAAGGAAATGATACTTGATGATGAAGAAAATATCCAATTTAGTCATTTTTTTAGAATGTTGTATTTCAGCACATCTTCCAATTTAGGATCTGCCATCCTTGGTGCATTTATGTTTTCCTTACATTTGAGGAGATTATAATCTCCTGGGGTGAGGAACGCATTATATGCTTTCTATACAAGGGATCATTGTAAGAATTCAGGAATGGATATCCATTCCTGAATTCTTACAATGATCCCTTGTATAGAAAGCATATAATGCGTTCCTCACCCCAGGAGATTATAATCTCCTCAAATGTAAGGAAAACATAAATGCACCAAGGATGGCAGATCCTAAATTGGTAGATGTGCTGAAATACAACATTCTAAAAAAATGACTAAATTGGATATTTTCTTCATCATCAAGTATCATTTCCTTCTTATCCCTTTCAATGGGCAAGAAGTCTCCAACCTTTTTTGTTTTCCCAACACCTTTGCTTTTTGATCTTGTGCCAGCTCTTTCCTCCCTTCCCATTTTTCAAATCTAGCTAACCTGTCTCTTTGTGGGTTATCCATTAGGTCTCTTTCCATAAAATTTGACATACGGTGCCCATCTCGATGTCCTTGTTCTGTCCTTTCTGATTTATGGGGGGGGGAGTTATAACAATGCTGTCAGTTTCAAGATTATGTAACATTGTGTGGTTCAGGAGGTTCTGGACTATTACCTGTAGACTAATTCGAACTCCTCAAAACCTTTTATTTTTAATTTAGTCTCTTCATTATTCAGGAATCATCATATAATGTAGTGCTGTTCATCCTGAACTTTAAGTAAATAACAGATAAGTAAACTGATCGAATGTTTGTCAGCAATTTCGATCTCACACATTCCTTGAATTTATCCAGGAGGTGCTGGCAATTTTATGTGTGTTTGTAGGTTCCCATGGAGCAGGTGATAAGAATGAGACAGACACACCCTTGGTTGCCTGGGGTACAGGTGTGAGAGGACTCCGATTGACTACAAGCGCTGAACCTTCCAGTCCAGCTTCCTGGAGACTGGGACGTTTGTCTCGCGGTGATGTTAGTCAGGCAGATGTTGCACCACTAATGGCAAACCTGATCGGAGTCCCTGTGCCAGTCAGTTCTGTGGTGTGTCTTCGTTTCTTAATTGACAAAATGTTTTAATGGCTCTATATTTTTAATAATCCTCTCAGTATTGAGATTGTATAGTGTCAGATGATAGGATGATAGATGAATGATAAACTGGAAAAGATTTGGAAGGAAGGAATATAGCCTAATCGAGGGTACTATCCAGGAATTTGCCTGGCGGGAATGAGGAAAATCACAAAAAGCCTCAGTTGGGGTGGCTAGTATACCAGCCAGATTCAGAGTGGTCACCTTCCAAATACAAGTCTAGACCATTTCATGAGACAAGCCTGTATGGTAGCAAATGTGTATTAATGCTTTCCTTATCAATGAACTGATCATATTTCTTCTTGGACTGTTTTGGCTGGTGTGTAGAGGTCAGATTTCTATTGCATGTGATTTATATAGATATATTCTAAAACCATACAAAATAATTGATTTTCAACATTTTCTTCTTCTTACTTCGGATGAAAGTCTGTCTTTGGTTATTCAGTTTTAATGAAACCAGCTGTGATATATGAATGTGAGCTACATGCATGACTGAAAAGGACCAACTAATTTTGACTGAATTGTCATACTGTAGGTTTTTTCCTTATGTGAACAGATCAGATGTCTTGACGTAAAAATGCTTTGTTCATTCATGTACTGTTAAAGTCACAGTTGGCTTTGAAATAAATTTTGTTGGATATAAAAGAAGAATTGAAAGGAAAACAGAGGATATACTTGGAGAGGATCAGTTTGGATTTAGAAGAGGAAAAGGAACCAGGGATGCAATTGGGATGATGAGAATTATAGCAGAACGAACTTTGGAGATAAATGAAGAACTGTGTGCTTGCTTTATAGACTGGCAGAAGGCATTTGACCATGTAAATTGGACCAAATTAATGCAGACCCTAAAGGAAACAGGTATCGATTGACATGAAAGAAAATTGATTAGTAAATTGTACATGGATCCGAAAGTTAGAGTGCGACTGGACAGAGGGGAGACAAGAAGCGTGAAGATTGGAAGAGGAGTTTGACAAGGATGCTGTTTATCACCAATTTTGCTCAACTTGCACAGCAAATGCATTACCAAAGACGCTCTGGATGGACTTGGAGCCTTAAAATTAGGAGGGCAAATTATTCAAACTGTGAAATATGCAGATGACCTTGTGTTAATGGCTAAGGAAGAAACTGTGCAACAGGGTATGATTGATAGACTAATCAAAATTGGAAAGTGCTGTGGCATGGAAATGAATGTGGAAAAAACAGAAGTAATGAAAATTTTGAGACAACCATCCCCAGTCACAATAAAGATAGACCAAAAACAACTGGAAAATGTGAAATGTTTTAAATATTTGTGTGGCTTGTTAACAGATGATGGAAGGTGTACTTGTGAAATTAAATCTAGGATTGCCATGGCAAAAGCTGCATTTAGCAAGAAGAAGAATCTTTTTACTAGCAAATTGGACTTATATTTGAGAAAGAAACTAGTGAAATGCTACATTTGGAGCATAGCTCTGTATGGGGCTGAAACTTGGACACTTAGGGCAGTAGATCAGAAACACCTGGAAAGCTTCAAAATGTGGTATTGGAGAAGGATTGAGAAGATCAGGTGGACCGATTATGTGAGAAATTAAGAAGTGTTATTTAGAGTCGGTGAGCAGAGGAATATCCTACATGAAATAAGAAAACAGAAGGCTAATTGGATTGGTCATATCTTATGCGGTAACTGCCTTCTAAAAGAAGTTATTGAAGGAAAGATAGAGGGGCAGATAAAAGTGACCAGAAGATGAGGAAGAAGATGCTGGATGGGATATTTTCATTTGAAGGAGAAAGCTCTAGATCGCATCAAGTGGAGGAACTGTTTTGGAAGAGACTGTGGACCTGTCGTCTTGACAGATTACTGATGAATGATGAATGAATGAATAAAGCTGTATATGCCTTAGAGGCAGAGTGGGCAGTCTGACTGAAGAGGAAAGACCCTGTTCCTGCCAGGTACTGAAGCCAGGAAATTTCGTTGTATCTGTGAAATGGTCCTCTTGTAGGGAACTCTTCCACAAGACTACCTGGAAGTCACAGAACATCACCTGTCTGAATTAATGTTTTCCAGTGCTCATCAGATGGTTGCACAGTACAACAAGAAACGAGAGCTGACTGAGGCTGGAAGTTTATCATGGATATATAGAAAATTCTCAGTTCTGAACCGAAGCAAAGAGACCAAACTTACTGCTCAAATCTGTTCTCACATTAGAGCTAAAAGATACACTGAATCTGTAAGTACGTTTTTGTCATGTTTATGTGTCTAGAAATACAAAATATTTCTTAGTGAAAATTTTACTCTGATGACTCAGAATAAGTGTTATAATATTTTACATAGAACATGTTTCTCTGTGTCATAACTTTGGAAAAATTATCTTTCTTTTCTTGTGTATTTGGATAAAATAGTTGTAAGATGTGTCTGAGTGTTACATATTTGGATTCAACCCATAGTTTTAATGTGCCTTGTATCTGCAAAAATGATGTTATGATATTCCTTGCATAATAAAGATATTGGGCTCTAAAAATTAGGCTGCATACGTCAAAGTCTTTGCTCTTCTGATTCCCATCTCACGTTCATGTGATGAATTCTGTTTTCCAAGTGTAGCTGTGATGATGTAACCTTTAGTAGAGAAATTTCTGCTGCTTAATTCCAGAAGACGGAATAATGACACTATAACTATTATATTTTTTGGTATTATATTTAGGTTACTTTATTTTGAAGTTTTTTATGGAACCCAAGGTTCATTACCGTGTTCACAAGAGCCCTTCACTGGTCCCTAACCTAAACCAGATCAATCCAATCCATACCATCTCATCCTATCTCTCTAAGATACAATTTAATATTGTCCATCCACCTACGCCTTGGTCTTCCCAGTAGTTTCTTTCCTTCTGGTGTTCCCACCAGTATCCTATATGCATTCCTCGCCTCCCCCATTCGTGCTACATGCCCTGCCAACCTCATCCTCCTCGACTAGTGATATTGAACACAGTTCAAAACTGTCACTAGTCAAGGAGGATGAGGTTGGCAGGGCATGTAGCACGAATGGGGGAGGCGAGGAATGCATATAGGATATTAGTGGGAACGCCAGAAGGAAAGAGAGACTGAAATACAAGAGATGTGGTTGTGAAAGTATTTTTTGCAAGAAGCGAAAAAAGGAATTGAAAGGGCGGTGGGCAAGAGGGTAGCACTCAAAATAGCTGCAAGGTAGCATACCTTCTTACCGAATGTGCTCTCGGACGTGGAGGCCAATTTAAATTTAGTTCTTGTAAGCTGAAAATAGATGACAGCAGCATTGCCCCGAGGTGTAATGGTGGCCATATTGAAAACCAATAAAATGGGGGACAGATATTGGGTTTTCGGATTTTATCCATCGTCCTGGTTTTTAAGATAACTAAGAAAAACACGACGTTTCGGAAACTGAGTGTTATACACCATCGTCAGATTCCTATAGTAACTAATAACATGGGAGTTTCACGGGGCTGGTCTGGACCTGCCTGGATTGCCCGGTTGGGAAATTTAAGATTTAATAGCGATCCATGTATCTCCTGCCAATTTCACCCGCATCCAAGTAGCAGTGACAGATTAATGTATTAGGCTGGTGTGAGCATGTAATGATGAGCGTAATGATTTATTTCTTAAATTAAGTAGATGTGCTTGCTGAAAATTTGAGTTTTGAGAGTAGTAAGTATTCGTTGCTTGATATACCTAGAGATCTAGGTTATCAAACCCTTTTGTTTTCTTGTTTATGGAAAAGACAAAATTGTGGCCACTTCTGATTTTAAATAATATTTTATATGTATGTTCCAAAATGTATTAAAAATATCAGTCATTCAGTGTGTAAAACAGCCCTTACATATTGAGTTGATTTACTGCATGCCGAAAGGATTGTTGCTTCTGATTTCTTGTGTGGTTCCAAAAAATATTTCAGCACTAAAGTCTGTGCAACACTCGTACATATATGAGAATTAATAATAAAAAGTATGTGATAGGCGCACTTGAAAATTAGTGCTGTGCTTGGTTGCTTGATTATGTTCTGAATACTTTTAGTGAAAGTGTGATACTCAAAATACAGACAATAATAACAGTTTCATAGCTTCTGTATAGGTAGCAAAAGGTAAATATAAGATCTATACATTCAGTGATATATTGATATAGCGTTCAACTGAACAGTCTGATTAATGTCTAAGACTGAGTTCTGAGCATACTTCACAAAGCCTCCTTTCCCGTGGAATAGTATTATAGTCTTACAGATCTGCTGTCATCTTCTTTGTCTTCACTCCACTTGTTTTTACATTTTGTTTCTTCTGCTCAGTTTGTAATTAGCCCTTGAGCTACTAAGTTAGGACACCGATCAGTAAAAACTGAATTGAATTCTCATCATTTGTATTAAGCTTAATTCTCTTAAGGACATTGTTTAATTACATGCTCTCCTGTGGAAAATTGTCACGTATAACCTTAAAGTTTTGCACCGTTTTGTGACTGTACTCTTTAGCCTACAAACAGCATGTCATGTATCTTTATTGTATGCATGCATGCAACAGGTCTATAATAAACAAATCAATACTACTGTATTAGCATTCGTTTATTGTGTGTACTGTGTTTATTGCACCTCAAAACAATATCAGAAGAATTACAAATTAAAAGTTTAATGTTAATTCAAATCTTTTATCATATAAAATTTAACAATTATAATCATAATGTAAACTGAATACAGAATTTAAAAATAACTGATCTGGATCCATATCTGTAAACAATCCAATAACTAGTGACATATTGATGTAATGATTTACCTGATGATAACAATACTTCATACAATAAATGAATGTTAATATAGTAGTTTGTTTAATATGGAACTGTTGCGTTGACTGATGTCATAAGGAAACCATACAGCATTTTGTGTGTGATGTGTGTATATGTTGATAGCCAAATTTCACTTGCCTGGATCCAGTTTATTATTACTTACTACCATCAAACCAAAAGTCAAAGAAATTTTTCTCATGCAGATTGCGTGATGATCCCATGAACTTACTTTCTTTCCTCTGGATAAGAAAGTGGGATAAAAATGGTATCTGTGCCAGCAAATAATAATCATTTTGTACTAGACTACAGAGTTAAAAAGAAAGTGATAATAACAGGGTACCAAACTACCACACAGACTTATGTGAAAAGTAAAAGAGGAGAGAGGACATATAAAGCTAAGCAATGTATATGAGCTTTGTACCATTAGCTATGTCAAAAATGAAGAAAACTGCAGTTAATATAACATGCCTCCAATGTCTTTAAAGACAAAATTAAGATTGTCAAATGCCATGGCAACCAGGTTAACAGATGAAGTAAGGTGGATATGCAATAAGCAGGCAAGTAAATCTCTCCCTAGAGCCCAGGAAAATACAGCATAAAAGACCAGGACTGTTCTCACATATACCCTTCCTTATCACAACAGAAGGAACAGTTTTACCAATATAATATATGCTGGAAAATACCAGAACAAATAGACCCCTTGAAGTTGTGTGTGAACAATGTGTAGATAAAAATGTAAAGTTGTCCCTGTGCTTAACTAATTAAACAATATTCCATGAAGACATATGGAGGAGTGGATGTATAGATGTATATTTTTAAAATAATTCCAAGAAACCATAGCAGTGTACAGAATGTAAATAACTTAGGTTGTTCAGTTTGACATGCCTGTACTCTGCCAGATTTTGGATTGTTGTTTTGTTTTTCATCATAAATTAAATATATCACTTATCCGACATAACTTCATACACCTCTGAACTTTTCACAAAATTCATTATTTACATGAACATGAAGTTAAACCTGAGCTTAATTAATTAAGCACCACATCATGAAGATGTATGGGGGAGTGGGGGTGTAGCTCTATCATTCTTAACCTCAGCACCAGATGCAGGTGAGTGGTCAGCTTCATGCCCCTGCCTCTCTACCACCAAGGAAACAATCCTCAGTACCCATTGTATAAGGGACCAGATGGGTGCCGGAGCCAGGGTGGATGTTTTGGAGAAGAGAAAAATCCCTTGCTTCCGCTGGGAATCGAACCGAGACTTCTTGGCTGTCCAGCCTATAGACTAGTCACTGTACCAACTGAGCTATCCCAGCTCCTATTCATTATGGATATTTTCATTTATATTTAAGAATATTATCACATTCAACAGATACAGATTTTTTAATGTGGTTATATAGGTTATGTTAGTTTAATTCAGTTAAAATACATTAAGTTATGTGTAAGTAAACTAAGTTAAGATAACCAAAACTAATATAACCAGTTACTAATTTTTGTATCTGTTAAATGTAATAATATTTTTAAATATAGATGAAAATATCTGTATTTGTTAATACAGATTATAGTCATGATAGGTTAATGCATTAAGTGATGAACCAAATGACACATTTGAAAGAGTAGTGCTGTTTCTTCATATTTAGGAGGTCTCAGGTGCGCATCTTACCCCAGATATCAGTAAATTGCAACTGAACATTTTGTTGTGATTTCCCCTTAGTCCCTCCAGACTTGTGCCAGGATAATACCTCAAATAGCATGTTTTCTGAAACCTTTCCAGTACATTATTATCTGTGCAGATCATAGCTGTTATTTGCGTGGAATGAACATGTGTTCTGTGTATTTCTGAATTAGAACTTATTTTGTTCTCCTTATATTTCTAATTGAGAATGTTCTCATCAATTGTGATCCATGTATTGTGATAGCTGGTGGTGATGGTATTATTATTTATATACTTATTTTATTTTCTTGCCTGTTAATGCTAACTTTAATTTTTCTTGGAATTATTAATTTAATGCCATTATATAGACTGTCTTATTTGTATTTTGCCTTTTAGTTATATCTGTATTTCTGTGTACTCATGCTAACTTTGTTATTGGCCTCTGTGCTGTTAAGTTTGCACATAAATAAACACAAATTGAAATGAATTATTATCGTTTCTCACCACAAATGGCATAATGAACTTATTTTATTTTTCTCGCCTGTTAAAGCTAACTTAATTTTTTCTTGGAATTTTTACTAATTTATTGCTATTGTATAGACTGTCATATTTTGTATTTTGCTCCTTAATTTTTTGTGTATTTCTGTGTACTCATGCTGACTTCATAATTGGCCACTGTGCTGTTAAGCTTGCACATAAATAAACACAAATTGAATTGAATTATTATTATGTATTACAGCACAAGATGGATGCAATCAAAGTAGAACCTGCTTCAGATGAAGAGGCAGACGCTGCATCTTCAGTGCATGATTTCTTACAAATTAATATAAAAAGTGAATATTCTGTAGCAGCAGAAGCAGAGACAAGTGAAGTAAAGGTATGCTCTATTTTAAATGGATTCTTTTAAGTATTGCTGACTCCCTAAGCTAACATAGCATCATTTAATTAAACTAAACCTAATCAATTTATGATTGTTTATTTAATTGCTAGTGCAGATGAAGTCTTGGTAGATGTTATAAATGTCCTGTTCTCAGTTCTAACAGAGTGAAAAGTCATCAGAAAGTAACCTCTGTTTATTTTAGTTAACTAATGTAGGAGCTGGGGAGAGCTCACACATGCAGGGTAGCACCACATGACTCAGTGTCTTGTAAACCTTCACATAACTGGTCATGTAGTGTCTGTTCTTGTCTCTGCAGAGTGAGTTATGGTGTGTCCTGTGATTGATAATCCCACCAGCTGTGAAATTCACGCTGTTATCAGCTTTCTTCATGCTAAAAACTTGAGTGCTGCAGAAAACCATCACGAATTATGTACGGCTTATGGCCAAAATGTAATGAGTGAAGGAACTGTAAGACAATGGTGTTAGATATGTATATATAAAATATTTAATAATTTTATTTATTTAATTATTTTTTGGTCCAGTTCCCTGTCCTGTGTAGGTACAATAATAAAGAATCATCACTGACATACTAATTAGCTCTGTGTTGCAGGAGATGGCATGGGATGTTTCCCCAGTCAAGAATGAGTTCAGAGAAAAGGAGAGAGCAGGTGAACTACAAGTATGTCTTGACAGGTAAATCTATTGGTGAAGCACATTTCTGCTGCTTGTGTATTGTTTCAGAATTAGTCATGTGGTTTCTCTTAGTGGGAAACCATGTAAATTCTTAACACTTTGCGGACCGCGCACGCATTAATATGTTTTTTGCTTTTAAACATGGCGGACCGGTCGCGTATTAATACGTTTTTAGAACACCGTAAGTTGCAACACACTATACATCACTTTGGCGCCACCTACATTGCACGCAATCGCCTGCAGATGCATGATAAGACTCTGGAATGTTTAGTTAACAGTCAGTAACTTGACCTCGCTGTTTACTTAACCGACTGTAAAGGAAAATGCTTTGCCTTCTTCAAGCTGTGTGTATCAGCCAGTGACTAGTGGGGAGAATGGATCAAGGACAAATTCTCCTCCGATGACCTAGCTGACCTGCCTTGTGAGACGCGTAGTAATGGATTGTCATTCAGACAGTGACAGTGACAGGGCGACAACAAAGAATTGTGGCCACAGACAGTAAAAGTGACAGTAGCTCTGACGATAATGCGGGTAATAACCTTGTGCGTAGTAACATTGCAGGGACAGCAAAAAATCTAAACCTTGATTCAAAATTGAAATACAAAGCATTTCTGATGAATGTGGCAGAGGCCTGGGCTACAGTCCAGATTGTGGCGGCAGAACCAGGGTCACACAAAGACTTAATACGACCGGGCCCTTCAACTCCCACCCCATGAAGGCCTCATGTGGACCCCCCAGGGCAACTCTCAAGTGATATGCCGAAAAATACCCTCATGAAAATTGTGAAGAGTGAACACCCTCATGAAAATTGTGAAGAGTGAACATTCCAAGGGGAAGAATCCTAGGCAATGCCGTGTTTGCACAGTTCACAAAAAAAGGAGTATGTCTACATTTGCAAGTTCCGTGTAATGCCACTTCACAAAGTGAACAGTGCACAAGTTAGGGTAGTATATTTAAAAATGCCGGTCCCCAGTGTGATTTAAATAGTTAAATCGCTGGTCCGCGAAGTGTTAAGAAAATGTTGTGTTCCATGTACAGTATTACTTGTGTTATTTCCAGACATGTTTTTCTTGGTATGGGTATTGCTGTTGTAGGCATGTTTTTTAGTTTTGTAACAAACTTAGAGTTACTATAGACAGGGTTTGGATCAGTAATTGAATTTATTGAACCCTTACAACTTATAACTACAAGTAAGTTTTATGCCGTCACTGTTCTACACACTTCACAAGTCACTTTACGACACTCTAGGTCAGGCATGTCAAACTCAACTTGTACAGAGGGCCACCTCAGCCCTATAAATAATAGTCCAGGGCCACACGCAGTCACAGGAGCAAGACACAACACAAAGCACAATACACACACGATACTGAAAGAGTGCTCCAACAGAAGAGGATAAGTGTGACTCGCGTAGTGAGATACGACATAGGGATGAAAAATCCTGAACAATTTTAATATTTTTAACATTTATCAATATATATGATAAATATATATTTTAGTTATTTTAATATGAAGACGACAAGGCATGCAATGAACTAGTTTAGCGTAAATC
>NW_019724742.1:44192-134348 GCF_002891405.2 Cryptotermes secundus
GTGTATCTTGTCTCAATGGTCATAAAAGTGAAAGTTTGCTAGCAGCCCATTAGACAATGGCTGGGGGTTGCAAGCTAGTTTTGAAGGTAGAAATCCCTCGCACTTGTCTGTCAGTTGCCACCCTCCTTGCATTCTTACTACGCCTCCAAAAGGGATTCTTGGAAATACTTGGGGTGGTGAGGCTGTGTGGATTTTAGTGCATTAACCTTCTGAAATACAATAGTTTGTTCTTCACACCATTAGTTGGACAAACCCTTCTGCAATTCTCAGAATCACTTTTCCTGCAGCCTGCTAATTTATGTCTGCATGAAGTGGCCTCCGTAGTCTGGGGGTAACGTTCCCACCTCATGACTCAAGGTATGCAGGTTCAAACCCGGTGGAGGTCGTGGAATTTTTAAGGACGGAAAAATTCAGGGAACAAGTCCTCCAGGAGGGACTTTAAGCCGTGGGTCCCATGTCGTAGATTTACGGCACGTAAAAGATCCTCATGTCTCTAGGAGACCTCTGAGCAAAATTAGGCAAAATGTTTCCCACCCAAGTAGTTTCCAATACCTCCGGTAGATGGGGAAGGTATCGGGTACCAATGCTAGTAGAGGGCCGACCTCGCTGGCAGAAAGGGGAGATAGCGGGCACCAGTATCGGTAGGGTATGGCGACAGTAGAAATTAAAGGGGGACATACAATAGACTATTAGTCACGGTGCATGGGGAAACTCACCCCCTCTATGCTGAATAACTGAACTGAATATGTCTGCGTGAGACTTCTTGTCTTCTGGTCTGTTGGAAAATTGTCGTTATAAAAAATATTTCTACTAAAATTTTAATATTTATTTTAATATCAATTAGCTCTAAAAGTTGAAGGGCTGCACTTTGTGGCTATGGGGGCCGCATGCAGCCCGCGGGCCATATGTTTGACATGGCTGCTCTAGGTCTTCTCAGCCTGTTACAGTCTTCACTAGCTGTTGCTTGGTAGTGGCATTCAACGGTGGACGTTCCCCTTCCTCTGGGTTCCTTAACTTTCCCTGGCCTCAGCTACCAGCTTCTTACAGCAGCAGCTCACAACAGCTGAACCTCTCTCTCTAACCGGCTCCTAATTTACTCTGCTTATAACATCGCAGCAAGGACCGCGCAGAGAACACTGTTTCTCTGTTGCTGTTTATGGCCAATGTCTATGAACGGCCATTGTTTGCAGAGCTATTACTTAACAACATGTTCAGTTACTATTTTTTGGTCATTGCCTAGCAGTGGTTCTACATGGCAGTGTCTTCTGTCTGTCCACATATAATAATTAATACATGTCGTGTGAATAGATTTTGATGAAATCTTGTGCTTGTTTATTTGATTCAGTTTAGTTCCTTCTGGATGACATGAATACCTAAAGGCTTAGGTCTAATTTTAGATGTTTTTGGCTAGGTAATGAATTAGAAACATTTCAATTAAACGCTACAACTACTAGTAAGGGTATGGCCTGAGTGCGGCGGGGCATGGGCAACTTTATGGCAGGGACAGGAGCAGGCCGCTGCTGTATCCTCAGTGGACCTCTAGCATTCAGCGTTTATATCCTCAAAAGACATCTTCCAAATGCTACTGAAACACAAACTGGTTTCACCTGCACGCTAGTACAACATGCTGCCCGCTCCACTCAAAACGCTCGGTCCGAGGACACAACAGTATATTCAAATGGGTTTGTGATGCACGCTGCACGCCCCGCCCCACCAAACGCTCGACGCCCTGCTGCACTCAGGCCATACTGTAAGAGTAGTACCTTGTGTGCAGTTTGATTTAGGGCATATGCACCATTTAATACTGTAATAGATTTTGTTAATATACAGGTGTGAAGTTTCTTGTGTGCTGCATATTTTAGAAACCTTGTTTTCTATGGACAGAGACTTTATGTGGTTGCTTTTGCATTTGTATGCAATATTTCCAGTGACAAAGTTGAAGTAGTCAGTATCATGAAACCAGCTTACAGGTGAAAATCTTATTTTAATTATTTTATGAGCCAGAAAAACATGGCATCCAATTCAAAATGTTTGGGGTCCACAGTATGGGCTCAGCAATCACAAATAGTTTATTTTGTTTTGTTTGTTCATAAGTTAATTACATTTCTGTGTTTGTTAATTTGAATATGTTTCATTGATGTACTAACAGTTACCTTTTCCACAATGGTTGCTTGAAATTTCAGGTAATTATAACAAATAATATTTGGTTCTTTAATAAGTTCTATTTGTGCATCCTGCAGATGTAAGATTTTTTCCTTTTCTTTTTGGAAAAATAGTTTTTCATTCTTCTCCTGTAAAGTCAGTCAGCTCTGTCAACAACAGATGTGTATCTGCTGTAAATGAATGTCACCATGTGAGTTAGCAAATGATGTATTTGAAAATATGCTCTGCAAACCAGAGTATATCACTGTAATGGAATATTATCCAGGAGAGCAACTATTCCAACTGAGGTTTTTCATGGATGTCAGCAGTATTTTCAGAAAAGTTGTGATTTATGAGGGTCGCCATTCTGATGACTGCATCTTCATCCCTGGGTCATAGGCAAACACCAGTGACTCATCACCATTGATGATCTTTTTGAGAAATGTTGGGTCCTGTGTACTTTTCTCAAACATCTCCAGCGACCATCATGTGACATTCCATCTGATACATGGTCAGTTGCCTTGGAACAGACTTCGGACTGACACGTCTCATCTTCAGATCATCAGACAGAATCGCATGAATGGGTCCATGAGAGATAGCAACTTCTTGCTCCAGCACTGTGATAGTCATTCTTCAATCAGATTAAATAAGTTGTTGCACTTCTTCAGTAATTTCTTCAGTTCTGGATGTTGAAGGCCTCCCACTGCACTGGTCATCCTCCAGTGACTCCTGTCTATTCTTAAATTCAGAAAAGCAGTCGCAAAACTGCAGATTTTTTAGTGCAGTAACACCATAAACTTACTGCAGGGCTAGTAGCGTCTGAAGCATATTTTCCCAATTTCTACATGAACTTGGTGTTTGCACACTGTTCAGACTGTGACATTGTCCCGAGTGACCAACATTCACACCTAACTCAAATGGAATAGTAATGACACTGCATGGTGAAACCTGTCCAGATTTTTGGCACTTGTGAGCAGACATGCTGAGCTCCCCGCCACAACAATGTGTGCGCTATCTTATCTCTCATTCTCTCTCTGCAAGGGAATTCTGGCAACTTTTTGACTGCCCATTGTAGACGAGTTTCTTGGGTTACTGAAGGAAGTGTCTAACCATTTTTAAGATGTTAAGCTCTTTCACTGATGTTTGCAGCACTTGTCTAGTTTTGTTACATTAGCTTTCAAAGAAGTATAGAAATGCTTTGAGATATAGCATGAATGTTCTGTTGCAGTTCAGAGCCAATTCCTATCAAACTGGAAAATCCCATTGAACATGCTGACAGTTCGGTAACACACTGTGACAATACTGAAGAGGAATATGTGACAGGAATTGATCCGCCTTCAGAAAGTGTCTTCATTTCTGAAACACCTGGTGGAATACTAAGACACATATCTGTTACGAAACCAGTAGTCCAGGCATATGTGTATGGTAGGAGAAATCGCCTGTATTTAGATAATGATGAGAATTGTCATAAGTGTGAGTTATGCAACAAACGCTTTGTTCATATTGAAAATCTTGTTAGGCATAAGATGCTTCACACAGGAGATACCCCATTCAAATGTGATATATGTAGTAAAATGTTCACACGTCAAGCTCATCTTGTTATTCATAATCGCACCCATACTGGGGACAAGCCTTTCAAATGTGAAGTATGCAATAAAAGTTTCACACAACCTGGACATCTGAAGGTTCACAGTCGTACCCATACTGGGGATAGGCCATACAAGTGTGATATATGTAATAAATGTTTTACGAATAGTGGAGGACTTACAGCTCACACCCGCACACACACTGGTGATAAACCCTTTAAGTGTGAAATTTGCAATAAGTGCTTTTCTCAGCCTGGACATCTTGCAGTTCACACTCGTATCCACACTGGAGATAAGTCTTATAAATGTAAAATATGTGATAAGGGATTCACCCAGAATGGAGATCTTGTGGCTCACATTCGTACTCATACAGGACAAAGGCCGTACACATGTGAAGTATGCCGTAGAGGTTTTACCCAACGTGCACATCTTCGAACTCATACTCGCACTCACACTGGTGATAAGCCGTACAAATGTGAAATATGTAATAAAGATTTCACCTTACGAGGGGATCTTGTTGTTCACACACGCAGACACAAAGGGGAAAAGCCTTATAAATGCGAAGTGTGTGGCAAGACATTCACTCAAGGTGATGAACTTGTGGTTCATAACCGTATACATACGGGAGAGAAACCATTTAGATGTGCTGTGTGTAATAAGGGATTTACTCAGCGTGGCATTCTTGTGGGTCACACTCGCACGCACACTGGAATAAAGCCCTATAAATGTGAAATATGCAATAAAAGTTTCACATTGCGTGGGCATCTTGTTGGTCATACACGAATCCATACTGGAGCAAAGCCTTATAAATGTGAATATTGTGGTAAGTGTTTCAGACAATGTGGACAACTTGTGGTACATACACGAACTCATACAGGTGAGAAACCCTTTAAATGTGAAAAATGTGGTAAAAGGTTTACTCAACGAAAAGCTCTTGTTGTTCACAGTCGAACCCATGCTGGTGTTTAAATGTATGCCAGAGAGTGCTCCATGTTACTGCCATTTTGTGTTGTATGTCTAGTAGAGATAAGCCTCTCAAACCAGAATTGTTTAGTCTGGGACCATATAAAAATACATTTTGGTGGATTAGAATTGTGGGTTTCAATTTAGAATGCTCATAGCTTCCATATGCATTTGCAATTTCTCATTGGAATTTTGTATGGTAGCAAAAGAATCAAGGAGATGTAATTGTATGGAGATCCACCTTGGTGGAAAATAAAAAGTATTATGGTTAGTGCTGATCAACAGTGGAGGAATGTTGCTTAAATCATAATTTATATTCTTAGGCTGGTGCAGAGTAGAAGCTCAAGTATTGTACTGTTTGTATCATCAGCTATTTTTGTGTTTGTAGTTCACAAAATTTCTTTGTATTGAAAAATATTTTGAACAAATTATTTGTTCTTAATGAGTTATAAATAGTACAATTTATACTGTATGCCCCTTTTCTGAATAGTGAACCAGTTTTTATATATATTATGAGTCTTGATTTAGGCTGTGTGGAAAGTAGGGGCCCAAACAGGAGTATGTTTTTGTGAAATGATGAATTTCTAGCTTGTAAGTGTGTACTGAGCAGTTTTTATAGCTAAAATTATATTTACCTCTCAAGCTGGTAATATCTTACACTGTACATGAAAATCATCAGATAATACTGATTGAGAATATTCTAAGAATGTGTTAACTTGGAAAACCTACATGATTTGAGAATAATATAAATCAGGATTATTAGGAAGTAAATTGAGTGGAAATGAACTGAATTATTTCATAGTCATTTCCAGTGGACATCTTTTCTGTTAGTAGTGTTGAAACCTTCAGTTGTAATGACAGAGAGTTAGATTATTAATAAACTAATTCCTTCAAATGCACATCAAGTTTCCCAGTCATTACTTCATCCCTTAATTCATGCTTCATGGCAGAATTCTCTGCTGAGTTTGTCATCTGTTAGTGAAAGGGATGTGGAACACTATTAGATAAATAAAAAAAAATACTGAATTTGTAACTGAAGTAATTACAGTGAAATAAATTAATATGGCAAGTCCTCACTCTGTGAAAGGGAAAATGGTGTTCAGATGTTGAATGTGTAGTTACAGAATTGTAACATGTTTTGATTTTTCAGTTTGAGAGTTGGTTGAATGTTTACAAACATTTCACTGTAAAGAATGATCTTTTACTACAGTAAGGTACATGACAGAGAACTCCATGACTTGTACTCTTCTCCTGTTTTTGATAAGGTGATTTAAACATGAATGATGTGATGAGCTAGGCATAACACAAAAAGGAAAGTAACAACTGTTAGGCATATTAATGTAACTTATTTTTAGGTTTTCATGGCTGGAATATAATATATGACTGTAGCATTACAATCCTAGCCAATCTGTGGTTCACTTACCTATCAGCTTTTCAGTCATGCTAAATATGATATTCAGCATATTTCATTGTGTACTATACTAACTGTTAACTATGTAAACAAAATGTAAAATAATTGCACCAAGAAGTTAAATAACCTGACCATACATCTTGCAAAATCATTACATGACAGATTTAAATAAAGGCCTAAAATTGGAGCAACAGCTCCTTTCTGTGGCTGATGCTCTAGAATTTCACTTTCATGGAAACGAATCTTTAAAGCAACTGCATCTTGTCAATTATTCAAGTTAACTTCAGTATTTTATACTGACATTTTAATATTTTATACTTTTGAAACTTTCTGAAATACTGTTGCTGTTAACACAAAGTAAAGGTTTATTGTAGAGCTTGTAAATTATTGTCATATAAAATTCAGTATGCTGAAATGTGGTCTTCTGTGTTGTGGCACTGCAGTCTTATGTGTGAGTACCAACATTTCAGTGGAACATGTCTTCATACTCACAGGTAATCATTCAAAAAATGGCCATTTTACTGTTGACTCTTCTTATTTTCATGTAGAATTTTTATCTCCACTCTCACAACTATATGAATGGCCACCTAGCTTGCATCCTGTGTATATAACCCAACAAACTGCACACCCTACACGATTCAATGCTGAAGATGTTCTCCAAATGAGAAGAGGTGATGAAGGTGGTGGTGGTGGTTGTTGCTGTTGGTCCCCCCCCCGTGGTGCTGAGAGTTGATTAATGGCGTTTTTGGACAAGCACGATAGTGTGAGAAGGAGCAACTCATAGATATTTTACTTACCATATGGTATGAGACATTTCCTTATATTGATTAGTTGATTACATGTTGAAGTACCCAAAATGGTTTGGTCATGCAATATCACATTCAGGGTTCTTTTACCTGTTCTGTTATTTCAGATTCAAGCAGATCCAGATACAGGTTGAGAATTAGATTCACAAACCAATGTATATAGAATGTGTCGCATATAGGAGCAAATTATCCACATTAACATATGTACCATATTAAAGGAAACTATAAACCATATAGATAAAAATAAAGGAATTAAGACAGCATTCATGAATTTCGTATACAAGTTAAAAATATGTTAAATTCTGTTGATGTAGGCCGTTGTAAGTTCAAATTCGTTTGTTATGTGATTTACCATGCAGTATGTTGATATTGTTGGTAATACTAATATACGCATGTTGTTTCTGGTGTATATGTTGGCAATACTTATATACTACGCATGTCGTACATTCTGACCACATGGCTGTCCCAGTACGGTTCCAGGCAATGTGGTGGTAAGTTGGTTTTTCGTATGCGCACGTGCACGCTAGTGCGTATACTAGATGATATTACTGGATGTAAAAGTGGAAGTGTGTAGATCAAGAAATAAAAACCTACAAAAAAAAAACCGAAAAGTTTTACAACAGGTTATGGGCCCAGGATTCTTCCACTGCGCGTAGTATATAATTAACTGAAGAGTTGTGGATATTTTTTGAGTATTATCAAAGATGTCGAATCCAACTGCAACCTTGCCACCGATTGAAAAGCTGGACGGTCGTTTAAATTATTCTGATTGGAAATTCGGAATGATGCTTTATCTCAAAGAATTGGGCATTTGGAACAGTGTAAATGGATACCCTACAGGAGATACTACGACCGAAACACAGAAGACCCAGCATGATGCAACGGCCCTAATAAAGATTGGCCTCATGGTCAAGCCCATTTGTTATCCTATCATTCGTGATGCGGAAACAGCCAAATCTGCGTGGGAAAAGCTTTCTGTAGCTTTTGAGGATGATGGCCTGAATCGAAGATGTCAGTTATTGCGCAAACTGGGACAATTGAGGTTAGAACAGTTTAAAAACTTGACTGAGTATACTCATGCTTTTGTGGACATTGCTGATAAGCTGCGGTCAATGAAGAAACCTCTTGATGACGAATTCGTAGCGGCAATGATGTTGGCAAATTTGCCTGATAGGTTTGAACCAATGAGACAAACCTATGATAATTGTGGTATAACAATTTCTACTGACTTGATTTCCAGAAAATTGCAAGAGTATGATGACACGAACTTACATAGTAAAGAAGATGTGGCTCTTCTGTCTCATGGAAAGGAAAGGTTTCCAAGAAAACCTAAGTGTTGGTTGTGTGGTGAAATTGGCCATGTACGGATGGACTGCCCCAAGAAAGTGCAGAATTCCTCGAAACAGGGAACTAAGAAGAGTTTTTCAAAGCAAGAAGACAAGATGTCAGCTAAGAAAGAGAAGACATCTCGTCGCGAGAATTCCTACTTCGCAGCACTGACATTGGAGACCAATGATGATTCTAGTTGGTATGTCGACTCAGGGGCTACTTCTCATTTGACATCTCGACTGGATTGGTTTAAGAAAGAGAAGGAGATGACTGGAGTAGAAGTGTTCACTACGGGAACAAATAAATTAGAATGTCTAGGATCTGGCTCTGTTCGGGTAAAGTTTAAGAATGATGACTCTATTTCAAATATTAGTAGTGTACTGTATGTTCCAGAAGCCAGAACAAACTTGTTGTCAGTGAGTAAATTGGTTGATAAAGGACATGTTGTTGTGTTTGAGGAATCTGGTTGTAGGATTTATAGTAAACATAATATGTCTATTAAAGGTAATGTTCTAGGTACTGCATCTAAGGTTGGGAATCTGTTCAAAATGGATGTGGAGGAGATGGAACGGGTCAACCTGGCAAAAACTGATAAAGATGAAAATTATCAGCTCTGGCACAAGAGGTTAGGTCATATTAATCCAACCAGTATGAAGATAGCTAAAAATGGAGTATGTGAAGGTATTTGTTTTAATGACACTGTACCGGATACATGTATATCTTGTATAAAAGGCAAGTTTGCAAAGAAACCATTTAGGGCACGTAAGAGTAAAGCAAAAGGATTACTGGACGTAATCCACTCAGATTTATGTGGACCTATGGAAGTTGAGTCCTGGAATGGAGCTAAGTATATTCTTACCTTTACTGATGAATTCTCTAGAAAGGTTTTTGTATATTTCATAAAGTCTAAGAGTGAAGTGTTTACTGTTTTTTGTAATTTCAAGGCTCTTGTTGAGAATCAAGTTGGGAAGACTATTAAAGCCCTACGAACTGATAATGGTGGGGAATATATTTCTAAACATTTCTCTGATTATCTTGAGCAAAATGGGATAGAGCATCATGTGACAGTACCTTATAATCCTCAACAAAATGGATTAGCCGAAAGGGTTAATCGTAGTCTTTGTGAGATGGCCAGATGTCTGATGAGTGAAGCAAAGTGTAATAAGCGAATGTGGGCAGAAGCCATCAATACGGCAACTTACATTAAAAATAGGGTTCCACACAAAGCTTTGATAAATAAGACGCCACAGGAATGCTGGTCTGGGGAAAAGACTAATGTATCCCATTTTAAAGTATTTGGATGTGTGGCATACATGCATGTACCAAAGGAAAATAGGCTTAAATGGGATTCTAAATCGAAGGGGATGTGTTTTGTAGGATACTGTGAGAAGTCTGGAAACTACAGACTGATTGATCTGTCCAACCCTAAATCGGTAACATTTGCACGAGATGTCATTTTCTTGGAAAATGTAAGGGCTAGTGTAGATGAAGAGAATGTAAATGCATCTACTGATTTCATCAAGCCTAGCTATTTTGGGTCTGAGATCTCTGATAGTGGGGATCAACCTGATGCAGAAAAAGTATTAGATGACTCTACTGTAAATCTGAATGAGAGTGATCATACTCCGGTTGCATCTGTATTAAGTGATGCTGAAACTGATGATGTACTTGCAGTTCCTGTACAACAGGTTGAGAATGAACCAGGTACAATGATGAGGGTTAGACGCCCACCATTGTGGTTGCAGGATTATGAAACTAATTTCATGACTGTTGAAAGTTTTGTTGACAACTGTCCAGATTCATATTCAAGTGCTGTTAGAGGACCTGATAAAAATAATTGGAAAAGGGCAATGAAAGAGGAGTATGATGCACTCATTCAGAATAATACATGGAATCTAGTAGAGCTGCCCAAAGGTAAGAAAGCTATCTCATGTAAGTGGGTGTATGTAGTTAAAAAGGACTTACAGAGTGATCCCAAATACAAGGCACGCTTAGTTGCTAGAGGTTTTTCTCAAATTGATGGGATTGACTATAATGAGACTTATTCACCAGTTGTTGGAAGATCTGTAATAAGATTTTTGTTAGCCTTGACTGTTGAGTTAAATTTGAAGATGTATAGTCTTGATATTTGCACAGCCTTCTTGAATGGAGAATTAGAAGAAGAAATATACATGACTCAGCCTGAGGGTTTTACTGTTGAAGGATTGGAAAATAAAGTTTGTCTATTAAACAAAGCTTTGTATGGATTGAAGCAAGCTTCACGTACATGGAATACTACTATTACTAAAGAGTTGGTAACTCTTGGTTATGAAGTTTCTGTTAATGAGCCATGTATGTTTTACAGAAAGATGGATGATTCATTTACTGTTTTAGCATTATATGTTGATGATTTCTTAATTGTAACCAATGATATCTCTGAAAAAGAAAGACTTGTAAAGAAACTAGGATCTAAGTTCAGATTAAAAGATCTTGGAGAAACTAAGTACTTGTTAGGTATGAGAATTAGGAAAAGGAATGGAAGTATTTATGTAGATCAAGAGGAATACATATGCAAGATACTGGAAAAGTTTGCCATGATAAACTGTAAAAATGTATCTACACCTCTTCCTGCTGGTTGTAAGCTAGACAGAAACAATTCTGATAAGTTAAGTGAGATTTTCTCTTATCAAAGTTTGGTTGGCTGCCTCAATTACTTAGCTCTTATAGCAAGACCTGACATTGCTTTTGCAGCCAGTTTCCTAGGTCAATACAATTCTTGTGCCACGGCTGAACATTGGAAATGTGCCAAGCATGTATTGCGTTATCTAAGAAAAACTAAGGACCTGTGTTTGGTGTATTCTAAGACAGGAAAATCCATTGTTGGGTACTCTGACTCAGATTATGCTAATGGAGAAGATAGGAAGTCTTACTCGGGAAACATTTTTGAATTAGCAAATGGACCTATTTCTTGGGAGGCAAAGAAGCAGAAAAGTGTTGCACTTTCTACTACTGAGTCTGAATATATTGCTCTAAGTGAGGCTTGTAAGGAGGGTGTCTTTCTCAGAAAACTGTTGATGGAACTATTAAATGATGACTCTCCAATTTTGATGAATGTTGACAATCAAAGTTGTATCAAGTTAGCCTCAAATCCAGTATTTCATTCCAGATGTAAACACATCGATGTACGATATCATTATGTAAGAGAGGTAGTACAGAATGGATTGATTGATCTGGAATATGTGCCTACAGAAATTATGAAGGCCGATATAATGACAAAGAGTTTACCTAAAGTGAAGCATGAATATTTGCTAGATGCATTGGGCATGAAACCTTTTGATTGTATAAATTGAATTTATGTGCCCATGTGATTGTACGATAATATTTTTGGTTATTATTATTTAATTTACATGCTATGATTACGGGGGAATGTTGGTAATACTAATATACGCATGTTGTTTCTGGTGTATATGTTGGCAATACTTATATTATACGCATGTCGTACATTCTGACCACATGGCTGTCCCAGTACGGTTCCAGGCAATGTGGTGGTAAGTTGGTTTTTCGTATGCGCACGTGCACGCTAGTGCGTATACTAGATGATATTACTGGATGTAAAAGTGGAAGTGTGTAGATCAAGAAATAAAAACCTACAAAAAAAAAACCGAAAAGTTTTACAACAGATATTTCATTTTTGCTTTCTTGCGTGTTGATAAGATGGAGCTCAGAAGTTTCGTTGTGGTTCTTGGAAGGTGAAGGCTTTTCAGTCGCCTTATCTTCTTCGCTTATAAGTATTTTCAAAAGAATCTATATTGGTATTTATGTTTTAAATTATAAAAATATTTATTTCCGTGATTCTCAAGATGCGATGTACAAAAGCGACCACAATCACGGCATACTGGATTCATCGGAAGCCCGATAATGTCGAATACTAAATGGATAGTACTGTATACATTTCGAATTCGAATGTGGTGGAAAAGTATCGTGTAAAAATAACGGGAACTGTGCAGGTTATAAATGTACTTAGGTCTTGACGAAAGTAAAATATTTGTTTTATGTCATAATTTGAACAAATCGTGTAATTGATAGCTGAGAAAGTAAAATTCAGTTGTCAGAATAAAAGATTTGCAATGTCTGAAGGCACTGTAACGTGATTTTAATGTAGGATTAACCACAGAACGAATTACCATGCGGTAACATTTAGTGACTTGTCTGCATTTCGTACGCAGGCACGTCAGTCGTGTGGGGTTGCAATTGAATTGTTGAAGTCGTTGGACGGTCATGGAAAATGTGCTCAGTGATTTTTGTGATGTAACATCATGGCACCATGCAATATCGTCTCATGTAAGTGAAGTTTGTATGTAGGTATATAATGGCTGGGACTTATTTTATGCAGTATTGAATTATTGTGTTATTTAGTAAGGAGTGAGCCATGGTTGCAGGTGTGATAATTCATTTATGAAGACCACATTAACTGAACAAAACATGTAGCAAGAACAGGATCAAAACAAATCCCACTGCAGTTGTGCTTTTATTTGTGTACACATTATTGTAAACTTGCAAATGGTATCCACAGTGGTGTTAAATTTGGTATGGTAGTTTTGTTTATACAGCAGAAACTTGAGAATAAGAAAATGTGCTGCTTTTATTCTCCAGTATTTTAAATAGTTGCTTATAACAAGTTAAGACAGAAAACCTTTCAGAATAAGCCAAAAATATGCTCACCAGAGGCGTCAGTGAGCCATAATGTCCAATCTGAGTAATGTAAATGGCAGGACACAGGTGGCACCAGTGATGAATAATTCTTGTTCATAGGTTATTTATGTCTGGAGATTTACATGTAACTTAAGCTTTTGGAAATACCCAACGTAGAACGTTGAAGGTTTTCCAGTGTCTTGGGAAACATTTCAGTTACCATCTTCTGGATTTGGGCAGATCTGGCAGTGAGTGGTGAGTGAGAGGTAGATCCATGATTATACAGAGTGATTCTAAATTATTGTTGCATTTTCCATTCATAGGCCACAGAAACCCCAACAATAATGTCAGAAACTGTTCAATAGAATGTCATCCCACATCAGATGCACTGAGGACAGACAATTCCTAGCTCCGAATTTAGGCCTCCAAAAGATCCCATGTTCATGTGGCAAGGTGTACATTAGCCAAATGGGCCATCACATTTCTGCTAGGATTTCCAAACACATAAGCATCAGGCTGGAGAACCATCTGTCACTTGTAACTGAGCGGTCAACAGGGACAAGGCACAGTACTGACTGACAAGTTAAGGACCCTGGTTTACACCGAGTTCCATCATCAAGGAAGGAATTAAAACAACAAGACACTTCATTGGTTGAACTGTGAGGTTAAGTACAGACTTTGTAAAGCCATGTTTTACTTCTGTTGGAACCCACTGCTCAATCAGTTTCATCAAACAGCTGTGAAACTTCACCCATGTAGACCAACACAGTGGGCACGAAACACTTTTGTTTGCTTTCTTTCATATTCATGTGACTACTAAATCTTTTTTTGCTTTCTTTCCTAACTGCCTGGTAACCATAAAAATAAAAAAAAATTGTGACCTTTACTAACCACGTAACCACAGAACTTCCAGCTCATCTTTTCCAATGAAATAAGGGAAAAGGCATCTTTTGTCCCTTTATCTCAGTGCAGTATGGTTGCAGACATCCTTCCCCACCTCTTCTCGTTACCGATTGGTGACAAAAATATCATCTTTGCCTCTTCTCAGTATCACTTGTTCACTAAAGACTCTTCCATCTCCTAGTCTCTCACACAGATTCTAAAGAAAATTCTTCATTATAACTCTTCATGACCATGTGGTTTCTAAGAATCTTCCAATCACTTCTTGTCCTCAGTTATGTGGTCACCCTCAAGTGCCAGATCTATGATATAGGCTTCCATCTTCCCCCAAAGACACACCCTGAAGATGGAAACTGCAGTGCAATCAATAGTGTTAAGCTTTCAGCATTCTCTGACATATTCCCAAAAGCCAAAGATAAGTAGTTAGAGAAAACAAACGGTAATTGTATAAGGATTGAAGTGTAGGAAACTTGAGAGCCTAACCCAACACAAATTCTTGTGTGTAGAGAGTAATCTTCTAATGGTCAACTTTGTTGTCACATTGTCAAAATAGAGATGAAGGCTGCTACCAGCACTATTGACCATGATGTCACATTAAGACTTCTCTTCCAGAATTCAGCAGAACGATATTGCTGTTCACTGGATGTTTAGTTAGTTGGCTTGGCAGATAATAAATACGAGGTAATATCGGAAAGTTCCTGGACTGTTATTGTTGTAACTGCCTCGGTGAAAGAAGATGAGAGGGGAGGCCAAGATCACACTTCCACAAGCCTATTGCATCAGTCTGCCACATGACACCAAGCTCTGAACACGCATTGTTTTTACACAAGTGCCTTTTTACTTCGTGTTTTGTGTCTGTGATGGATGGAAAAATTGAACAATGTGTCTGCACCAGGTTTTGCATGAAGCTCAGTAAATCTGCTACCAAAGCCCTTGAAATGCTTCGTGAGGCTTTTTGGAACATTCTTTAAGCCGGACAGCAGTTTTTGAATGGCATTCATATTTCAAGGCTAGTCAAGTGTCAGTTGAAGATGACAGACGTTCACGGCGACCAGGCACCAGCAAAACGACAGAAAACGTTGAAAAGATTCGAGAACTGATCCACAAAGACCATCACCAAACAATCCATGAGCTCACAGACACTGTTGGGATCAGTTATGGAATTCATCAGGAGATCTTAACAGAAAATTTCAACATGTGTCACATTGCTCCATCATGATGGCAATGCACCCACCCACACGTCCATGAAAAGCACAGAGTTTGTGACTAACAAACACATGGTTATCATTCCCAATCCTCCCTACTTGCCGGACTTAGCCCCGTGATTTCACTTTGTTTCCCAAATTGAAAATGAAACAGAAGGGACAACATTTGAAACAGCATCTGAGATCCAAAGGAAATTGTAAGCGGTACTCGACAGCATTAAGGAAAATGACCCACGGTGCTTTTTAAGCGTGGAAAAAGTGATGGGATCGCTGTATACATTCCCAAGGAAACTATTTTGAAGGAGATGGCAGCCAAAATTGAGTAAGTTAATCCAGCATTTCTTCTTTGACCTAGTCCAGGAACTTTCTGATAGTACCTCTTAGTAGTGGATGGCAATATCAATTGAACCTATAGCTTACTTGTAGTTCTCTCCATATTCTAGACATAAACCAAACTTTCTTACATTCTGATCAGTTCATGGAGTTAGATTGAATTGCAGAAATTTACTTTTACGAGCAACACATCTTGTTTGCTGTAGTCGTCTGGATTATGACACTGTATAGTCTCTTAGGTTGTTGCCAACATTTCAGAAGAACTTTCTACCTTCATCCTCAATGTAAGAGTGACCCTGAAGGAGGAGGCAGAAAGTGTATCTGAAATGTTGGTAATTATCTACCAGACTACTACACAGTATTGTAACCCAGAGGACTGCATTCAGTAACAAATTATTGGTAACTACGTACCAGACTACACAGTGTCATAACCCAGAAGACAATAATCCAAATTTTCACAACTGTGGAAACCTCAAATCTCAAAACACTTTGTAGTTGGTTGGTGTGCATGCGTGCGTGCATAAGCATGTGTATACATGCATGGGAGGGTGCTAAAAATAGAAATACAAAGTAGTAATTTGTAGTAGGCTGCATGGATTCTTGAGCTATGAAAAATTTTACTCTTGATGCCATGTTGGTGACCGTGAACATGTTTCTGCAACAGCATTGATTATTTTTGTTTGTTTTTGTTTTCCCTCCCACTCCATTTTCCTTCAAGCACTGGGGCAGCAGACTCTTATGCTTTGTTTCTAATTGATTGGTTTTTGATTTCATGGATCAACCAGTGTTTCTTTCTCCATGGGACCAGTAATTGAGAATTGTTCTGGTAGACTCTTCAATGGCATGTTCTGTGTGTGGTACGACAGAGGCTCATCATATTTTGCAGTAGGACCATTCACACTTCCAAATTTATGTTGATTTGTTTAATAAATTCATTCCACCATTGCTTCATTCTCATCCATCACCATCTCCTAAAGGACCCTGACAGGTGACACCCTCATCTGGGGCTTTCCCCCTAACCTGACACAGAATAAAGAAGTGTTTTTAACTACTGATTGGTTAGGTATGACAAGGTGATGATTTAGTGACTTATATTCCATGAATATAAAAAATTAAGTCTGCTCATTGAGGTAGAAACTCTATGCATGTGGTCTCATGGGGAGTGCCTCCTTCTGGACTGGCACAGCTTGGTGCTTGCCCTAACTTGGTCAGGAATTTTTGGGTAAGTCACTTCTAAAGGCGATGTTGGGGTGTTACATATAGTATTACTGAGTTTCTGGACTCTGCCCATTATATAGTATTCTGAAGAACACTACATTTCAGAAACTGGTTCTGATTCTGCCCTCAGGTGAAAAGGTGGGAAGATACTTCCTCAGTTGGGTAAGTGACTGAATGGAAACAGATCCAATTTCGAAAGTATGTTCTTTTGGAATACTAGACGATGGACAAAGTCAGGAACGCAGTTTCAACATACTGCAGTGTGTAGAAATGTTTCTATGCAATGATTCAGTAAACACATTCCCATGGCAATGCATATGCATGCAACAATAGAGACTGTTGGAAACAGTGTTTTCTGCCAGATCTATGCTGAGGGGTTATAAGTGAGACAAGGTTTAGAGGTAAGTCAGTTGATAGTGGTGAAGAGAAGACTAGAAGGTTGGTGTGAAATGCCCGTGAGTTAGTTGCAAAAGTGCTCAGTTGATACCCCAGCTGGGAAGGGAAGATTTTATGTGTGCTATTCTCAGTGTGTAATTCAGTGAGGCTGTTATAGTTCCTGTGTTAAAATCTACTGCCAGGATATGGCTAGTGGGGACTGTAAAAGACTGAGGACACTAGTCTGTGTGTGACAGTGAACTGTAAACTGTAGTCACTAGTTGTGAGTAAATAAGTGGTCAGTTAATACCAATATCCAATCCAAAATCCACTTATAGTCACTCATACACGTACCAGTATGAATATCATCTGTGTTTACAGCTCACTGTGAGTGTAATTACAGTGGAATAGAACTGTTCCTGTACCTGATATGAATGTGATTGTTTTACAGCACAAAATAGACAAAATGAAAGTCGATCCAGATTCAAATAGAATATTGCATTAGCTGCTGTGAACATCATTGTTCTGCAGCCAGCATGAATGTAATTACATAGAGCTTGATTCATGGGTATTTATTCCAGTACATAATCGGTGCAAATCATTGTTTTACAGCACAACCTAGAAGTGATCAAAGTTGAACCTGATTTAGACACTGAAAGCCTGAGTGGGTCTCCCTTCTTTGAAGATCCCCTCACTGATGAAACTGAGGATGCAGACCCTCTACTAATAAAATCAGCTGTGGTGAAGGATGAAGTGAAAGTGAGTTTTCTTTTGTGAAGTAGAGAGTGCAGATTTAGTCTGCTACATACAAATGTATTAAGTTACATTTGTGTATTTTCATAGTAAATATTAGTGGCCATGAAGTATTTTACAGTATGTGCTGCATGCTCTTGTTTTACAATTCAGTGATAAATCACATTTTACCTTCAGCAGGAAGAGCTGTGTGATGTTACTAAAATCAAGGAAGAATTGACAGAAGAAGTAACTGCAGAGGAATGTTATGCATGTCATGACAAGTAAGTATATTGTTAATGTCACTTGTTCAGAGACTATAGACTGGATTTGGATTGGTAATTGAATTTATTTGGCTTTTGAAACTCACAACTGCAATTAACTGTAACAGTTTAACGGATATATGCACTTTAACAGATCATTAAAGTACGCACCAAGATTTCTTAGTCTACCGTGTCTTCACTATGTGTTGCTTGGTAATGGCTTTCCATGCTGAAGATTCCTGAGCTTCTGTGTTTCATGGCTCTGGCTGTTGCCCTTCTCACAACTCACCTAGGCATTACCTGGTTACAGTCTTCTAACAAGGGCTATTCCTCATGCCCTTACTGTACTGCTCTGCTGCTGACCTCCTAGCCAGGGCCCAGGACCATCTTTCTCAGACTGCTAACACCTCTGCTGGGGGGGGGGACTGTGTCACAACGTCAGATGCAGACTGACGCGCTCGGACTGTCTCTGAGCTTGACTGCCGCCTCCTAACCGCAGGTTTCGGTTCTCTGAATATAGCCTTGGGGTAGAATGCGCAGAAAATATCTTTTCTTGCAGCTGTTATATTATAGAGTGACATTCACCACGGTGGACCACACAGAAAAGACTGCTTCCAGCAGTTCTTTGTTGCATACATAAGTGTGGCTGCCATCATGTGACATGTACCAAGCCATTGCCTAGCAACAGGTGTTTCCAGAGCTATTCCATAGCAGTGGCTGACTCTGCTGGCTTCACAGTCCTGGCTTTCAGCAGGCATGCCACAATATCTTCCGACAGAAACAGTAATAGGTTGTTACCACGATCAAGAAGAGCTTAAGGACTTAATAATGTTGTGTCTACACAAGTGATTTCATTATTAATTCACCCCTTAGAATATGAAGCTTCAGTACTACCAACACAGCCCTCTCTCTGCATGACCTAAAGCTAAATCATTTCAGTTCAGACCATGTCCTTACAATCCATTTTCCTAATATTGCATTTAATTGTATCCTTAAGTTTTCAACCTCTTGATAGTCACCATATTCCTGTCGTTCCTCCATTAATATTCACTGATCCTTGTCATTCTTTTGCATATGATATAAGCAGAACAGCATTACTTCTATTACTTCAGAGCCATAGATGCCATAAAATTTACAGAATACATGAGATCTGTTTTTGAAGTAAATCACATTTTTGTAATTTCAGGACCTAATGGGTTAGATCAATTGTTGACACATATTATATGGGATGTTCGAGGTGTCTTGACCAGGGTACCTTATATCCTGATTGAGTTTGTTTTTTTTTTTTTTTTTTTTCNACTGCTTTTTCCACCTGAATCGTTACAAGTTCATTGTTATAATGATTATGGTATCTCATTTGCAAGTACCCATGAAGTATATGGATTAGATGAATTACATAAAAATAACTATAAAATCAGATGTATATTTATTGTTGTTGTCATTCATTGAATTGTAAACTTATAGCTGTACTTTGCTTACACCATGCGAAGTGTCCTACACCATATAAGGAATATAGTAGTCTGAACAGCAGATGAAAGAAATATGTCCTGAAATTTATGAGCTTCCAAGAAAAGTACATTTCTTCTTTTCTTTCTCAGTGTGGAGCATTCAACCAACCAACAGTGGCATTCAGTTATTACTGCAGACACTTCATCAGGATATGCCACTGTACATGTTGGCAGTCTTCAGGAAGAAGATACCTGCAGCGAGACTGAAATGTCGTTTAAACAGTGTGGAACACAAAGAAACTGTTGTAACATAGGATCAGACATTGAGGAAAGACATACGGTTAAAAAACTGAAACATGATTCTAAAAAGAAGGGAAGAATTTTATATAAATGTAAAATATGTAGCAAATCAATCTCTAGAAAGGAAAATCTAGTGATACACAATCGCATCCATACAGGAGAAAAACCTTTCAGGTGTGAAATATGCAATAAAGGTTTCATACGACGTGATGGCCTTGTGCGCCATACTCGGATCCACACTGGAGATAAACCTTTTAGCTGTGAAGTGTGCAATAAAGGTTTTATACAGCGTGGAGATCTTATAATTCATACTCGGACCCACACTGGTGAGAAACCTTTCAAGTGTAAAGTCTGTAATAAAAGATTCAAACAAAGTGCAGTGCTTGCATCTCACTCTCGTATACACACAGGTGATAAGCGTTTCAAATGTGATGTCTGCAATAAAGAATTTACACAACATGGAGGCCTTGTGCGCCACACTCGCAGCCATTCTGGAGATAAACCATTTAGCTGTCAAGTGTGCAATAAAAAGTTTGCAATGCGTGGTGATCTTGTGCGCCACACTCGGATCCACACTAGACATAAGTCTCACAGCTATGAAGGTTGCAGTATTGGTTTAGTGGAGTGTGGTGACCTTAACTCTTATCCTCATACTGGAGAGAACACTTTCAGCTCTTAAGTGAGCAACAAGTTTTGCACACCAAGGACATCTTGCCATCACGCTTGTACTTAAATTGCACCCTTCATCCTTGAAGTACACAATAAAGACACACACACATATTAATATTAGAAACAAATCTTTCTACTTTTAAAATGCAACACGTGTTTCACATTACCTGAAAAGGAAAACAGATTATTGTAACTTGATATCTTTCATGTGGTTTGGAGAGTCTTGTTTCAAATGTTAAATTATAGTAAAGGTCTTTGACACTGTGGACATCTGGTCCAATAAATTTTTCATAATGAAGTCAGCACATGCCTTCTGTGACAGTATATATATATACATACCCATTTACAGTTTGTCTGTTTTTGTGTAGTAAAGGCAGTTTCAAATTTATTGTGGCTGTAATTTTTGCAAATGAAATTGTGTTGTAATATTTCTCATGTTTTTGTTTCTGAATTGCACCTTGGCTGATCTGGGCCAATTATTCTTGTCACTAACAAAGTAAATGTAAAGACTACAGCTTCATTAAATATAGAAATTCAGCATATCTGATGAAAGCTGTATTTGGTAATGTGTATTAGCCCAAGTCTGTAGTCAGGAACTGTGCCATATTTTTTAATATCTATTCTTGATACACTGTCTAGTCATATGTCATGTACCAGGATAGATTTGTTTTTAGATTACTGATCTTACATCCATTTGTTATCTCCCTCCTAATATATGACGAAGATTCTTATTATGTAATTTTCTCCATCCTGCTGATACTTCATTTGTCGAGTCTAAGGATTCTTTTCAAAACTTTTCTCTTTTTCCTTGGGATGTTACATGAATCTTCACACCCATATAAGTAGTTCCTTATATCTTAATCTTTTAGATGGACAGTAAATGTATCACACTAAATAACATCACTGAAGTTTCTGGATCTTAGAGCACAGTTAGTAGAAAAGTGAAACTAGAATAAGTGCATGGGTCCCTTTACCCAGCATTCAGTGTAGGGCTGCTGTGCCAGATATGTGATTAAATGCATAATGTCAGAACAGCCTTTTAAATAAAAGTTGCATAGGTCTAAATATGGATTTAAAACGTTGAAAAGTTTTTATGGCAGTAGTGATTTAAACTAAGAGCTCTGTGATGGCCACTTTAATTGCAGATCATTTATTTAAGTCACTGGGATTAGTGAAAAAAGTGTTCACTTCAGTAAACATTGAATTTATATATGCATATATTTTGTCAGAACAATGGTAAAGGGAGTTTAAGAACAGCTATAGGGTCTGTACAAGAGGGTAGGATACAAGGAAGCTGGAAAAATTACCCAGTGAGAGATCTTCATAAATTTTTGCATTTTACCAAATATTAGGGTAAATGTGTCAAGGAAGATGCAATAGGGGCATGCTGTTGCATATGCAGACTCCTGATACTGAACCTCACAACACGTTGACAAGTCTTCTTGTCCCCTTGCCAAATATTTGGGTGGGACCCTGTCTATCTAGTCTAGGTTCTCCCCAATGAAGGTGTGACAGAAGCCCCCATTTACAGATAGCTTTTATTCTGTTACTAATATCGAAAGGGGTGCTAGCTGATATGAACATAAGACTGCACCACCCATAGTTGGAAGCAATCCTTACCTCAGTACCTAATGTGGAGTCTCATACCTTGCTAAGAAAAGCCAGTACAGTTCTCTTTGGGTGTAGCCCATGCACGTGGCGACAGGGCAGTTATTGTACTTAACATAATACCCTGAACAAAGAGTTGGACTTCATGGTTACATGTTATACTGTCAGGACCATCTAGGCATATACCACACTGTTGAAATCACTGTTTCACACATCACCGTGTTAACAGATAAATACAAGGTTACAGAGATAATCTTCACACAGCGTCTGGGCTTCATCATCAGATCTGTCATTTGTCTTCAAGCGTTAGGACTCTTGATTCTTCAGTAGACTCTCACTGATTTTATTTGAACTTCTGAATACCTCATAACATTTACTTTAAGCACTTCACACTTTGAATCCTGGTTTCCATTAGCATTGCATTCATTTCAATGTCACCCTTAGGTTTCCATTGCTAAAGGGTGAGCTACACCATGTAACCCAACTTCTTTAAACCTAGCATTATATTTCAACTTGTAAACAAATAGGCAGTTATCTTGTGTTGCCTACAACAGACTTGACTTTTGATTCTCGACATCCCAAATGTGTCTGTTCCACTCAGTCGCTGTAGGCATATCCTTCCTCCATCCATGAGATACAAGAATACATTAAAAGGTAAAGCTATCCCTGTAACAGGCTGTAGGCCCATAGAGTTATAAAACATAGAGGCTCCCACATTATCTAGACAGTGGGGTCACAGATGGTAGTGAGGTTGTCAGCCTTACATGCCTGCCACCCTTTACCCCCAGGAAGATTCCTGGTTCTCATTTCTGTCAGAGGCTGAGTTGACTCCAGGGCTGTAGTAGAGCTGGAAGGATTAGACCAATTGAAAAATCCAGTGACCTTGTCGGGAACCAAAACAGCAACTATCTATGTTATAGCATAGTGCCTCAACCAACTATGCTACTGCATGCCCCCACAAGAGTACAGTATGGTTGGAAATCCTAAAAGGAAGAGACCACTTGAAAGACTGTGTGTCGGTGGGAGAATAACATTAAAATGGATTGTAAAGAAATATGTGAGAGGTTGTGGACTGATCAACTATTTATAGATGGGGACCAGTGGTGGGCTCATGCGAAATAGTAATGAAGCTTGGGTTGTATGAAATGCATGGCGCTTCTTGACTAGCTGAGTGACTGTTCTTAGGACTCTGCTCCATGCACTGATACATTTTGTTTTTGGAAGTACATTATAGAATATGTGGAAGTAAAATACTTTTGGTTGTGAATGTAGTGTCTTGAGCAAGGTGCAGCCATCTATCCTTTACTTAGTAATAATGAAAAGGCTGCAGGATGGTTATGATATGCACAGTCAATCTGTACAGTTTGATGCCACACTTCTCATATCATCCAGATGACTGATACTGAAACCGTGAAATTACATGGGAGGAGGTTGCATGTATAAATACCTGTGCTTGGTGGTGACATATTTGACTTGATGTGCATTTATAAACTTATGCCAAAGTTAGTAACTAAGCAACACGTGTTGTACTGCAGTAGTAACACAAACAGCACATGTTTGTAGTCTATAGAAAGTAAATCCACAGTTATGTAAATGTTACAAAGGTTTAGGTAGAGCCTGCTGTCTCCATCTTCAGGGTAGAACTTGAGCCATATCCTGGAAGACAGTAAAGTTCATGTATTGCAGACTTGGATACTTACTGATAACTTGGTCTTCAGCTTCAGAGCCGTCGGTGAAATGGTTTGCCTCAGTGTATATAAATGCATCATCTCTAAAGAAGGTAGTGTAACAGTCCAATCTTGAAACGAATCCTACTGCCCCTTTAATGACCCCTTATTTGTCATTAAACCCTAGCTGTTGAAATTTATACTAAAGTGGTAAAGCATAGCCAGGACATGTTTGACACAGCAACCAAAAAAAAAATGGCTTTGTTATCAATATTAAGCAGGCTGGGTAGATCTGCTTTGCAAAGCCTGTGCTGACAAAGAAAGAATTTTCAATAACATGCTGTATGTGTATTACACATGCTTGACAAAAGGCCAAGCATGTTAACAAGAGAAATACCCATCTTATCAGAGAGGATGTTACGTAAGGAATATTACTGCAAGGATTCAGTTGAAAGGAAGAATCTCTGGTCGTAGGTCTCAAGGGGCTTGACACCAAGATGAACTGATTAGCAGTAAGCCACCAGTCTTAAAGTAACTTTAAGATTGATTGTGGTTGAGAGCTGTTTACACTCAGTGTAAGATGGAGCTCAGGCAGTCAATGTCTGTGAGAGAAATACAGTAGATACAAGTATCTTGGTGTAATCTTCAATAAGATTACATGGAGACTGCACATAGAAATGAACGAAGCCAAGGCCTTCAGAACATTTATTAGAATATATTCCATATTCAAAAGTGAGCGATTAAGCACTAACATTAAATTGGCTCTCCATAAAGGACACATTAGGATTACAATGATTTACGCTTGTCCCACCTGGGAGTTTGCGGCAGAAATTGCAGCGCCTGCAAAGCAAGGTTCTCCACACCATTGGAAATTTTCCAGGAAGCACGCTGGTTTGTTTTGCATGTGGCTTTCAAACTTCCATATGTATATGATTATATAACAAAATTATTCAGGCAACAAAATCGTGAAAATGCAAATATTCCCAACACTGGGCAATTCGAAGCCCAACATAGGAATTATAAGGGGCTTAAATTTGGTGGCGGTCAAGCATACGACGATTCAAGTGATTAGCCACCCAGTTGTAGTGTGAGCCACTAAAGATAGGGCATGAGCTGGTGTAATGAGCTTCAACTGGCTGAGGCCTTCTATATATTCTGTATACATACGAACATGTAACAACACAAAATACATTCTGACAATGGCTACAACAAATGACAGACCCATCCTCTCTTCAAAGACAGTGCCACACATGGACAAAACCATAACTGTCAAAGAGCAAACAGTAACTAATATCTGGTTTTGAGCCCCAGCTGTGGCTCGACACCAAGACAGACTGACTGACCATTGGTCGCAGCATAACATAAAAGTTGACTTTGGTTGAGAGTTGCAGTTGTGAGAAGTGAGAAACTGGTAGCTTGGTCTGGAGAAAATTCGGGAAACCAGAGGAAGGGGAGCATCCATCATTGTGAGCTGTTACCAAGGAACGGCTAATGAAGACTGAGAACACTTCATGTGTGCTGTAGTTACGTTCTGCAAGTGTTCAGTAAATCCAGTTACCAGTCAAAAACCCGTCTGTAGTCACTCTATCACGTGACAGTACTTTATAATGTAGTTTCTGCTTTTTGCAAGCATTGAAGTAAAGGAACTGAATATTTTCATACATTATACATTAATGCCTGCATGAGCCCGGTTACCTCGGTATAGAGACGGTCTATGAGCGGAGTTCGATTCCCAGCAAAGGTAAAATTATTTCTTTCAAAGCGTCTAGACCGGCTCTGGGGCTCTCACCCATGTAATGGATACCATGGACTTCTTCCCCCGGGGTAAAGCGGCTCGGGTGTGAAGCCCACCACTCAACTCCATTCAGCGCCAAGTTCAGAAATGGCGGAGCTATACCTCCGCTTCCCCGATCGTCTTATGGCGTGGTTCTTAATTAAGCAGGCATAGGAATGACTTCGCCTTTCTCCGTATTTAATACACATTCTGGACTCAAACCTAAGGTCTATGAAAATAGAGACACGGACGAAAAGATGATTTTAGTATATTGTGCTCTGGTGACTGAAACTGAATTTCGATTATTTCATGGAACATATCGAGTATATGGTCCCCCATTTTGGATGCTGTTACATCGGAACGGAAATTACTGTGTTGGAGAAAATTGTGGAACAGGGATATTCTTTTCTGTAACAACATAAAGGAAGGGAAATACGACTGTGTAGCGAGAATTTCGACTCTCTGAGAAGATGAGAAGGGATATTCCGTGATCGGTATATGTATGTGTGCTGTTTATGTTCGCGTGTGTTATGTCGGTTTGAGTTTTGAGGTGATGAGGGTTGTAGACGTTAATATGTTTTAAGTTAAGGAGGCTGTTACGCGAAAAGTTGCACAAAGACATCGTGGTATGATACAAAACGTATGTTAAATGACCTAGTGTTTCTATAATTTAAACATTAGACCAATTTAATTGCGTGCGCCAATAGTACATAGGTTCGATACTGCCAACGTCGTGAACTGTTTAAGAAATAATTGCATGGCATTCTGATGTCGACCAAGTCGGCATGTTTTATTAAGGCCTGTAGTTTAAGCAGTAATTTTGATTTTGTCGGCCGGTTTTATTAAGGTGAATGGTTGGCTGTGCGGAACATTCTGAAAGGGCTGCCATAAATGTCACTGAATACAAGGTGAACTTGTAAGTCTTAAAACATTTCTCGTGCAGTATGTCTAGTAATTCAGGAGAATTAACTGGGGAACTACTATTTATGATTCTGTATTTCAGCATCCCGTTGCAATTGTTCAAATTAGCGTCCATTGTTTATCCTCCGTCAAAATTGCAACACTTTTGCATTCTACACTTCAACACTACATGTTTCGGCCTCAAACGGCCATCTTCAGGTGTTTTTATGTTAGATATTTTACTAAAACTGCGTTACAAAGTGCTACACTGTTTTAATTCGTGTTAATATCACACGCAGTAGTCTTCTTTTTAAGTAAAACGAAATAAAATTCTTTAAAATTTCTGTTGCATATTCCACCTCACCCGGGGTGTCATTTTCGTAAATGTATCAAGGTGTTTTTCTTGGCAACTTGCCCCTCACTTTCGTGGTCTACTTTCAGTTTTTGACTGCCATATGCTCCTGGTTTGTGTGTGATTCCTCCACAGCATGTGGTGTTTGAGGCCAAAACATGTAGTGTTGAAGTATAGAATGTAAAAGTGTTGCAGTTTTGACGGAAGATAAACAACGGACACTAACCGGGGAAATTGATGTTACATTGTGCAATAGACGAATGGAGATCCAAGAATTATTGCAGCATAGTAGAATAGTGGGAGTTTATTTATGTTGGAATAAAACACAGTGGAACAAATTTAGAATAGGCAGTCTAGATTGTTTTCTGTTTGGTCTAGCCAGATCAGTTGTATTTTGTAGGTCACCAGACTATATGTTAGTCTGGTCAGTATGTACCTCAGGCGCATGGTACTCTTTTCAGAAGTATAGCTTTTATGCTTTCCATATTCTTTAAACTGTTTTCTGTATGGCTTTGCCAGATTAAGTGTATCCAGTTTGTCACTGCAAGGAAGAGTGCTGTTGCTGTGGCAGCTAGTAACAGTTTCAGGTTTGTGATGTCTTGAATTTTGCAGCTGCACCTCTGTTCTGAATGTGACCATTGAATATTGTTTAGCTTGTTTTCAGCTTTATTCTCAGGTAGTTAAACCATGCAACATTTTCCAGTCTATCTTGTTCCCTGGTGAAGTTGTGCTGTTCCAACTTCCTTCTCTTTCCAAACTTCATAATTTATTTTGATTCTCATCATTAGCTGGGCAGTTTTCTGTTGCCCATGCATTCACACTGTTAAAAAGTTGCTTGTAGGTCTGCAAGGGTTTGATGGGACTAGCACTATATTGTCTACAAACATCAGTATTGTTATCCCTTGGAGGTTGAGAGTGCTCTCAATCATTAGGTTCAACAGGAGGGGGCTCATTGAATCACTGAACAGGTTTGTCTAGAGGTAATGCTGTACATTTATGTTCAGGAAATGCTTGGTTTGAAACTTCTCTGGGTCACTGGCTATTCGGATTGAGATATTTCACAGTTTTCCTCAGTCTCTCCAGGAAAACACTGAGGTATTACCTTCTTTCTGCCAAATTCTTTCTATTTCAGAATTCATGTCATCCTGTTATGCACTGTCATGTAGTCACGATACTGAAAGTGCCGTTAAATAACCAACTACTTATTGAGTCTTATTATAGTTCTCCATTTGTTTGCATTATATTATCTGTTACTCAGTTGCTTCCCCTGATGTAATTTTGATTCAAGATATTCCTAATTTGGGATACTGTGAGATCGCATCTTCCCAGCAGTAATTCCAGTTTCTACATATATTTTCCCTTGCCAGAGCTGTCAGAGCATTTGCATAACTGTTGAACATTCTATACATACAGCTCTTCAGCCAGCTGATGCTGCTATATGCTTCAGTTAGCAGTTTTGTTTTAACATCTTGAAGGGATGACTTTCCTGTCATTAAGCCATATTTTTTGTTCAGGATTATGTTGTGTTTTGTGCCAGATATATGATTAAGGACATGCATGGTGTTGCTGAAATGTTTTTCATAACCTCTTTTCATTAACCATATAGACACTTCCTCTTGTACAGCATCAGAGTCCTCTGTTTTGCCCAGTTATGTCTTTACCTTCATCTCGTTACTTGATGTGAGATCTATATAAGAGCTTCCAGACTTCCCTTCAAAGACATTAATCATGAAGATGGCAACTGCGTTGTTTGCCAAATCAATGGGAAACATTTAGGCAGTAATACGCAATGTATTAGTGAAGCCATAAATTGAAGCTCATCACCAAAACCTAAGGGCAAGGACTGTTGATATTGTGTCTCGAGCTTGTATTGGAGAATCCTTTTATGCTTTATTTGCAGGTAGTTGAATGTCTATAGGGTGTTTCACGACTTTAGGGAATAACTGCAGGAGGTGATTTCCTAGGTCTTGGTGATCAAAAAAGTCCATATAAACATGTGTCCAATTTTGGACGGTTATGGAATTATGACCATTTTAAACTCAGAATAGAAGGTAACAATTACTGACAACAAACAGAACAAACTAATAAATCAGCATAATACATGATACATTTAAAGTATGAATGTAAAGTTAACTTCATGAAATTACCTTTAATTTGAATTTATTGGTGCTTAAAGCTGCTTTTTGAAAATGTCACCGCCGGCCACAACGCAGGCTGCCGCTCGGTTGTGAACCATGCGGGTACATACCAACCCACCACGCCTTAGGTACCTCTCAAGTGTCGAGATAACAAGAACGCTCTGTCTGTAGCTGGCTAAAAATAGCGACCCGCCACATGATAGACGCGGTTCACATGAGGGCATGTACAGGAATGAAAAAACAGTCATAACTCCGTAACCGTCCAAAATCGGACACATGTTTATATGAACTTTTTGATCACAAAGACCTAGGAAATCACCTCCTGCAGTTATGCCCTAAAGTCGTGAAACACTCTGTATATAAGATATCTTTATTTTGTTCATGATCTAAAAGTATTGTGCCATAGTCAGAAGGAAGCTTCGCAGTGTGGGTTAGTTCAAGGTGTAGTTTTAATTAGCCCTTTCAGGCAGAAGTTTAGATAACTTGAATTCTTTTCACATCCTTTCCAGTCCAGCCATAATAATCCTCTCCTTTTACACATAATTTATGCAGTTGTGAATAGATCAATATATATGTGGCATTTTGATAGGCAGACGGTAGTTGAGTGGTTTCTCAGTTGCTGATCTTCATTCCACAGATACTTCATACTCATCTATGGCTCGTTGCCTTCTGATGTGTGCAACAGCAGTTTTATTATTGTCGTAAGTTGTATAGTATGCGGTTTTCAGTTTAATGACATTATGCTCATATCTTACCTGTGAAGTTTTAGTAGCATAAAATATATAGTGTAGCTCTTTGAAACCAGAAGAATAATTTTTTGTTAATTTATAATAATAATAGACATCCCTGAGACTTGAAAGTCACAATAGAAACCTGCCAATTTGTTTATGAAGTGGTGGGAGAGTAATAGGGGTTACCAGATATTCTATACATAGACATTTAGGATGATCTTACTGGGAGGTTGTAACTGTTGCATCTTTTAGAGTACAATCACATGGCAGTCTGAAGTTGAGGTCTAGTTCATGAAATTTCAGCCTGTATGATCAGTTGGAATATTGTGTTGTGAGAACCAGTTCTTTATAAGTTGAGTGGATTTTCATTATTTCTGAAATAGAAAAATCTCTGTATAGAAACTGGCAAAGTTTTTTACTTTTGATCAGGATGGTTACTAGACATCTGATTGACTGAATTCCACAGTGAAGTGCTTTGCAGTACTGCTTATATTCTGGAGGTCCTGAGTATGTGTTGTCATGTGTTAGTGACTAGAAATGAAGTTTGGTTTGGTTTGGTAATTGGATATATTGGACACTTATACCTTGTAACTACAGGTAATTAACTAATCACGCACTTTATGACTCACTACAACACACAATAAGTTTTCTCAGTTTGTCTTCACTAGCAGTTGCTAGGTTACAGCTCCCAACAAAGTAGATTCCTCAGCTGTTGTATTCACGTCCTTACTGGATGGCGATGGTCCCACAGCTCTTGACTCTCAACTAGCTCATGGCATCACTAATTACTTACTGACCCTCCTAGCTCCCACTGGCCGTCAACTGATATTGACTGCAAGTAAAAGTAAAGCTATCCCTGTAAGAGGCCATGAAGGCCCATAGGGTTGTGAGACGTTGAAGGTCCCACATTATCTAGACAGTCGGCTGAAAGATGGTAGTAAAGTTGTCAGCCTTACGCACCCTCAGCACTTTACTCCATAGGAAAATTATTTTAATTAATTCCTGGTACTCATTTCTGTTAGAGGCTGAGTCGAACCCAGGGCCATAGTGCAGCTGGAAGGATTAGGTCAATTGAAAAGAATCCAAAGATCTCATCAGGACTTGAACCCGTGACGTCCCGGCTTGTAGCATAGCCCCTCAACCAACTACGCTACCCAATATTGACTGCAGCAAGGTCAAAAGTCAAAGTCAGAGTTACTTTATGACTGGTGGTTTACTGCCAATCAGTTAATCTTGGCTCCAAGTCCCTTGAGGCTCATGAACAAAGATTTTTTTTCCAACTGAATGCCAAATGGCAGCTTGCTGTATAGCCTTAGGTTGGACCAAATAGAAAACGCAGTTTTCAGTAGTTCCTTTGTTGTTGTGTGTTTATTTGTTATCCCAGAAACTTATTTATCAAATCATTACCAAGCAGTGGCTCTCTTTATCAGTCACTGTATCACATTGCTGTCTCCTTAAGGCTGCTCATCTTGAGTAGCCCATAGGCATATTGCCATTCCATCCAGAAGTTACCGATGCTCCTGCAGCCACCGGTAGTCTTTTCTTTCATTTGGATGGGGCCAGCTTCTCAAAAATGCTGTCTCTTGTTTTCTGGAGCCTGGCGGAGAACCCTACTGCTGACTTTACAGTATGTAAATGATACCAGGCAATAATAATCACAGCTGATAACAATGGTCGGTTATCCTAATGAGATCAAATATCAGATATTGAAAAATTAAATATTTACCTGCTGAGAGCATATAGAAATCCTTTTGTAAGATATATTTTCTCTGGTCGAAAGTGAGTGTTAAAAAGCTTGTTTTGTTCATCCTGAAAGGTGTTAAGTACCATGTAGGCAGCAAAACTATTTTAGATAAGAAGGTTGAAACCAGATTTCAGCATTGTATGCAGTCACTTGATTCAGGAGGAAATTAAGAGGACATTGAATTTTGGTAATGCTCACTACCATTCAGTCCAGAACCTTCTGTCTTCTCATCTGCCTTCTAAAAGTATAAAAGTTAGAATATATAAAACTATAATTTTGCCTGTGGTACTGTATGGGTGTGAAACTTGGTCTGTGACATTAAGAGAGGAACATGGTCTGAGGGTGTTTGAGAACAGGGTGTTGAGGAGAATATTTGGACCCAAGAGAGATGAAGTGACAGGAGGTTGGAGAAAACTGCATGATGAGGAGATTCATAACTTGTACTTTTCTCCAAGTATAATTAGAATGATCAAGTCAAGGAGGATGAAGTGAGGAGGGCATGTAGCATGAATGGGGGAGAAGAGGAATGCATGTAGGATATTGATGGGGAAACAAGAAGGAAAGAAACTACTAGCAAGCCCTAGATGTAGGTGTATGGGTAATATTAAAGTGGATCTTAGAGAGATATAATGGGGTGGTATAGACTGGATTGATCTGGCTCAGGATAGGGACTAATGGAGGACTCTTGTGAAGACAGTAATGAACCTTTGAGTTCCCTAGAATGTTTGGAAGTTCTTGAGTGGCTGAGTGACTGGCATCTTCTCGAGAATGGCTCAGCACCATGAAGTTATTTATGCAGCCACTTAGCAGTAGTTGGGTTTCAAAATGAGAAATAAATGTATTCCGGCATTGGTGGCCGATGGACCACGTGTACCAGAAATGGTTTCCAACCCATCTGCTTCCCAGATTCCGACAATATTTTGAATAGGTGGAAGAATCATGTCCGTCATCTGTTGACTTCATGAACTTAATATCGTAATTTTAAGCATGTTGAAATACATATAACAAGAGTGCATTGGCTGAATTATTTTGAGATCAAGATGGTAATTCAAAACTTTGAAAATGTATAAAATGATAAATCTGAGCAAAATTTATTTGACTACGAGGAATATATAATGTTTTGGGATCCACAGATTTTGCACACTTATGCAGTCCACATTAAAAGTAACACATACGTGAATTCAGTACCATGTTAGAAACAACCACAAGCCTAATGGAAATGTATATTATGTCTCAGTATATGACTGCTGAACCATATTTGTCCATAATATGCAGTTTTTCATACTGGAACTTCTTAAAAAAGCAGTTGGATTCCGCAGGATGATACTGCCCTCTCTTTCACAAGGGCAGCCTTGACTGTATTCACAACATTTTTAACAAGACAGAATTTTTTCAAGGGATTGCAGCCACCCATATCCTGGGAACTGACATCCCCTGACTATTGGAGGGGGGGTTTAAAGCATGCATGTACCAAAGAAGCGTACAACTGAAAGCGAAGATTCAAAATGTCATCAGAGCAGAAACATGTTTTGTGAAACATGTTCAAGAGAATTCGTGTATGCATTCAGAATAATGACACACACGTCTGCCAAGTTTTATGGTCAGGCATTTATCAGCGCTGTTTGGGTACAGTTTTAGATGGATCACTCTGCACCTGGAATGGTGGTCTCAGTAAACATTCCAGGGCCTGTAACCCATTCATGAAACGAAAGGTTTTGTGAGCTTTGTTGCTTTTTTTCATCAACATTTTTATGTTTTCCCAGTACCTACTGGCAACCAGTTATTATTTCTTGCAAACAGATCTCTCCTGCATAACTCCCGTACCATTTCCTTCTACCTCTGAGGTTTGTGTTATGTTTCATAAAGTGAATGAAGACTTGCTATGCAAAATGGTTTATGAATTAATACAAATTATTTTATATAGTCTTTCTTAGTCATTAAAGTTTATTTTGAAATTATAGTTCAGTCAGATGATTAAGTAAATTGCATCGTTGCTCACAGTGAAAATGCAGTGTCAACAGGTATTTGACAGATAAAACATGAAAAAATTATCATAAAAACCTACAGATAATATAGAATTATTATGCCATTACTCACCATTTTGTGTTAACCAGTTTCCACTGTAAAGTTAAAATTGATCTTAAGGAGAAAGGTTTCAGTAATTTGAATCGTAATGAACAAGCTTGAGTGACGAGCTTTTCTTTTTAGACTTGTTGGACCTTCAGATTGTAGCACCAGAGGGTGAATTACAAGTTTCATCGTTTATGAAAAACACAGTGGTTTGATCATGCAGTGTTTAAGATGTTTAATATGTTTTTAATTAGCTTCTTCCAGCATGATTTAATGTTGTGACTATTGATGATTTATTTTGAAACTTAGTTTCTTTATTGTTTCAGTTCATCTGAATGGTCTACAACTTAAAACATCAGATGAGTAACTCTTCAGATGATTTTGTTTTACCGTCATCTCAAGAATTAAAGATTGCTGCAGAAGGTGTGTAGTGATTCACATCACATTTGCAATGAATCTTTCTGGATGCTAAATGTTGATGTAACCATACATACCTATATACATTACGTAACATTCGATGGTTCCAGAGTTGGTCAAAAATGTCTGTAGAATGTGGAATAAATTATAAAAATACAACAAGTAAAGTACAACTGAAGTTTGTTTTTTTCCTGTGGCGCTACAGCCCCAATTTGGGCCTAGGCCTCCCTCCATGAAACTCTCTGTTTCACTTCGGTTTACTAGATCTTACACATACGGTAGGACTCCTTAGGTGAGTGATCAGCTCGTCGCAAGGCCTCTACCTGTAGACAAACACAGAAAAACGCACACAAACATCCATGCCCTGAGTAGGATTCGAACCCACGATCTCGGTTTCCGAGCGAGCGAAGACAGTGCATGCCTTAGACCGCTCGGCTACCATGACCGGCCCAACTGAAGCTTTACATAAAAAATAAAAATATAGCATGATGGTTCAGATAAGGTACACATCTATACTTCCACCTTTGAGTAGATATGAGTCATTTTTACATAATAGAAATTCATCAACAGACTAGAATGAGTGTGTATTTAAGTATCATTTTACTAAGGTTAAAGAAAGGGTGAAGCCATCTCTGTAAACAGACCATGAAGCCCTGTGGGGTTGTGAGAGGTCAAGGCTCCCACCTTTTCTAGACAGTCAGCTCACAGATTGCGGTGAAATTGTCACTCTTACGCACCAGCAGCCCTTTATCTCCAGGAAGATTCCTGGTACTCATTTCTGTTAGGGGCCAAGTCGACCTGAGTTCCATAGTGTGGCTGAAAGGATTAGGTCAATTGAAAAAATCCACCTCATCAGGTCTTGAACCCACGACCTTCTGGCTTGTAGCATAGTGCCTGAACGAACTACACTACCATGTGCCCTGTGTCTTTTTAGTGTTACTTTATATATGCCTTTTCATTCACAAGTCATTTGACAGTAAATGGTTGGTGAAAATCTTGATGCCAGCATACTCTTCACTTTTCTGATAACATCAGAGGTGGACTGTTGGTCTATGAAGATGATACTTTGTTCATGTGTTAAGACTGTGTACACCTGAATTGGTCTGAAAATATTTTTGGTTCTTTACAGTGAAGTTCATTAATGAAAGTGTGTATTCACATGGAAGAGGTAAGATCTATAATCTCTTGAATAGACCTGGGTTTCACACTTGCCATGATTCTAACAACTTTGCTTTTAGATGAGTTATCTTAGAAAATTATTGTCATATTTCTTTGCAGCAAAATAGGTTGTTCCGAGGGTGTCAAGTGTTGCTGACATGTAACATGTGTAACTGCATAACAAGTACCCGATTGCTTTTTCATCACTCTCCAAATACCCCTGGTCAGAAGGTCTGAAAAGGTAGCAGCGTTTAAGTCTATTACAAAACTTTTATTTATTTTAGTCGATTACATTTTAAAGTGTTTTTCTTCCAGCTGAAAATTCAAAATGTGAAAATATGCGTATTGGAGACTCAAATAGTGGAGAAAGTGAGAAGGAAAATGATAATGGCAGAGAGAGTTTTAAATCCTCACCTAAAGTCCACCGTTCTTCAATGGTAGTGCTTAACACGGAAGAAGAAATGAAGTACAGGCATAAATACTTTAAAGGTAAGGCGGAAGCTGGGAGCTATACAAACAGTAAGGCAGAGTTTTGTGTAATTGTGACATTGTGTATATGAAGATTTTGTTAATATTCTACAAGTAGTTCCTTCATCAACATCAAAATTCCGTAGCTTGTAGTCCGCAAGCGAACTATACTGACTGAGTGACAGCTGCTTGTCAGCCAAGTTAGTGCAAACTTTAGTGGATAAAGGGTGTTGTGTGGTCAGCGCAACGGTTCCCCACTGCCATTAATCTCGGTTTTCTAGACCGGAGCCTCTATTTACTTGAAATAGCTCCTCAGTTATCCTCATGAAGTTGAGTGGACCCTGTTCCAGACTCACTACTTCTCAGAAAATCTGGTAGTGCCGGGATTCGGACCCAGGACCTCTGGATCTGTAGCCAGGAACTCTGACCACTAGACCACAGAGGCAGTCATCTCCATCTACATGAAAGTCCCAAATATCAATGTGTCATTACCTGCTCCATTTCCCCAGAATGATAGTTCATAGGGAAAAGGGAAATGCAAAGACCAGAACTACTTCAGGTAGTTGGTTGATTCTAAGGAGTATACTGATATGGATGTAACTCCTAAACACTTCTGGAAGAACCAGTTACTGAAACTTGAGCAATAGAAATACGTAGGAAACAAAGTTATGACCTTGGGGCACAGGAACTTGGCAAAAGGAAGGGAAGAAAGTGTGTTAAGGAATGACTTAATAAAATAGTTTAATTATGTTTTTAATTTCCATAATCAGTTAATTCATTAATTAGGTTAATACAACTACCATTAAGAGAAAATTCAAAGATTCCAACAGCAGCCCATCATGATGCAGTTTTTCCTCATGCCCAGGCGTTCCTTCAGAATGTGAAGCACAGTTGTATGCGCTAATCCTGTCTCTCGGATTGGCACACGAATCGTATGGCATTGATCACTCTTCAGTAACCCGGAAAGAGCATACACTTCTTCTTCACTGACACTAGGACGACCTGGCCGACGCATGTCTGCCACATTTTGGTGTCCCTCATTGAAGGCTTTTACCCACCTTGCCACTGTTCTGTAAGGCAATGCAGATTCCCCGCAAGGCTCTTGAAGACCTTGATGACACTGTCGTGGTGTACAGCCTCTGGCACATGCAATCTTTATCCAAGTCCGTTGTTCCTGTTTCGAAAACATCATAACAACACTACATTAGACCGTCAGCTAACATGAGGCTCTGTTCTTCTTGTCACTGCACATGCACGTGATGTGGGAAGGGAGAGTCCATTTGCTCTGAGATAAGGTAGGTATGTAACTAACATGTGGTATAAGCGACATTATTTGGTTCCATTGCATAGCATTTCTACAGCAGTGTTGCCACTATTAAAATTCCAACCCTCGTACAAGGCCTCTTGTCAGTCTAGGCTCAGTACAGTGCCCTATTTCTATTAGTATTTGCTACCATGGCAGTGGCAGCCCCAACAGAAAACACCTTTTACTAACGATTCCTCAATTGTTATAGGGATAGAAACAGCAGTTCTTCTATTGTTGCATGCATGTTCATTTCCGCAGGAACCTATTTACTGAGTCGTTGCATAGCAACAAACATCTACTGTGGCTCCACTATTCCAGCTTTGAGGCATCTATTACAATATATATAAAACATAGCAAACAGATATGTGATTTCAGTCATCATCTAAACTGGTATTCTGCAAGTATTATTACTGATCTCTTAAAATTTTTTGTCTGTTTATCTTCTTTACCAGATTGAATGCATATTTTTATTAATATTAAACCAATAATTCAAATACTACTCAAACAGAAACTGTTTTCATAAGGTTTTAATGACAAAAGTGAAATGCTAACCATTGATATTTGCACTGCAGATGTATGATTTTCAGTGCAGTATGAGGTCATTAGGATGTATGGTAACATCATTTAATGGTGTAACCATTTAGCCCAACTTTCTTGTCAGTGACTAGCATTGTGGTTATGTATGAATATTGAAGTTGTAATATTAATAAATATTTTTTCAGATGAGAGTGAGGTTGTCACACACCGCATGCTGCGTTGCACCGCCTGTTGCACTAACCTGCAAGCAGTTGTTTTAGAAGGTCGGGACATATATCATCATCCTGTCCTGAGGGTGCTAATGTGTAGGGTATGTTTGTTTGTTTGTTAGTACCATTGGATCTGTAAAAGACAAAGATAAGTCCGTGTTACAGTAGTAAAGTTATTCTGAATATTGTGTAAAAGGTAAAGATTTCCCTGTGCTTAATTAAGTATGGCACCATGAAAACTTGGGAGAATGGAACTATGGAAGTTTGTGGTCAGCTGTATATCTAGTTATCTTACACCCTAAAAATAATCCCTGCTACCCATTTGATAGGAGGCTTAGTGGAACCCAGAGCTTGTCTGGAAGCTGTGGAGAAGAATCTCTATCAGTGCCATGAATTGAACATCCATTTGCTGCTTATGCAGTCCATAGTCTTGTCACTGTACTGACTGAGCTACTCAAGCTCTTCTGAATGCTGTTTATGCTTTTAAATAAAGTGAATGCTCTTGGATTTGAGGTTCTCGTGCTTTTGACTACACGGGTCATTTCATAAATAATGCACAGCTTGGCAACACTGCGGATTAGAAGACGCAACAACCATGAGCCTCACATCATTTACAGTTCAGGGCTTGAGAAAGAAGCGTGTTATTTTGTTTCATTTATAATATACTCTGTTCTTAAATAACATGAGTTAGAAATGGAGCCTGCACGGTTCCCGGGTACTGTGACTGTTGAGGATCAGAGGTCGTACATTAAGATCGAAACTTTACGTGGAAAAAACCTAACAGAAATCTACAGCTGAAATCACAGTCCAATGAGTGGAGAGGTCCATCTTCCCCACAACCAAAAAAATTTCGACGATATCATTCAAGGGTCACACAAATGATGATCTTTGCTTATGATCACCAAGGAATCATCATGACAGACAGAGTTCCGTGCGGGAAAAGTGTCACAGCAGTTTATTATCGTGACTTTATGCAAAATCTGTGCAGAAAAATGCACAAAAACCGACCTCAGTTGCTCGAGGCTGGGCCAATCATTCTCCATGACAGCGCTCGCCCGCACATCGGGAATGTAACAGAAAAGCTGCACCGATACAGTTGCGAGGTGTTGCCTCATGCTCCCTACAGCCCGGACACGAGTCCACCAGACTTCGACTTATTCCCAAAGTTGAAACAACCTATGCAAGGCTGTTGTTTTCCCTCTCTGGAAGAGCTTTCTGCTGCAGTACCCGAGCCTTCGACAGATAAACAAAGATGGTGTCCTGGATGGAATAGTAAAACTTCCCACATGTTGGGACTCAGTCATTGAGAAGCAGGAGGACTATATTGAAGGACTGTAAAGAGATATTAAAAAAAATAAACATGGACGTAAACAAAAAATTGTGTGCATTATTTCTGAAATGACCTACATATGAAGAGTAAAATCATCTGAGATGATGTAGCATGGTAGGTCACCAGTGATCCTGTGAAGTGGTGAACTTCTGCCAAACTACAAGGTATTACATCCCAGAAGTTAATGACATTTTGTTTTATCAGCATTGATAGAAAATACCACTCTCACAGAGAGAAGTACTTCTTGACACATCAAACAAGAATTTACCTTTGATGTGTCAAATTTAACTATAAGAAGTCACAAATGTAAATAGAAAATTTCTCATGCTATATTTGAAGAAGTTTATATTTTAATGTAAAATGTTTATCTCTTTAGACATGTGTTGGTTTCTATGGAGATGGAAATTTCTCAGTGGATGAAGATGGTTCAGATAAATACTGCCGATGGTGTGGACAAGGCGGTACTCTGTATTGTTGTTCAACGTGTTCCAGTGCTTTCTGTAAGGTATGTGTAGGTGAAATATATTTTGTGAGATGTAAGGTTTTCATGGTGGTGACTGAGGAAAACTATCTTCTGGTATGTAACCAGTGTTCTGGTGGAACTTCTTGTTTCCATCTTCAGGGTTGGAGAGCTAGCGAACTAAGCATTCTGCTTGTTTGATTTAATCTTCAGCTTTAAAAATATAGACAGCACTTAAAAGTACTAAATTGTATCACCATGTTGTGTTGTATTTTAACTCTAATTTTTCCCATCAACACAACACTTTGCGTAGATGCGCTACATGTGACATGCATACTACACGTTTCAGTCTTTCGGCTAGCATCAATTATTGTACATTCCCTTAATTATTTAATTCACAGGGACGGTCTTGAAGTGCAACTTCTTGTCATGTAGTTACTATAGGATTCTGACGATGGTGTATAACACACTGATATATTGGGTTTCTGGACTTTATCCATCGTCCTGGTTTTTAAGATAAATAAAAACACGACATTTCAGAAACTGGATCTGTTTCCGTCCTCAGGTGAAGGAAAAGGGAAACACCTTCACCTGAGGACGGAAACAGATCCAGTTTCCGAAACGTCGTGTTTTTATTTGTTATCGTAAAAACCAGGACGATGGATAAAGTCCAGAAACCCAATATATCAGTGAACTTCTTGTCATGTTCGTAGACTGGTGATGTCCTATATTTCTTGCACAGCATGTTTCAACTTTAAAGGGTCATCATCAGGTAGATTATGTGTGTAGTTTCTATACTCTATTGTTTTTAGTTCATTATCCTAAAATGTTAAAGTTTTCTTAAAGTGAGTTCTGAATTGTTGGTGAATTTTGTTAAAGTAATTGAACATTTGTTTACTGATTTAATTGATATGTTTTGTAGCTAATACCCTGTAGCTTTTTGAATTGTAATGTGAATTAAGCCCATGAGTCTTGTTACGGGGTTGAGCAGTTGTGTTGTATATGAATTTGATGTTCAGTAGAACATATTTACTTTCTTTTCATGGCTGGTTACTCATATATTGTACATTCACTCTTATCTTGACTGCTGCTTCTCTACATTGGTTGGTGTTTGCATTCGGTGTATTGGTATATTTTTGACATTGAAGTGTGATGTTCCTATATAGATATTTTATTTAAATGCTGCATATGTTGTTACTTGTTTGAAAGTCTCATAGTTATAAAATGTTTAAATTTTCTTCTCCTGTATATAGATATGTTTTGGTTAATTCTATTGTGTTTACATAAATGCAGTACATGGTTTCCACTCGTGGTTTGGATGTATTTATAATGCTGTGGTGTAGGCTGTCTTTGTATTTGACATTAATTTTTGTGTTCTGATAGTGGAGTTCCTTTTTGGTTGTGATTTTGAATTTGTGAATGTTCTGTTATGGAGAGTAATTGTGTGAAACTGGTGCCGCAGAATGTTCCCCTGAAACACTGGTAAACTTCTAGCAGGCTATACAGCATGACATCCCAGAAGGTAGTATTTCTCATCAGTTATGTTGTTCACAGTCAGTTAAAATAAAGGAATGCTTTTTATCTGTACAATTCATATGTCATTCACGACCCTGTGATGTGCCTATGGAAAATACTTAGTGTGCCCATCTGTGTGAATGAAACACCTTGAGAGGTATTAAATACTTTTCATGAAGTTTGATATTGTGGAGTTACACTAAAATTTATTGACACATTCCAGTAATAATGATCTGTGGGCCTATAGTTTTATCTTACCAGTTTAGATATCTATTGTCTAAAAGGGAGTAGTTGCATGTGATTTTAATTTAATAACTGATTATTCACTTACCTAAATTAACGCACGATGGTTACACTTTCTTTTCTGATAAATGTTCTGAAGATTATGGGTGTTAGCATTCTGCCAAATGCTCCTGTTAAGTGTACACTGTTTACTTTTAAGTGTCATTAATTTAGCATGAGAAAATACCATCAAGATGTAGGGAATAGTTTCAACAAATAGTGATTCAAGTACTTGCTTATGCTGATGATGTTATTTTGCATAATCATAAATTCCATAAGAATAATTTGGAAAATTCTTTTAGAAGCTAGCAAAGGAATTGTTTGGAATTAAGTGTAAGTAAAACTTTAGTTATGTCTTGAAGTAAAAATGCAGCTTGATTTGGAACTGTTTACAAATTTACATATTAATTAACAAAAGTATTTTGGAAGTAAAATTAGTAAAAGAATAAATTCAGAAGTTGCTGGTTACTTTTCAGCTTAAAAGTAGTTATCATCCTGTCTTCTTTCCATAAAATTAAAGATTTGTATTATTTATTGTTTTGTATGATTCTGATGTATAGTTCCATAATATCAGGGACACGTGCAAATTTTCATGTGTTCTGAGACAGTCTCCTAAGATGAACAGTTGGACCTAAGAGACATCTTTTTTTTAAGTCACTTAACAATGCTGTCAATATTGAGACTGTGTAGCATCAATGACAGGATGATTAATGAGTATGGAGCAGTTGGTGGAATAAGAATTTGCAGGGGAAACCAAAGTACCAATAGAAAATCTACCCCAGTGCCACTTTGTTCACCACAAACCCGGCATGACATGACCTGGAATTGAACCTGGGCTGCCATGGTGGGAAGCTGATGACAAACTGCCTGAGCTGTGACACAGCTCAGAGATGAAATAGAGTGGAATTGGATGATATCAGAATTTTAATGTGGGAAACTTCTTGGAAATAGCCAATTTGACAAGTGAGAAAGAGCTTGAGTAATATTAATATGGAGTTTATAGATGTGATTTGTGTAAGTATGTGACCTGGCTTTGATATTTTTAATGATGAAACCTCAGGTTTTACTGCCAGAGATGTGATCGGCTAATTTTGGGGTTATGTATATTTCTTTGATTGAATTTGCTCTTATAGAGCTCAGTGATTCCACCAGTGTTGGAAGTACAGGATGTAGTTCTTGAATCAAGATGACTTCATCAGATCTCTTTTTCAGAACTAACTTCAGTTCTAGAAAAACAAAAATCATGCAGTGTAGATCATTTGGGGCAACAGTCATGCTATGTTAGCCAGAAGTTCCTGCAGAGTAGAAGCACATTCGTGAGGAGTAAAAAATTTCTTGTAGTGGGCTACTTCTCAGAATATTTTCACTGTACCTCTTGACTTAATCAATAGAGAACATATATGTATGGTTAGAAATCCTTATTCCCAGTTTTTCCCTGTGAGATACATTCACAATATATGATTTGATGAATGTTCAGGAACATGGATAGCCTGTTTCTGACACTGGAATGACTTTGTTTGGTCTTCTGCAGGTGCAGAGGTAAATGAGCTCTTCAACTGAGATGACTGTTTCTTTGTTTTATGGTTGTACCAATAAATCCATATTTGTAATCTGTGATAAGCTTCAAAAAGAATTGTTAGTTCCTCTAAAGTTCTTCCTGAAGGCCCTAACAGTGATATAATGCTACTTTTGCCCATCAGTGAACACATGAGGCACAAATTTTCTGGAAACCGATCTCATGTTCATATGTTGCGTTAGAATGCTTTGGCACAATCCAAGTGACATTCAAACTTCATTAGACGGGTCATGGATAGTGATATGTCTGTCTTCATGAAAAACTTCCTTGATTAACTTCACATTTCATCCATTTTGCTCTTGAATGGATATTCAGAACACTCAGCATTGTTAACAGATATCACTTGAGATCTCATAAACCAGTCAAGTGCTTGAGTTCTGATCATTGTTTCATCTCTAAAAGCAAGCTTGTAACATCTGACAGGTTTCTGTAGCCTGGTTTGGATGAAAACTTAATAAACATGGCTTTTCTTTGGCATATGCCATTTTCTGATAAAGTGCAGATCATACAACACATAGCTTTTTCACTGTCTGTTGCTTCTATGAAAGATGCAAGCTACAACTTTTAAGTGAAAGACCACTGGCTCAGAAGATTTTACTTTACCTCCACTTGGTTTACAACTTTTCTCCTGAATGTAGTAGTGTCATGTCATGACCTGTCCAGAAGTTAACTGGTCCCAGCCAAACAATTTTGCTGGGGGGGGGGGAATTGAGATTTAAGAAACAAAGAGTAATGAGAGGGTGGGGGAGATTATATAAGAAGCTTTATAATTTGCACTGTTTGTCTGATATTATTGTGTTAAATCAGAGTATAAGAGATGGTAAGACATGCAACATGCATGAGGAATGATAGCTTCAGACTTAGTTTGGTAAAGAAACCCGAGTCTAAATGGGAAATTAATGTTAAAATGTATCTTGGGAAAAATAGGGCATGTTTCATCTGGTTCAGGATAGACTTCATTGGCAGGCGTATGTGAATATGATAACCTTAGCATCAAACGGTAGGCAGATAGTGAATAATTAATTGGGAGGGAAGTGGAAAGAAGTGGGCAAGGCCAAATTGATTGTACTCTCCTGAAATTTACTTCAAGGGACTGAGGGAAACCATGAAAGATCTTGGTCAGGGTGGTTGTTATCTGGGCCAAGAATCAAACAAAGCACCTTTCAGTCACAAGTCAGAAGTGTTAGTGCTTTAGCTGAAGTGCTTGGTGAATTTGAGAAAGTGCACATCAGGTAACAGTTATGAAGAGAAATTCAGCTGATGGTTATTGTATTTTGTTCAGAAACTGTTCAGCCGGTCAGAGGTCAGCATTGACGCATACTTTATTGTGTGAATTGCTGCACAACTCACTCATGATTAGTCAGCTACGGGCATTTTTTGTCTTTGTGTTGAACTTTGCGGCATACAGTTTTGAATAGCATGTCTTTTCATTGAGAAATGCATGAAGCGGAAGAAGTGACAGATGTAAATTTGAACAGAAAGTGACATGAAAGTGAGGCCAGTGACAAAAGAAAGAGACAAATCATGTGTTGACCCAGAACATTTCCAGAATGTCAAGAGTAAAACCAAATTGGAAAAATTCACTGTCAGTTCTCCCAAGAAACTGGTGTCTCTAAAGCAACATTCTTAGTCACAACATATTGTTTGTGCACCATGTTCAACTTCAGACCCAGTTTCAAAATGTTAATTTTGTGACTGGCTTTTCAGAAATATTTTTGGTGGTATAATTGACCCTTAACATATTTTTATGATGAATGAAGCATGGTTTCTTCCCATTTGTTACATAAACTCAGATACTGAAAATGCACATTATCTGCCAGCCCCAGCCCCATTACATGATGAAAATTTTGGTGTTTGTGAACGAAAATTTGTAGCCTAATGGAAGAAGAAAAGAGGTACACAGATTTTGAGCAGGATGCTGCACCAGCAAATACTGCAGAAAAATCAGTGCAGGCACTATGGACTGTTTTTGATGAATGACTCAGTAGAGGAATGTAACTGTCATGTTCAGGGATCTAAATGTGTCAGATTCTAGTCTGATGAAAATGGAGTCATAAATTTGTGATTTTCATGGTTGTGGCTCTGAAGAATAATGTCTTCTGAAATGTGCCATGTAGTTTGAGAGACGCGTATTGGCGTTTCAGAGGAATGTACTGCCTGCATCTTCAGGCTTGAAGAACAAGCAAGCAAGCAAGCAGAAAGTTTGCAGAAATAGGCAACCTGAAATTGGTATCTTTACAGATGAAAATCTGAAATTATATTCTAGGAATCGCAGATAGTTAACCTCAGCATGTGCCATAGAATTTTTACATCAGTGTAACATGTGTCTCAGAGTTATACAATGGGAAGGCATAATGTTTTAATTATTACCATGAGAAAATCATAATTCCAAAATATCATGCTACATAGGAGATAGCCCATTTCCTGAGCTTGCCAAACAGTCAAATTTTCCTGCTCCAAGTAGATAGAGGGAGCCACCGGAAGGGGCAGAAGCAAAATGGCGACATCAGTTGAGAAAGTGGAGGCTCGCACTGTGATACCATTCCTGCATTTGCAAAGGAAGAGTGCCTGGGAGACTCACAACCAGATCACCACTGTGTATCAGGAAAGCATACCATCATATGGCACAGTGGTCTGGTGAAAGAGGCACTTTCATTGCAGACAGACAAACCATGAAGAGGAACCCCGAAGTGGAAGACCATCTCTCGCTAAGGAACCGGGAATTGTGGCACAGGTGGAAGCTTCAGTCCTATCCGATGGGTCCATAACTATCGAAGCTATTGTTCATGAGGTCTGCAGTAGCCATGGGTCAGTTTTCAACATCATCCATGACAAGTTACACATGACAAAGGTCGCTGTGCGTTGGGTGCCATGATTGTTGACACCAGTTCCAAAACAGCGATGGATGGATGTGACAAAGAAACTTTTACAGTTGTCAAGATGAAAAGGTGGAATTTTTTGACCGCCTGATCATGATGGATGAATGTTGTGTCTATCATTATGACCCTGACACAAAGGAAATGAGCAAGCAGTGGAAACATGCAGACTCACCACCACCATAGAAGGCCAAATCCCAGCCGTCATCAGGAAAGGAGATGTTGAGCGTGTTCTGGGATCAGCGGGGTTTCGTCATAACTGACTATGTGCAAAAGGGTGTCACCATCACTGGCAAATGCTACTGGAACCTTCTGAGAAAATTACGGGAGGAAATCAAGAAAAGGCAATGTGGAATGCTGGGAAAAGTTGTGCTACTTCTTCACGACAACGCACTGTCTCATGCTACTCATGCTACAGTGACACTTGCTGCCAGTTTGGGATATGAAATTCTCCCCCAACCACCATATTCACCAGACCTGATACCGAGCGACTTCTTCCTCTTTCCACGGCAAAAGAAACCACTTTGTGGTAAGCAATTCCAAGATGACGATGATGTCATTTATACAGTGGAGGACTTCCTAAACAGTCAAAATGAGACCTTCTATGATCAAGGTATCCAGCAGCTAATGCATCGTTGGGGAAAATATGTGGCCTTACAGGGGACATAAGTAGAGAAGGGCTAACTCACATACAGTTTCTTACACCTTTGTCTCTGTTTCTTCTGGGTGATAATTAAAACTTTATGACTTCCCCACATAGGTCACTGCATCCAGTGGCTCTTATGGTGTGAGGTAAGTAAAATGGTTATTCTGAACAATTTTTTGAGCGGATAGAATCCCTAGCTAAATTGCTTTCATAGGATTTGAGGTTCTCACATTGGTGGGTCTGAAGAATTCTGTAGTTTTGGATATAGTGCTATCTAGTCCATTGAAAGTCAACCAGCATGGAAGCAGATAGCAAACAGAAGTTCATCAACCCTTTACATATAGGTTGACTGACTTTTAGTGGACTTCACGGCATTATATCCCTGCAGATAGAACTCTTTTGAATTATTTTCATCTGAGAGAAGCTGATGACTGGCTGATGTTTCACTGTAGGAACAGTCGTTAATAAGGTTCTAAACTAAGGAATGAACCTTTCACTATGCAGACTGTTAATAAGATAAGATGCTTTATATTGTTCATGTTACTTGAGGGATAATGTATTAAGAATAAAATGTGAAGTACATCTTTCTTTCTGTAGGGTTTTCAGTTCACCTGGTGCTTCAAGAAGGCACAGGTCTTCTCTTCTTGCTTAAAGTTTTGGATTATGTTTTGAAAGTGTCACGGTATGGATGGCCCTGGGGTTGACTCAGCCTCTAACAGAAATGAGTACCAGGAATTAATTAAATAATTTTCCTAGGGAGTAAAGCACAGCCGGCACATAAGGCTGACAACCTTAGCACCATCTATGAGCTGATTGTCTAAATAATGTGAGACCCTCAATGTCTCACAACCCTGTGGGCCTTCATCGCCTATTACAGGGATAGCTTTACTTTTTTACTTTTACATGGTATGGATACCCATCGTAATTTAGCCAGTGTTTGTGTTTTTGAAAAACACTGCATAACATAATACGCATAAATACATGTTTCTTCTTCCTGCATAGAATCCATGTTAAGAATAGGGACAGTTTTTGTATGTGGATAATTCTCAGTTTGAAATTTGTTTCACGGAATTTTTTTAAATTGAAAAGTGAAGTCACATAAAAGAATTTTGATTGCGTAAATATGGCACGAGGTACTTCATTTCAATTAAAAATATTGTTTATTTGTATATAGCTTTTCACTGCAAACCTGTCTGAAGTTCGCGTAATTACACTAAATTATGGAGATTAATTTAAGGAGATGGAGAGAATAGGGTCATTCACAGAGGAATCCGTACATTATTGTCAACATTGATAATTTTTTATGTTTGTGTGTTTGTCTTTATGTATTTATATTTTTCCTTTTCTTTTTTTTTGAAATGTGTCACCCAGACATGGGATCATTGCATAATTAGATATTCTTAGGAATGAAAATTTTCTATGTATAAACATTTTCAGGATGAAGGTTATAAGTCATAATCTTTATTATGAAGCAGATATTTTTTTCCCCTGTTACAGAGCTGCATCAAACGGAATTTAAATCGTTCTATCCTCAGTGACATCGAGTCGGAAGATTGGCAGTGCTTTGTGTGCAATGGAAAACCCCTTTGGGAGCTGCGTGCTGTCTGTGTAAATGCTAGGGCATATTCTGAGAAGATTCGGAGGTATTTATTTAATTTTTGTGCTGTGCTTATGTAAAGGGTCTCAAACTCAAATCATAATATGGGCCAGGCAGATAATTTTGAAATATATTGCAGGGCAGACTTCTTTTTCAACAATAAAGTTAAGTATTTTGTTTAGAATTAAACACAATATGAAAATTGATCAATTACATTGTTATTGCATTTCACTGATTATGAGCTATGCTTTCTTTTCTCGACATTTTAAAATTTCTGAAATTGGGGTGCATCTTACATTTGATGCCATCTAAGGCTCAGTATGAACAAAATATATTGCTTCTGACTGAAGTGCATGGAAAATGTCTGTGTCCATGACACTAGGCATGGAACAGTAAACACTAAGGTAGCATCAGAGGAGATTTTGAAAGTATTTCTGTGTATGCCCATTGTTAAAAACATCATTGCATCTCACAGTGTATGAAGCACCTAATGGGGGCTTGGAGGCTGAAACTACCAAGTATTAACTAACATTCAGCAATATTACACCTGTGCTCATTGTTGCATCTTAAGTGTTGTTATCCCTGGAAACCTATTGCTAAATTTATGTGTTCTTACAATTGATGACATCTTAATCCATTGTTGTTAACAATGGCAGCAGAAGCGGCAACAAGAGCGACAACAGCGACAAGTGAAATTTACAGTGATTGGGCAAAACAATGGAAACATTACAGATACTGTACACATTTCTGTATTAATATGGTGTTGGACCAACCTGTGCCTTCAGTACAGCTGTAGTCCTTTTTGGAATGGACTCGTACAAGTTTTGAACAGTCTCTAGTGAAATTTTATATCATTCTTCTTCAAGAACATCTTCAAGTTGGCTTAGATATGTTGGAAGTGGGAATTTGTTTGTGGCTTGCTGTGTTGTGAANTCAAGATAGACAGGCGGCACAAAATCTGCCCCATACAAGAAGGATGATAGGAGTACGGACACGAACCTACGTGGTTTAAAAAAAAATTTTTAACTATTGACAATAAAGGTTTTTTAAATAACATCTAGAAACTTTTGAAAACTTTACAACACCAGGAAGCTGCTGTGATTGTGAAACGTTCGACTTTATGCATACTGTGCATTATAGGATATAAGTATATGTATTTTAAATCAAAACACCTATTGTGATGGTAGTTTCCAGTTTGTAATGATGTTCCCTCTGAAGATGGCCTGTAAGGACTGAAACATGTAAGGGAGATAAGTTTTAACGTAGTAAAAACTTACATGTCACATTGGACAGATTGGTTTGTATTTATAATAGTCTTAGTTTCTTTATACTTGGAATGCATCCCGTTGAAATACATTATAATTTGTCTCTCATTTATGCCAATTTGTTATATGCCAGCATATCCAGGAACCTAACCCCATCATAAATCAAGGGTTTCCTATGTATGTATATGCTTAAATAGATTCTCTTTTGTCTCCCTCCCTCCCACCTCGCTCTCCCCCCCCCTCTCACTCTGCACTTTCATTCTTCTTTGTCTGTCTGTTATTCCTCCTTCTTTCCTAGTATTTTGCCCTTTTCTATTCTCTTTTTGCTGTTACAAGCATAGAACTCAGAAGCATTTAATTCCTTTTTTTTTTTGTTAGAAATAAACAAAGAGAAAATCACCATAAACTTAAACAGATGCAAAAGAAACAAAAGCGGTTAAAATGTAAGTCACAGCAATCAAATCATTGGCAGAAGAGCTCCAGCCCTGACACCAGTTCTGATGATGACTCGTATTCAAACAAAAAGCGGGTAAGTTTATTTTTAAGGCATCATTATTGGCAGATAATGACGTACATAATAGTAGAAAGATTCTGAGCAGAAATGGATCGAGTTGTAATTTCATGGCATAGGAGTGATGAAAATCAATGATGAGTGATCAGGTTTGAATTTTAGGCAAAAATTTGGAATGCTAAATATATTGACAAAATTTGCTAGGTTTTTAGGTAAGCATGTTTTACTTATATTTTAATAGGCAACTGCTTCACATTTGTTAACCATCCTTTCATCAATGGTATATAGTCTGATACTGACATAGGATAATGAAACAAAAAATATTCACTATGAATGGGCAGGTAATTAAATTGTGCATGAGAGAATTATTGTTGCAGTGTTTATTAGTAACTATCAAATTCAGTTCCATTTTGAGCACCCGTGTATTCTCAAGTTTTGTAGAAAATTCTGGTTAAAGGTACCTGATATTTGAATCAGGAATTTATGATGCTGCAGAAGAAGAAAAAAGCAAGGAAGTGTACACATTGAACTTCAAAGGAAATAGGAATTTGTAAGGTGTATGTGTGAGAAGTTTATGAAAAACTGAGAAAGAAATCTTAAACTTACAATGTATCAATAATATTAAATCCACGTACATCTAATTTGGGATTAAATTTCTTGCTGAGTCACATAGACCATACAGAATAAGTTGTTTATGTAAGAGATGTCCTAGATTTCTCTGGTAAAATGAACAAAGCCTTTACTTTGTTAAAAGAAGAGGACTCAGTCCATCTCAGCACATTTCAATTTATTGTTGAGGTGGGTTATAATAAGGTAGATTGGAAAGACATTTTTTGTATCCTGATAGAACATGAATTCTGTTTCATTATTATTAAAATGCAAAAATTTGCATATAAATTCAAATCAGCCAATTGATGTGAAAGCCCTAAAAACGGATGTAGCTAGATGATATTTGGGGATAATGCTATGAAGAAAATAGCACTTTACAGGTGGGTGACATGTTTTTCTAAGAGAAGAGAAAGTGTCACTGATGAATAGAGATGAGGACGGCCAGCGGCGAGCAGAACTGAAGAAAGCATGAAACATGGATCAACCAGTACAACCCTGAAACAAAGTGGTGAAGTGCACAATGGAGGACTGCCAATTCTCCATGAGCAAAAAAGGTCCATCAGTCCAACTCAAAGAGTCCAAACAGTTTTGCTACATTTTTTATATTAGAGGGATTGTTCATTATGAGATTTTACTAACTGGACAAACAGTCAGCCGAGTTTATTATTTGGAAGTATTGAAAAGGCTGCATGAAAAAGTTAGATGGAAAGGACCAGAACTTTTTGTCAACAACTCATGTATTTTGCAAAACGACAGTGCACCTTCTCACGTGGCATTCTCTGGCAAAAATAACTGTGCTGGAACACCCTCCCTATTCACCGGATCTACCCCCAAATGACTTTTTTCTGTTCCTAAAGATAAAGGGAAAATTAAAAGGAGTGAATGTATTGTATGAAGGGTAGGCCTTCTTGGCCCCGGCACCGCCACCTACAGTGGTCTATCGTACTTAAATTAAAAGGAAGGCTTTTTGATAACATTGATGACTTGAGAAGTAACACAATGGCGACTCTGAATGTCATTCCACAAAACTAGTTCCAAAATTATTTTGAAGTGTGAACTAGGTGCTGGCATCAGGGCATAGCTTCCCAGGGTAGTAGTTTGAAGGTGACCACAGCAATGAAGTATGTAGCGCTTTTACTGTGATGAGTTCACGAACTTAATTGTCAGACCACGTGTATGTTGTTATAGTTGCCCATAATTCTGTAGTTACAGTCGGTTTCATAAAACAGTGAATACTAGCCATAACTGTGCTATGTTTAATTTAATACAATTTTACATTACTGTTCATTTCCAGGAGTCTTCCAAGAATAGACATAAGCAAAATAATGGTAGTCAGCTGGACTCACGAAAGAAACATGATGAGAAGGATAAAATGAAAGATAGTGATTCTGAGTGTGTCATTATGGACAAAGAAATAACTAAAAGGAAAATTGAATGTGTTCAATTATCTGATTCAGAGAGGAGTGAGAAGGAAGAAGAAAATGGATCTGTTGCACTTTCAGATTCAGGTGAGAACTCAGATAATGAAGAAGAGATCTCGGATAATTCCAAGAAAAAAGAAAGACATCAAGAAAAGTCTAAGCGTAGACTTAAACTGAATGTTAAAAAAGGAAAGCGCAACTCTAGGGTTGCTATGGGGACAGAAGAAAAAAGTAAGGCAAAACCAGAACAGGAAGCAGGACACTCTAATGGTGGAACTACAGAGGGCATTACAGACAAGAAACTTCCTAAAGAGTTAGATGAAAAGACTGCTAAGTTGGCTTGTGATTGGCTTGAAGAACATGGTAAAGAACTTGCTATTGTGGGTGAAACTCTAGCGCTTCGAGCACGAAGATATCTAGAGAAGAAAGTTTGTTTAAAGGCCATGACTGACCCAGAAAATGTAGATAAAGTAGTCAGCAGTTTGCAGTTGCTGATGAAACTTGCTGGAGAGAATCTGGAACAGATAGGGGGTTTCCTGTCTTTACACCACAAGTATTGGATTAAGCGGGTGATAAGGCATAGATCCAGTAAAACTTGTGCAGATGTAAGCAATAGTAATCAACGAGATTATGAAGGCAAGACCAAGAAATGTATAACAGAGCAGAGCAAAGATGGTGGAAGCGTGTCAGTGATTGGGTTAGGTGGTGAAGACGTTGGACTTAAGTCACATACTGAAAATCAGTATGATAATATTGGGATTGAAAGCAAGGAAACTGACACACAGGAAAGAGAGATTTTAAGTGCAGATTCTATTATGAGTACAGGAGTGAGAAGTGAGGACACTAAAAAAAGAAAATTAGTGAAAGAAGGGAGTGAGAGTGATGATAGGGAAGTGAATACTGTTGAAGATGAGGGAAATTTACAAAAATCAGTGATAGATAAGAAAAGAAGGAAGCTGGAAGATGTGTTGGAAATGGAAGCAGATCCCAAACTTGATATTACAGTGAATGACACTGAAAGTTCTGAAAACTGCAAGGGAGACAATGAATTTTCCATGAAGAGATCAAATGAACAAACTGATGTGGGACTGGAAGGTGTGTCAGAGGAGAAAACAGTGAAAGTTGTCTGTCCAGATGTAACTGAGGATGCTGGAAATATGGAAGTTGATGAAGTCAGTGAAAGGAAGATGGGCATGGAGGTTGATTCATCAGAGAATGAAGAGGCCACTGTTGCTGAACACAGTGTGAAAGACATGAATTTACTGCATGGAGCTGCTGATAAGGTGGTGCTATCGGAAACAAGCAATTCTGGTAATAGTAGTACTTTGTATGAGGAAGACAAGTTTGGAAAAAGTTTTGAAAGCGTATCTACATTAAGTTTTGTTGACCATAAAGATACCTTATCAGAATGTGTAGTTGCAGAAATTCATAATGCTCAAGATAAATCTGTTGATTCTATGGAAGAGGTAATGCAAGAAAATCAGTCCAAAAATTCTGATGAGCCGAATTATGAAAACTCAGATGCCGAAAGTGAAGGAAACAGTGCTGATGTGGCTGCAATAAGTGAAGGCAATAAAAATAAAGAGAATGAGAAGGTAAGTAACAATGAAAGTGAAAGTAGTGCTACGACAATAGAATACCTGTCTGGCAATGCATGTGAGAAAAGTATAAGTGGTGAGGTTTCTGACAATGGGAAGAATGAGAGAGTAAACTCTTTTGAATCTTTAGATGATGATTTGATGCCCAGTGTAAAGAGACAGAAGGTTGACAGAGAAGTTGACACTAATGAACACAATCTTGTAACTCTAGAAATATCTGATAATGTGGAAAATGATCCTATAGCTACAGCTCACGCTGATGTTTCTGCAGAAGATATAAAGGAACTGGAGATACAGAAGTGTATAACAGAGAAGAATGAGTATAGTATTGAGACAAATAAAATGGATACACATGAAGACCTGGAAAAGGATAGTGAAAAGGAATGTGGTGAGAAAGAGAAATTGGAAAGTGATGATGAAGGAGAAAGTAGTGATAAAGTTAAATTAGAAATGAGTGATGTTATGTCAGAATGTGAAGGACAACAAAAGGGTGATGAGAAAGATAAAGTAAAACTAAATGAAGAAAATAAAAGTAGTGATGTAGGTGAATTAGAAATGTGTGATGATATATCAAAATGTGAAAGTGAAAGAAAAGATGGTGAGAAAGTTAAAGTAGAAATCAATGAAGGTGAAACAATAGGGGAGAATATAATAAAGGAAGGAACTGTAGTTAACTTTAGGTACACAGAAGAGTGTATAAGGGCCCAGCAAACTCTTCTTGAATACACAACCGATGATGATAGTAGTTGCACAGATACAACTGTTAAAAAAAAGAAAAGAAAGGAACACTCAAGGAAAGCAAAGCAAGAAGGAATTGCTACCTGCAAAGATATAACCTCTGTGAAGAAGCGGGTCATTGGTCCAAAATCTCGAACACAGAAATACAGGGAAAGTACTTCCTCTTTATCATCTGAAACAGATGAATCAGAATCTTCCATGGGAAGACAACATAGAAATGTGGACAAGGGTAGGAAGAAGAAGTTCAGACTGAAGGACACAGAGGCATATAAACAGGATGAAAAGTTAAGATGCAATTGCACAGTAAATGTGGAACATCTGCCTGATGAAGTGTTCCAGAAACACTATGAACAGTACTACAGTGATGGAGATGAAGAATCTGAGAAGAATATCGGAGGAGATAATGAAATAGACAGGTAAGATTAATTCTGATTGATTACAATCTTCTAGCAATGATGTATGTTCAGTTATACTGCAGTTGAAACGTTATTGGCTGTCAGGCATGCTAATTCATCGGCAGAATTCATATGTGCCTCTCAGCAAGCGGTGCACTGTCCACCGTGAAGTGAAGAGCCATGGACTCAATCCACAAACTAAAAATCTTCCTTGTATTTCCATACCTGTATTATTTGTTGAAACCATACTAAATAAAGGTAAGGGTAATACTATTCTTGTAACATTGTGTGGAGGCCCAAAGGGTTATGAGATGTCAAGGCTCCCACATTTTCTAGACAGCGCAGTGATGGCAGTGAAGTTTGCCACCCTTACGCATCATCCGACCTTTCCCTCCAGGGAGGTTCCTGGTACCATTTCTGTTAGAGGCTGAGTTGACGCCAGGGCTGGAGTGATTAGGTCAGTTGAAAAATCTGTATTTCACAGAAACTGGTATGTGTAATTTTGAAGTTTTAGTCTTTCACATAATTTCTGATAAGGTGAAGGATTCCTTTTGTCTGGTTTATTTTATGTACAACATTTTTTAACCTGTATAACAATTTCCTTTACAGCCTGACATATTGGCAGTTTTACTGTACCATTGTGTTGTTAATAATTATGCAGTTCTCCCCCAGATTTTACTTTTGGATCCATTAGAATGTGACATGTGTATGTATACATTCATTTTGTGCTTTGTTTAGTTCTGGACCTTGAATCTGTATTTTTATCACAAACAGCCATGGATGCTGATGCACCACAAAATACACAAAGGCACACATGCACGCACTTGCCCCCATGCATACACACACTCACTCTCCAACCCAACTCGCCACCACCCAAATTGGACTGAAATATTTGAAGGAAAGTAGTAGGTGTTGGGTGGCATAGTTCAACTTGTATTGAAATAAATTCTCCCTAATTATTCTTGAAAAAATCTTATTTCATCATATTTGGCATTTAGAAGGATTTTTCCATGGGTGTTTAGTATCTCCATTAAAAAAATTATATTTATTTTTTACTGACATCTTCTTGGGGGATCAGCCATGTTATTGTTAAGAGCCAACATTGACATGGCTGATCCCCCATAAGATTCTGAAAGCTTCAGACTCTATATATTTGTCATGTCATTGTTCACAGTTTGATCAACTTGAGGTCACTGAAGAAGGCTAGAGCAAATAAGTATGACACGGGAGACAGTGATGCAGAAGATTCAAGTGATGTAGGCACGACAGAGGCAAGGAGAAGGCCCAAGAAGAATAAGAAGAAGGAAGAGGAGCAGAGGTTGATCGATTTCTTCAACCAAATGGAGGATGCTGATGGTAAAATATTGTCATATGTTAGTGACTAGACATGGTTTGGATTGATTATGCAGTGTATTTGATGCTTGAAGTTCCTAACTCCAAATACTTCTAACACTCTTACTATTCTACACACTCTACAGATAACTGCAGTACACACTAAGTCTTCTTGGCTTGCCATGTCTTCACTAGTTGTTTCTTGTTAGCAGCTTCTAACAATGGAGATTCCTTCTCCCCTGTGCTCTTGGCTAACTTTCAACTATGGATGCTGACTCATAGGGGACTCACTTGTCTGTTGATCCTCATTATAAGCCTCAGCACTGATTGCATAGAAATCACCACCCCTAACTATACCTCTGTTGTTGTACATACTGTCGCGTATCGGGCGTATATCGCGACAAATAACTTCACGATGTATTTGATGTAGCGAATTTTATTTCACACTCGCACTTACAATCACCCAAATTACAGATTTACGGTTACTGCTATCTGCAGTATCACAATTAGTACACTCCAAATGCCAGAATACAACTGACTAGTTGCTGGCTAACTCGGCGGTAGCTCCAGGACTCACTGACTGACTCAGTACAACTGAAGTCGCCGACTGCCACAGTAGAACTCTGCGGTAGCCACATTAGAACTGAACTGGTAGCTGCTGTGAAGCTCACTTATATAGCTGCAGTGCTTGCCGGTTGCGTAATGAGTGCCACGTCACAGTAGGAAGTTGATTACGGGTACGTAGCATTGCGCGTTACGTCAACGCGGAGGGGAGTGGCGGGGTGGGAACTCGCCTATTACCGTAGTAACGCGAGCGTCACGTTACCGCCACGTACCGCTGGGGAGGTAGGGGTGATCCATAGCTCAACATGTCACAATACTATATCTGTTGCTGTAGGAATGTGTTTATCGAGTAAGTGCGTGTCCTTTCTGGTTCCTCTGTTCTGGTTTTCAGCTGTCATGTCACAATAATTTCCCAGAGAACAGTAATTTACCATGTTTAGTCACATTAGTGCTACATTTTTCTCAGTTTCTAGCATACTTCCCTTATTTTGAAGAAAACAGGTAGGCTTGTGAGATCACCTTGCTGTGTGTCTGTTTGTATATCTTCCATAATATAATAAATTTTGAATGCCTGAGCATGTCTTCATAGAACTTGGTGTGTCTATCATGCTACCTAAAGCCATCTCAATGGTGTGCTTGTAGCCTCTTAGATTGTTGAGCCAAAATCTTAATATTGCTTGAACACTTATACCAGTCATCATGATATTGGTATTGTGACATATTTGCTCAAAGCAAGAACCATGGAGCCAGAGAAACAACCATTACTACCGAATGGCTCTGAAACAACATTTGTTTCTAGGCAACGGTTGTGAAACAAACAGTGGAACCATGTCCATTGCTACGCAGCAGATTCTTGATAAGCAACAACTGAATAGCAACAGAGGAATCGTGTTTTCTGTCTCGTCTGTGCTGAGATGTTATAACTGGACAGTTTGGAGCAACGAGTTCAGTTCTCAATTGAAAGTCAGGCTGTGAAGAGAAGACTAGGATGTTGATGTGAAATGGTCTACAGCCTGGGAGTTATGCAGTTGAAGCACTGAGACAATCTAAGGACGCCTGTGACGAGAAGGCTTAGTTGGTGCAGTTTGTGCAGAATCGGAAGAATCTCCAGGGTGTTAAAATCTGTTGCCCAGAAACAACTATTGAAAAGTGAGAAGACTTTATGTGCGCTGTATTTATAGTGATATTTGTAGTATGTAGATTGTAAGTAGGGTTATACTTATTTGTGATTGCAGCATTTAAGTACTGAATAAATCCACTCTTCAATTCGAAATCCACGTCGAGAGTCACTCTTAACACATGGACTGTACGAGGTCTGACAATAAAGTTTGCGAACTCCCCACTATGTACTTGCCAAGGCAGCAATGGATAGAAACCTCAGTATGGTCTGATGACATTAGCATATCAGCATTACACAGCTGTGTTGTTGACCTATGGCAGGCTCTTTCTTATTTGTATGTGTTGTTATCTGTGTTTTGGTGCGCTGTTGCGAGAATGTCAGAGCTTCTTGTTAAACTTGGCAAGAGGGAAGCGAAATGAGAGAGATGTTGGTTGAAGTTTACAGGAATAATGCTAATAAAAGAAAACAGTAGTTTACATACAAGTGGGTGACACGTTTTCCTGAGGGAAGAGAAAGTGCCACTGATGAAGAGAGGTCAAGATAGCCAGCAATGAGCAGAACTGAAGGAAACGTTGCAGAAGTTAATCAGATTGTGCGTGAAAATTGTCAGCTGACTGTCAGGAGCATAGCAGAGCAAGCGATCATTGACAGAGAAACAGTTAGGAAAATCTTAAATGAAAAGCTTGACATGAGGAAGATGTGTGCAAAAATGGTGCCAAAGGAGCTCAACAGAAGAACACTGTCTGTGACGGAGTTTCAGCTAGTAAACAACTGTGCTGGAACACCCTCACTGTTCACCAGATGTAGCTTCCAGTGACTTTTTTCTGTTCTTCAACATAAAGGAAATATTGAAAGGATTGGTCATTGAAAGGATGTCATTGATGACATCAGGAGTAATATGATGGCAGCTTTGAAGGCCACAAAACCAGTTCCAAAATTGTTTTGAAGGGTGGAATAAGCAGGCGCATAGCTTCCCAAGGGGAATACATTGAAGGGAACCACAGTGATATTCAGCAATGAGGTATGTAGCACTTCTACTGTGATGAGTTCACTAACTTTCTTGTCAATCCACGTATTATCATTCCACCTGAGGCCATCTCAGCAGCATACGTAATGAATCCCTCCCATCAGTAATACCAACATCTAAGCCTCCCAGACTGTGGAGTAACCATAATATTACTTGAATGCCAGAACTTATCATCATGACACTTGGTATGCATATTGTCACCAATAGGGGGGTTTGCTCGTGACTTACGACAAGATGGGTTCTAGACTGGATTCTCTGTCTTCACTAGTTTTCTTGACTTTCCATACATTACAATTCTCCATATGATGAAGCCCCAACTATTCCATTTATTAATTCACAACATTATTGGACCTCCTACACAATTTTATAAGAAACTCGAATTTACTCTTCGTCAACAGAAATGTATGAAACGTAAAACCAATGATCGATTCGATGTTATTAAACATCAGTCAGATTTTAATTTTATATATGACTTGTTATTGTTTTAAATAACCTACTTATTGTATTCTTGTACAAATTAACTTAAATGGTTTATAACATTGTATCAAATTTTACGTACTGCAGTTCAATGGTGTACGTTTGTTGAAGTGTGTTTGCCCGATGATGGCCACTCGTGGCCGAAACATGTAGCAGAACTATACTGAGCATTGTCCTTGAAGTTCTATATTTGCTGTGTTGTGACGGTCAAATAAAGAAGTTGTATATATTGTAACACAGCAGGATGCATGAAATTAAAATTATCAGGTTCTTTTTACAGAGACAGATAAACAGCATTAGAGATCTATCTAAGAGACTACAGATCTTAACTTTTCCTTGTGAATATATATATTCATTAATAAACTTCATTACAAATAACAAAGAACATTTTCAGATGAATGCAGATGTACACAGTTTTAGCACAAGACACAAACACTGTCTTCATAAACCAAATGCTAACCTCTCATGCTGTCAGAAAAGCGCATATTGTGCTGGGATCAAAATTTTTAATAACCTGCTGTCTGATCTCAAAGGTCTTATGAATGAAATAGACCCGATTTAAAATAGCACTGAAACGATACTTAAATACACATTCATTCTACTCTGTTGATGAATACCTGTTGTCTGGAAAATAACTTATGTATCTTTAAATATCCTTGTGTGTAGTCACCATGTATTCTTGGTTTCTCTTGTGTGAGAACTCCATTGGGACTGTACATATGTTTTGTATTTATATGACATATTCCACATCCTACAGTCATTTTGACTAACTTTGGATCCATGGAATGCAATGCAATGTAATGTAAAACAATATCTGTATGGACATGTGGCAAGTGGGTTTAAAATTATTCTTTTGGGGAGAATATAAGTGTAATTGAGATCACATTTTAAGCTAGCATTTCAGTTAACACCATTATTTTGCTGATTATGTCTTTCACAGATGACAGTATGAGTTCAGGTGCGTCTGATTCTGAACAAGAGGCCATAAAAGCCTTGAAAATAAAGAAGAGCCTCCTTGAAAAGGAAAATGAAATGGCAATGAAGTTGTTGCTTGGAAGTTCCACTGACGATGACAATGGTAAGAAGTAACAGTCACTGGAACTCACATAATTTGTGTAACACCTTGATTATTCATATTCAGGTGAAGCTGTATCATCAGGACATAAGTTTTCTTTTCACCACAACCTCCACCCTCTGGCAATTACACCTTCTGGGATCACTTTCCACAACTTTATGTAATTAAACTTGCCCACTTGAGCTGTTAGGCCTCTCACATACCTCTTATTATGCTGTTTGGCTGTCATGGTGTCAGACAAGTTACAGTGTTATTTTTTGAGCCCACTGTTTCTGGTTCCTTGATCCTTTCACATGTAGATTATTCTCTTTGGCCAATGTAGGTAGCATTTTCATATATTACTCGTAAAGTGGCCTCCGTAGTCTAGGGGTAACGTTCCCACCTCATGACTCAAGGTATGCAGGTTGAAACCCAACGAAGGTCGTGGAATTTTTAAGGGCGGAAAAATTCAGGGAACCAGTCCTCCGGGAGGGACTTTAAGCCGTGGGTCCCGTGTCATAGATTTATGGCACGTAAAAGATCCTCATGTCTCTAGGAGACCTCTGAGCAAAATTAGGCAAAAACTTTCCCGCCCAAGTAGTTTCCAATGCCTCTGGTAGATGGGGGAAGCATCGGGTACCGAGGGCCGACTTGTTGGCTGAACGGGGCTGATAGCACGCACCAGTACTGGTAGGGTATGGCGACTGGTAGAATATCAAAGGGGGACGTACAATAGGCTATTAGTCGCGGTGCATGAGGAAACCCACCCCCTCCAATAATAATAATAATAATAATAAATATATTACTCGTATATTATCATATGTTAGTGAGTAGACGCAGGGTCTGAATTGATAATTGGATTTATTGAGCACCTGTAAGTGATTTCAACAACTTCCCTAATTAACACACATGTAAATCACTACGTGATCCTAGCCCTGTTGAGGTTGCAAGTGCTATTGCAAAATTGAAAAGGTATAAATCGCCAGATAGTGATCAAATTCCAGCAGAACTTTTTAAGCAGGAGATGAAATATTATGTTCTAAGATCCATAATCTAATTACTTCTATTTGGCATAAGGAAAAATTGTCTGATCAGTGGAAGGAGTCTATTATTGTAACAGTTGACAAGAAGGGTGATAAAGCTGGCTGTAGTAATTATAGGGGTATATCATTGCTCTCAAATTCATACAAAATTGTATCCAATATTCATCTCTCAAGGTTAAGTCCAGGCATAGATGAAATTATTGGGGATCATCACTGTTAGTTTTGATGTAACAGATCAACTACTGGTCAGAACTTTTTCATTTTTTCATATATGAAAAAAATGGGAATACAGTGAGATAGTACATCAGCTAGCCATAGACTTCAAGAAAACCTATGATTCAGTTAGGAGGGAAGTATTGTAAAATATTCTGAGAGAGTATGGGGTACCCATGAAACTAGAGAGGCTAATTAAAATGTGTTTAAACGAAATGTATAGTAAAGTCCATATAGGTAAACATTTGTCTGATAAATTTCCTATCCAGAATGGTCTAAAACAAGGAGATGCTTTATTGCCACTGCTTTTCAACTGTGCTTTAGAATATGCAATTAGGAAGGTCCAAGGAAACCAGGTGGGACTGAAAATAAATGGGACACATCAGCTGTTGGTCTGTGCCAATGATGTGGATCTACTGGGTGATAATATGGATACCATAAAGCAAACACACAAACTTTAACTGATACAAGTAAGGAGGTTGGTCTAGAAGTAAACACAGAGAAAACTAAGTGTATGTTGCTGTCTCATCACCAAAATGCAGGGCAAAATCATGACATAAAGATAGGATACAGATGTTTTGAAAATGTGGCACAGTTCAGATATTTGGGAACAACAATAACACATCGAAACCTGATTCAGGAGGAAATTAAGAGGAGATTGAACTCGGCTAATGCTTGCTACCATTCAGTCCAGAACCTTATGTCTTCTCGTCTCTGTCCAAAAACAAAAATGAGAATACACAAAACTAATTTTGCCTGTGATTCTGTGTGGGTGTGAAACTTTGGACTCTGACATTAAGAGAGGAACGTAGACTGAGGGTATTTGAGTACAGGGAGTTGAGGAGAATATTTGTACTGAAGAGAGATGAAGTGACAGGAGGCTGGAGAAAACTGCATAATGAGGAGCTTCATAACTTGTACTTTTCTCCAAGTATAATTAGAATGATCAAGTCAAGGAGGATGAGGTGGGCAGGGTGTGTAGCACAAATGGGGGAGGACTATGTATAGGATATTGGTGGGAGAGCCAGAAGGAAAGAGACCACTGGGAAGACCAGGGCTTAGGTGAGTGGACAATATTAAAATGGATCTTGGAGAGATAGGATGGGATGGAATGGATTGAATTGATCTAGCTCAGGATAGGGACCAGTGGAGGGCTCTTGTGAACACGGTAATGAACCTTCCTGTTCCATAAAATGCTGGGAAGTTCTTGAATAGCTGCACGGTTGGCGGCTTCTCAAGAAGAGCTCAGCTCCATGATTGAGTGAGTGAGTGACCATGACACCTTACAGCTATATGTCAGTGTCCATACTGCTCCTTCAGTGCTCCAGCAGTTTCCACTGTGACCTCTTCCTTAGGGTGCTTCCTCCATTTCTTCTGGATATAACTTGAAATCTTTGTCCTGCGTCTTTCCTGTACAGGCCTTAATTTTCTCTAGCTAGGAGTCTACCCTGGCCATCATACTTTCATGATGGGCATCTAACTTGGGCAGCCTTCTTTCAGGAATTCTTGGCTGGTTCTCATTTCCCTTAGCGTGAGTGTCTTCCATCTTTTCCTGATAGGCTTCCACCTTCTCTTCAATTGTGAAAAATACACTAAATATGATTTTTTTTTTCAAATATACACTCTATGTTTCAGCTGTCTCCGTTGAATAGTCAGTTCTGAAATGTTATTCTTTGTTGAATAACGTATATAGTGTCATTTGTTTTACTTGTTTTCCAAGCAGATATGATATAAAATTCATCAGTTCTCAAAAGTGCCTGTTGATTAACTCTGGCAAGTCAGGAATGCTGCTAAGGAAATGGTGGTGCACACTGGTCTGAAAACAACCGTATTTTCCAGTTTTTGGCTGCCATTGCTCTTTCCAGATATGTTAGGAGCTCCATCAACACTGCACATGTTATTCATGCACTGCTGTTATGTCTCTGTGTTCATGGCAGGGACTTCACATGCTTGAAGCACCTTGGTTTCTCTGACTTTCTAATTACCAGCAGTGGCACATATTCACTTCATCTAGATTTGCACATACAAGCACAGTAGTTCAATCTTTCATTCCTTGTGCCAGCATGATCATGATGATTACTTCTTTTGTTGGTGTTGCACTTAATCTTGTGCATTGCGACAAAGGACTAGGATTTGTAAAAGTTTATTTTTTTACAAGGTTCTTGTGAAAAACAAGATGAACTTGAGCAAGAGAAAGAGAAAGATAAAAAAGCTAAAGTAAAAACTGAAGATGTTTCAAAAGAGGAGGAGGAGGAGAAAAATAAAACAACAGAGGCAGACGCTGATCCCTTAGATGATGATATTTCATCAAGTGATTCTCAGGTAATTCCCAAAATCTCTGAATATAAATTAAAAGCTGATGTCATGTAAATGTATGAGGTGATTTATGAGTGTTAAAGAGTCTGTATGTCTTTCAGTTTGATAACTCTTCACTTCCTTTTGTTGCCACTGGCAATATTCATTCATTGTGGCTGTTACAGCAAATTAGTATGTATTACATAATTTTGTACAGCTGTTTTCCTTTATTGTTGTATGAATAAGTTCACCTTGAGAGTTACGGTTAATAATGCTATATGCGTTTGCTAATGAAACTTTTGCAGAGGTATCAGAATTATGGGTTTTAATACTAGTGGTTTTGAAATGTCAGGTTCTGCTACCATAGTGCTAGTTTAGTATGTAATAAATCTGAGTTAAGAATAAATATTAAGAATATTGCTTTACCTTTGTATATTGATAAAATTTGATAATGGTTAAAAGTCAGAGTTTCCACTTCCACAGGGTGCATATATAGAAATGTATTTCATAAATAAAATTAATAAGAGGCTTGCAAGGAAATAAATACCTGTTTATTCTACCCTTACTTTGTTGATGAAAAGGAGTTGGGCGCTCATCCACATGCTTATTTTCCCACACACCATACTGATTCACTAAGTGAAGTATGTAGTATGTGGTAATGTAGCAATTGGGGACGTGTATCATTGTTTGTTTACAGATATGATGCACATGAACAGTTAACGTGTATTGTCTGGCATTTGTCTTGGAAAACAAATGCTATTATTCTGAGACTTACATGAAAAATGAAGTAGACTGTATGGGCAGAATTCAGTTTTTTAATGTTTATAAAGCAGGTGGTGCTGTGCTTTAGAGGGTTCGAAATATGAGTTTCCAGTACCATGTGTTATAAAACAGTAGTCATTTGAACATTCTTGTAAACTTGCATTTGTACTTTTAACATTTCTCCTATACTCAAATAAAAATGCGGCAGGATCACATCATCACATTTTTCTTAACTCTTTTATGTCAGAAAGCCTTAAAACAGAAGAAGGAGGACTGGCGTAAAAATAAACTGCTGACAGAGAGGCTTTCAGACCTGGATACAAGTGATGAGGAGCGACGATGGAAAACAAAGAAGGAGAAGGAGCAAAAGGAAACTGATAAGTAGGTTCTTTGCAGTGTGTTGTTTGTTAAGTGGCTCTAATTTCTAAACATTACGCCAGGGTTATATGTTTTATTCCATAAGTGCCTATGACACCATGAAAAAGAAATTGGTTGCTTGTATAATTTCAGTTTTGCTGTATGGTTTTGGAAGATGAATGATTATGAAGGATGAATTGGATAGGATAAACAGAAGCAGTCTTGTCAAATTTTAAGTGAAACGTTTCATATTATTTTCAAAGATTTGACAAAAACTGTCAAAATCTAGATGTTATTAAGTCTCAGGATTTGATTATTTAAATATCACACGTGTTAAGATAAGGGTATTGTAAATATTAAATGTAAAATTACAGTGTTTGTGCATGCATGCAGAGTGTATCTTGACAGGCTGAATTCAGCTTTCCTGACTGGGGAGCTGAATGTACTTTAAACAGTAAATGGGTCGTCAGAGATGCCATCAGCTCATTACTATGCAGTTACTTTTTTTTTTCTTTTCTGGCTGTGACTGCACCTATCATGACTCACTATAATACACGTCAATTTTCTTCATGTTTATTTTCTCGTAATGCAGTCAGAAATCTCATTTACAGCATTGAATTGAGATGGTGAAATGTACACTTGAACAGTGGGGTTTTCTGTAGAATACTTACGTGAACGCATTTTTATAACTGTTTTTTGTGGGCAGAACATGATGGTGTTCTTGACCCAAAACTTGCATTTATACCAATTAACCATTGCAATGGCCATGTTAATGCTCAGAATAGTAGGTACTGGAGCAGTATTAATATGAGAGACACTTGGAATATCCCTTCACGGTCAGAAGATTGATGTATAACTTTTCATTACTGCTTCATGAATAGTAGGGACTCGTATTTTTTTAACAGATTATTAATGCAGAGTGGTATATCAGTTATATTCATGACTTTTTGTGGACACTATTATGGAAATGGAAGAAGCATACAGGTATTGTATGCATGATGGTGCTACAGCACACATTACTATTTATTCCATTAATGTTTTAAATGAGGTATCAGAATACAGACTTACAAGTTGCAAATTTTGGCCTGTGAGGTCTCCACACCTAAATTCCTGTGATTTTTATCTGTGGTGAAACCTATAAGACACGGTATTCAAATTCTCACACACTGGATCAATTTATGTATAGGATGTGTGAAACAGCTGAGGTAAGTGAACTCAAACTAGTGTTATACATCCTTTTCAGGTGTCTTGAAGTTTGCTCAAGAGCAGAAGAGAGATGTTTTGAGGGGATGTTGTGATCATGAGCTCATCTAAACATTTATTAGAGAAATGCATGTCCACGTTTACAGTGCACAACAAATTGGCTGGGACTCAGACTAGTTTTTTGGCATATTATGGCTACCTTCAGTCTCTGTTCTTCCATCAATGTCAGAGGCCTAGTTTCATATCCATACATAACCACAGGCAGAATTATAGTTCTGTATATATTAATTTTTAAATTTTCTGACACAGGAAAGGAGACAGAAGGGTCTGAAGTGAATGATAGTAAGCGTTACTTGAATTTAATTTGCTCTTGGTTTCTTCATGCGCCAAGTTTTGATTTTTATTATCATTCCTAAATATCTGAACTTTGCCACATTTTCAAATCATCTCTTATCTGTCTTATGATTTTGTCCTGTTTTCTGGTGATGGGACATCAACATGTACTTGCATTTCTCTGTGTTTACCTGTAGACCAAACTCTCTACTACCCTCAGTTAGAGCTGTGTTTTTCTGTATGGTACGAGGGCTGTTAAAAAAGTAACCTTCATTTATTTTTGACAACTAATGTAGGAGCAGGGTAAAGCTTGCACATGCAAGGTAGCATCACAACTCACTGCCTTGTGAACCATCACATAACTCATCACCTAGTGTTTGTTTTTGCCTCTGCAGAGTGAGTTATGATGTGTTATGTGACTGATAATTCCATTATCCACTTTCTTTACGCTAAAAACATAAGTGTTGTGGAAATCCATCTTGAATCAAGGGCAGTTTATGGCCAAAGTGTAATTAGTGAAGGAAGTGTAAGACAGAGGTGTAGAATGTTTGAAGATGGGTGAACTAATGTTCATGATGAAGAGCAATGTTTTGGGCCATCTGTGAAGAGTGCTGTTGTTGTTCAAAGTGTTGACCAAAATCTTTGTGAAAAATGGTGCTTCACAATTTCAGAACTTTCATGTGAATTTCCACAAATTTCACACACTGTTCTCTACAAGATTATCACAGGCTAGGCTATCATGTATTGTGTGCAAAATGGGTTCTGAAAGTGCTCATGGCTGCCCATGAAACACAGAGAATGGCTTCAGCTCTGAATTTTTAGACCGGTACCACAAAGATGGCGATGGATTTCTCAGTCACATCGTACAAGTAACAGGTGATGAAATCTGGGTTTCATTTGTGAATGTTGAAACGAAAGAGCAGACAAAGCATTGGATGCACACACATTCACCAAACAAGCCAATAAAGTTTAAACAAACATTGTCTGCCTGCCAGAAAGGTGATGGCATCTGTTTTGTGGGACAGAAGAGGAGTGCTGATGGTGGAATTTATGCAATAAGGGGCCATAATAGTGTCACAAGTGTATTGTAAAACACTGAAGAAGCTGTGTAGGGCCATTCAGAATGAAAGGTGTGGAATTCTAACATCTGGTGTATCACTCCTCTATGACAGTGCATGTCCTCATACAGCTGCTTGCACTCAAGCACTCCTGGAGCATTTCATTTGGGAGTTGTTTAACCACCCTCCTTACAGCCCCGATCTCGCTCCGAGCGACTACCACCCGTTTACCTGCCTGAAGAACTGGTTGCAATGAAAGCACTTGAACAATATGAGGAGTTGTTGGAAGGTATCAAAACATGGCTGAGCTCACAGGTGGCAGACTTAATGACACAGGCATACAAAAACATTCCTTGATATGACATGTACCTCAATTCTGGCGGACACTCCAAGCATCTACCACCTCTTTACCTACCTAAAGAACTGGTTGCAATCAGAGTGCTTCAACAATAATGAGGAATTGATGGAAGGTGTCAAAACATGGCTGAGCTCACAGGTGGCAGCCATATTTGACACAGGCATACAAAAACTTGTTCCCTGATATGACAAGTGCCTCAATTCTTGGAGTAACTAATTTCAGAAGTGACATAAGTATGTATGTACTTTTGTATGCAATAAATTTCTTTTTCTCACTGCTTGTTTTCTTAACAGTTCACTGGAGGTCACTTTCCAAATAGCCCTCAATTATGGTATTTCCTAATAGATTTATATCAGCATAGGCCAGAACTGATATGGCCTATTTAATTTCATTTCCTTGGGGTTTACTTGGACCTTTCTAATGGCATACTACAGTAGAGTTGAAAAGTAAAGTTGAAAACAATAGCAGTAAGTCATCTCTTTCTCGTAGACCATTTTGAATAGGAAATGTATCAGACAGACTTGTACTTATACAGACTTTACTATAGGCTTAATTTAAACAAGTTTAAAAAATTCTAAGTAGTTTCATGGGTATCCAGAACTCGGTGAAAATATTGTACAGTACTTCCCTCTTAACTGAATCGTATAGTTTCTGGAAGTCTATGAATAGGTGATGTACTGTCTCAGTCTACTCTCATTTTTTCTCCAATATCTGACAAATGCAGAATAACAGGTCAGCAGTTAATCTGTTACACTGAAACACACACTGATGATCCCCAATAATTTCTTCTACAAATGGTCTGACCCTTGAGAGAAGAATATTGGATAATTGAACATGTGTTGTATAGATACAATAACTCTTTTGCAGATACTATATTTAACTGGAGAAAAAAGGTTAAACATGTAGATTTTTTGGAATTACTGTGCTGATAATTGTAATTGAATTTTTCGTGATTTTTCCAAATTTTAAAACAAATAGATTCATTATATGTGTTCTGGATGCCTCAAATATGTAACTCTTTCCAAATCACCATTGGTTATGAAGTTTTATTGCAAGATGTGTGATACCATGTTTACATTGTAACATGAGGATTGGTATGAACCTTACAGCATGTATTGGTGTAGGTTATGATCTGCCATTAAGAAATTAATCAACCTCTCTTCACTTGTAGTGATTCTGAAGAGAAGAGCAGGTGTGAAGAGAAGCCCAGGTAAGGTACAAATTTTATGGTAACTGCTGTGCATGATTCTTGTTTCAACTGACATTTCTTTTATGTCTTTCCTAGAGTTGTACAGTAATTCCTTTAGTTGCATAACAAATTTTGGTTGTTTAAAGTTGAAATATTACATTTGTGATAATATCTGTTGTTTAATATCCTGTTCTTTCACAGTCATGCTGAGGATGATGATAAAGACCTTTGTTATTCCTTTTAACCTTTGATAAAAGAATAATTCTAAACATGTTTTCAAAGCTTACATGAATGTGACCCATGTGGCTTAACCTTCTTAAGGAAAAGTTTTTCATATACTACCACTGGTAGTGCATCAAGTTCCAAAGAAACTGCTACTCTTAATTAGGTTGTTATTCAAAGTTTTACTTTGATTTACTCTAAAATTAATATAAAAATTATCTTGCTTATATCGGTAGCTCTTGAAATGTGAAATAGCGCATTGTCTATGACTGCAGTTATTGTGCAGAAAAGTACATAAATGATTATGGAAAGTTACAGTGCTTTGTGTTCTTGCTTTATATAATTTAGGAAGAGATTGGAAATGTTCTTTATTTTTTACCACCAAATACCTGTAGTTATATTGTGACCTGTAAATATGCCTTTGGCCATATGCACACGTTTGGGTCATGACCACAGAAGGATTAGTATATGTGAGTTTCTGAATCATTGCATAAAAGAGAATAGTGTAATAATTTACCAAGGACAATACATGTTAAAATTGCTTGTACCACATATAAGCTGTACATTTGAAGTATTTGTGTTGATAATTAAATGACTTGCTGCTTTACCTGCACCGATGCTGTAAATCCGCAGTGATGCCTCTTTTTGTAGGTTTTGTTCATGTTGATAAATTTTCAGTCATTTTTCCAGACAAATATTATGTGATACACAGGGCATTATTTCACAGTTTAGAGGTTAAGATTATGATGCTGTCTGTTGGTGGTAATATGAAATATAAAGGCAAGGTTATTTGAAAAATCTGCCTTCAACAGTATGAACAGCAGTTTATGTCACAGGTAAGATTCAACTGTCCAATGAAGGGGTTTATACTTGTGGTCAGTGATTATCCCCTCAGGTGACACAGTATGCCTGAAGTATCATACTTTTTTCTGACAGAGCTGGCACTTTTCTATATTGAACTTTAGGCGGGGTTCTCAGAACCACTGGAACACTTTTTGCAGGTTGAGCAGGTGCTCTTGGAATGTGAGAATCATTATCACATCATCCAGGTACACGATACATGAGTTTTAGGTAAGGCCTCTTAAGACTGTCTTTATTAACCTCTCCAAAGTTTCCAGAGCATTACAGAAGCCAGAGGTCATGACTGTGAACTGTCAAGAATTCAGTCTTCTCTTTGTCATCCAGGTGTAGATCACTTGCCAATACCTACACTAGGTCAAGAGTGGAGACCATTTGGCTCCAGCCAGCATGTCCAGAATGTCATCAATTTGTGGCAGTGGGACATGGTTTATTTTTCTGTAGTCTACACAGAAGTGACGGTCTCTGTTCTTCTTCTGGAGAAGAATGACAGGGATTGACGAGGGGCTGCCTGACTCTTTGATAACCCCACAGCATTTCATGTCCTTCAACATCTCGCCCACATCTACCTGTTTTGCCAGGGGTCGTCTCCTTGGAGGTTGGCAAGTCAGTTGGGCCTCTCCTGTATCTATACGGTAGCACACTCTGTTGGTCTGTCTGTAATCATGAATGTCCATAGCAAAGATGTCTCTTTACTCGGTGAGGAGCTCTTCCAACTCTTGAATTTCTCCACGCTTAAGTTTGGCCTGGCAGCTGCAATAAAGTCTTGTAACTTCAGGGTAGAGTCTGGGACCTCTGGTGGGGTCACCAACATGACTGGCTCACAGTATGCCAGGGGGCATCCATTCACGAGCTTCTAGTTGTGATGGGTAACATTCAAGATCCTCATGGGTACTTTCCAGTGGTCTCGGACCAGGGCAGATGAGTCTGTATTTTCATTACCTGACTCAGAACTGTGTCTTTATGGGAGGGGGTTATGTGTGAGTGATGCTTTGTAAGGTTTCCAGTGAAAGTGTAATGTGACAGTGATCTATTGGCTTATGAATTTTTTAGCAGTACTTTAAATGCTTTGAAGGGCAGGAATGTAAATTTGTATTAGTTTGGAGGAATAATTTGGTGGATTAATGCAGTATAGTTTTGCAGGTTTAAATTCAGTCTTCTAAAGTACAAAAGGTTTTTCTTCCACAGTAACTTGAAATTATAATCTAACCTTTGAAACGTTCACTGGATATCAATCATGTTACACATAGTAATATTAAATTCAATAAATGTGAGAAGAAAATTACAATCTCTGATATTGTCTTTTAATTGTACAAAGGGTTTAATTTGGTCAAGACCACCTTGTTAATTTCAGACTCAGATTATAATGGATTGCTCTTTGTGTGAATGGTCTCATTTTTAGTCATGAGTTCTTTTTTCCATTAGGTAATCAGAATTTCTCTTCTTAGGGGCTGAGTAAATAATTAGAAACATGTACAAACAACAGGGGGGTACAGAAGTACAGCATTTTATTTTTCCCATTAGGAAGAAGAGAGTCAGGCGAAGAATCTTGGGCTCTGACGACGATTCTGATGTTATCGTCTCCAGCAGTGACCATAGCAGCAGTGGTGAAATTTTTGTAAAGAAACGGAAGAAGCCATTGAAGAAATCAAATTCTGACAAAAACAGCACCTCTGATAGTGATGCACCAAGGTAACAGAAACATTCTCTGCTTTTGCTACATTTTTTGTGATTTTGTACATATTGTTAAAATTCCATACAAATATGTCATTCAAATATATGAATTGAATATTAAGTGGAGGATATCAGATCACATTGGGGGAAGTGCATGAAATATGCCACTTTTGATTAAAGTCAATATCACGTTATTTTAGGACATAACATATCTTTATGTAATTAATTAATTTGATTAATATTGGTACTTTGAGAGGACAGTACCGAAGTGGAGGAATTTCCAGTCATCCAAAGTGCTACTACACAATGACTAACAATGTCTCAACAAACTGAAGCTAGTCTGTGTATTCATCATAGCAACATAAATATTTGTACAGAAGTTTAGTGTGTGGTTGTCTCTTCAAGCATTGACAATCCAACAGTTTCAACGTTATGGTATTATGTCTTTGCTTTTGCTCTTTGTGAGTTGAAACATATTAGGGTGCTGAGTAAATTAATATTATTTTATGTTGTAATCTTGTTTATTAAATTAGATTAAATCACTGATGAATAGTTCCATGGTTAATAACTACAGCTCTGAAATGTTTGCACAATTCTAGAGAAGTCAAACGGAAGAGAATTAGGGCTCCAGCCCGTGACTCCAGCAGCAGTGTTGATGACCAGGTTGAGTCTAGTCAAAAGGTAAGAAATTATTCTTCACCACAGTAGTTTTTATTTGTACACCTCTCCCCACTTCAGCTTGGAAAATAAGGCAAGCCAGTGGGTTGTAGAATGTAGTGTACAAGAAACCATCTGTTTTCCTCTAAATGTTTCAGTCAGGATAGAGATCCTGAGTTTCTCTACCTAGTAGCTGTCAGGTATAACCTCAAAATTATGCACTTCTGCAGTGCTTGTAATGTTGTACATGAAAACCTGTTTAATACAAAGTTAATGTCCATGGTTACAACATGATTCTATGCAAAATTTCCAAATGGAATGCTGAAGTGGTTTACTAATTACCACTGCTGGGCAGAAAGGCTAATGTAGATCTTCTGTTGCCACAGTGTTTTGTTCTATATTTCATGAAAAGAAAGCGACTGTAATAAACATTGTAGAGTGTTATAAAATGGAAGATACTAAAGAATATACAAGTTCTTTATGTAACAAGGTTCCTTCCTTGCCAGTAAATTCTCTTAAGAATAAATTGGGGCTGCTAATATAGTTCTGCCTGACAAGCAGATAATGCCACTGATATGACACTGCATAACTTTAAGCTGACTAATTGCCAGGGTACATTTAACATGCCACCAATCATAATAGAGTAGTCATAATGCAGTCTGGCATATCCATAACAAGAAAATTTGGTTGGAGGGGCTGCCTGGTCAGCCTGTTGTTATGAAGTTCCTAGGCTTAATAACAGCAAAAGCAGGACATTTTTGGGTGTTGAAAAACTGTATGTATGCATGATACAAGAAGTTTCAGTACTGTATATTAGTAACATTCTTTGTATGTGAAATTGTACAGGGAAATAATGAAAGCTATTTGATGTAGTTAATGTATTTTATCTTCCCTTTCCCAGTGTTCTCTTCTTTTGTTTTTGATTCCATCATTTTGCTTCTAATTCTGTTTTAATAATTGAAAGGTATTTTGTTTTCAGTCAGATGCTACTGGCAAGGGACGTAAGAAAATTCATCGCATAATGAAGGATGAGAATGTTGGTGAGGCAACACGAAGAGCTGCACGAGAGGAAGAGGAGAGGAAGAAAAGGATTTTAGAGAAACAAAAATTGGTGAGTTTAGGGTCTGGCATTCGCTGTGTTGATACTGAGGAAGGTTAATGGCTTCTGAGAGTAGTTGATCAGCATCAGTTGTGAAAAATCAACAGCAATAAATAAAGAGATCAGCGTGAAACAGGTAGCAAGGAAAGTCGATTGACTTTCAGTGGTCTACAGTGTTATATCCCAGAAGAGAGAAGTGTTTGTAACCACCACTGCAAGAATCTCAAATTCTACACAGTAATAAGTAACTTTAATGAAACAGTAAAATTAGTATTTAACATTCTTTTGAGTGAGGGTGGGCACTTCTTTTTCTTGAAGCTTAGGTGGGGCTGTTTCAAAGTGACTGCAAGCCAAAGAGCCTTGTGAGAAGGAAACCTGTGGTTAAGGTCATTAACTATGTATGAATTATTCTTGTGGATTATATATATTTTATAAGCCTTTGAGAAAATATGAAATTGACATCATTAGTTAATTTGAACGTGATATCCTAAACTCTGATTAGTGTTCTCAAAATGTTTGAATGTATATTAAACAACCTCAAGTGAGATTTTTGTATCCAGTTTTAGGGGTATTACAGGTGCCCTGAAAGCCACTGCAGGGTTTTAAGAGTCTGTATTTTTTAACCATTATGCCGATTGAAGAAACATTTCACTGAAATAAAATTCAACTCAAAAAGTTTCTGTTAGTAAATTCCTTTCTTGGCACAACAGGTATCTAGTTGATGCCTAATTTTAAAATCATTCCTGGAGTTACTGTTTTTCACAGTTGCAGTTCTCTACTATTTTAATTCATTTTGTTATATTTTAGCGTCCTGTTGCACTGATTTATGTCCATGGTTTATTCCAGCCGTCTTAGTGCATACACTCATCCACCTCACTCTTCACTCCTTGCAGGCCTGCAGTGAAGTAGTTTAATGTAAATCGAAAAGCACCTGAGGATGGCACCTTTGTGCCGAAACATGTAGTGCAGGAGTGAAGAGTGAGGTGGATGAGTGTATGCACTGCAAGACGGCTGGAATAAATTATGAATTCATTTCCATATGAATTCCTTTCTCTGCATGACGGTTATTAAGCCAATATATATCAGAACCAGTGTAAGAAATGTAACTTACTAACATGGTATTTTTTTTTCTTTGTATTTTACAGTATAATGAGATTTACAGAGAAGTGGAAGGAATAGAGAAATTTGACAAACTTGTTTTAGATTTTGATCCTGAGACAAAAGAAGAGCTGATTTCTGTGGATCCATATTTAGTTTCAAAGCTGAAACCTCATCAGGTAAACTTAAACATGTTTTTTTGTAACAAACACATTATTGTTATGACCTTTTCATCTTAATTTGGAGAATCAGAAAGTACTTTATGAAAAATATTCCATATTACTGCAATATATTCCTTTATTATATATAGAGTTAATTGTACTACATACATGAAATTACAGAATGGCTTATTTCTTTCTTTCTGCTCATAGTACTGCCTGTTGAAGGAGTAGATACCGTGAAGGGACAATATTCTTTCACATAAGTAAATCATGCCACAGTCTGATGTAATTGAAGGTTTCATGTACAGAGAAACTACTTACTACATAGTGTTAAAATACTTGCTGAAAATGGGATCCTTCCTTGTCCAGTCATATTTCACACCAGGGTAACATGTCCTGTTTTGCACTTTGAAGTTAGTTTTACCCACTGGTATTCACCCACAGTGATTTAAGGAATCCCTTTCTCCGTTTATATCTTAAGGCCTTCATAGAATGAACATATATTCTTCATGCTTCTCCACAGATGAAAGTCCAAAGGAGATGAGACTCTGTTGAGCTAGGTCAGGACTGTATTATGGTTAGTTAAGTTCTGAAAGTATAATTTCTGGAACTTCTTTCTGATGAGTGTCATTAAGTGTTTCTGTTCAATTCTCTGAAATTTGCTCATTGGCTTACTTTGGTGGATTTGTCACCACTGACAGTATAACTCAAAAAGGTGTCACCTTGCCTATGAATCTAATTCAGAAGGCAGTTAACACATGTCCAAATGGTTATGCCAGTGCTGTTTTGTGGGTTGGTTTGTAATCCCCCTTGCACAATGAAGTCTTGGTGCATTATTTGGTAGGTAGAACTGTGATTAGTCTGAAGTTGATTTGCCACAGCATAGGTATTCGCCCTGCTGTTGTTTAGAATTAGTGCATGGACTTCTTCATCGATGGCCACCATGATGCTCCTTATGAGTAAGACATTTGCAACCATGCTTGAACATGTCAGCCCATTTGTACATGCTTTGCTGCAGCAAAACATGGTCACTGTACTGTGCTAATAGCTTTTGATGAATTTCCATGCCTCTTACAGTTTTAGCCCCCCAAAAACAAATCACTGTATTCTGCTCTTCTTTGGTGCATGTATAAGTGGAATGGCCATATTGAGTCCACTCCTGGTAAAAGACACCTGAATGACCTTCAAATAAGTCACTAGTAGGGAGGTTCAATGCTTATGGTTGCCTGCTCATTCTGCACTGGGGCCAGTTGCAGAAACTCTTTATGAATACTCTTTTATTTATGGTTAATTCACTCTACATTCTCTTATGGCAAAATATTTAGTAATAGAAGAAATACAAATGATAGCATGCAATAGGAATGGCTTAATAAATATTAAGAAGAAATGTCCATGATTTATTCTGACTGTCTTACAGTGCATACATGTATTCACCTTACTCTTCTCTCTTGCACTACATGTTTCGGCACTAAGGTTCCATCTTCAGGTGCTTTTCGATGTACGTCGAACTACGTCATTGCATGTCCTGTTGTCTTTATACTAAAATAACTAAAATACGAGTATATATTCGTCATATATATTGATAAATTTTAAATGTCAAAAATATTAAAACTGTTCAGGATTTGTCATCCTTATGTCGTATCTCAATACGCGAGTCACACCTATCTTCTTCTATCGGAGTATTCTTCCTACTTTCATGTGTGTGTTGTGCTTTGTGTTGTGTCTTGCTCCTGTGACTGCATGTGTTATACTGCACATACCCAGCAGGCCCAGCAGTACAGTCACAGGAGCAAGACACAACACAAAGCACAATACACACATGAAAGTAGGAAGAATACTCCGATANCATAAATCAGTGCAACAGGACGCTAAAATATAACATTATTAAGAAGAAAGTTTAAACTGCTCTATTTTCATAACTTTTATCATTTCCATGGTATGCTAAACTTCATGTTTGATGGCAAAAGCAAAAGCTGCAGTGTATCATTCATAAGTGGTCCATCTAATATAAGCGACTTCAATAAAGAATTTATAAAAATGTGACTACAACAGCATGTTAATTTTATCCAGTCTCACATAGTTTCATGTAATGCTCATTTTTAAAATCCAAAACTTAAAATGTAAAACATTGCAGCTGATACACTTTTTCTTTCATAAATTACAGATCTCTGATGTTGATGTGTATCCGTTATAGTTGATGTTAGTAATATGAATAATGGTTCCATTATGGGCAACCCTCTAGCCCTATCCCAATCACAGTTTGGTTAACTTAGAATTAGTACATTAAAAATGTAATATAATTTGTGTTAACATTATGGGTATCATATTGTCGGAAATGTACAAGGGAGAGTCAGTAGATAGGTCATAAATGGGCATAAAACATAAAACATGTGATATTTGAACCTGAGAAAACCTTTTATTTCTCAATACAGTCAACTCTCGATTATCCGGGCTAATGGTGGGGATGGAAGTCACGGTTAATCGAAAACCCGGTTAAGCCAAATTTTATTATACGGGCTGGACGACTGTGAAGGGTCGGAGTTCGAGTCCCGGTAGGGTCAAGAATTTTAACTTCTCCAAATCGTCCAGACCGGCTCTGGGGTCCATCCAACCTCCTATCCAATGGGTACCGGGGGCTCTTTCCCCGGGGGTAAAGCGGCCGGGGCGTGAAGCTGACCACTCACCTCCAACTAGTGCCGAGGTCAAGAAAATTTGGATCTATACATCCACTCCCCCACACGCCTTAATGGCGTAGGGCTTAATTCGTTGAGCAGAGGAACAACTTTACCTTTTACCTTTTAATACCTTCATAATACTATAGACCTACCTGTATTTAAATTTATTCATCCTCATTTCTATGTCATCTCATGGCCTATTTAATACTTTCTTTACATTACACTCAGTATGAATTAGTTATTTCAATCACTGTTCAACAACATCCAGCACTTTTTACGGTCACACTTAACACTTAAAATAATTTAATACTGTCTTTTGCTTTTTCGCGGCATTTTCCTTTTTACGGATATCCGTACGAAGCCTACGTAATATTAGCTTGTCACTTAATAAACTGTCCTCTTCACTCTCAAGATAGTCTAGTAAGGATTCCAAATGATTAAGCGCAGCACCATGTGATACTTTCTTACTGGCAACACTGTCCACCTCTTCCTCATTCTCACTTTCTTCCCGCTCTTCTGGCTGCACCCCCATTGAAGTTACGATTTCGTCACTGCTTAACATTTCGAAGCCCGGTTCACACGAGTCACAGTTAAACCACTCTCTTATATTTTCCTCGTTGACTTCTTCACCACCATGAACTTGGTTAGCCACTTTTGTCAATTTTATGGCTATCTCATTTTCACTGAATCCAGTGAATCCATGGATTTCGTCATCTTCATTAGTGATGAAAGGCATCAGTTTCTTCCATGAATTTTTCAATACAGATGGCTTTACTGTATCCCACGCTGTTGAAATCTCGTATATGGCATCTAATACTGAAAAGGACTTCCAGAAACACGTCAGATCATTGCCTTCATCGATGTACTTTTGTAGCAAATTTGATCTGTAGATTCTCTTCATACTTGAGATAACTCCTTGATCCATTGGTTGGATAAGTGCGGTAACATTAGCGGGAAAATATTTCACAAAAATATTTCCATCATCTGACCTCAGGAGACTTTCGTTAGGATGTGAGGGCGCATTGTCAATGAGGAGCACAGCTTTCTCAGGTAGGCCTTGGGATTTTAGATGGTCACGAACTTGAGGCACGAATTTAAAATCAAACCATTCTTTAAATATCGCTCTATTCATCCAAGCTACTTTCTGGTTAAAATAATGGATAGGCAGACTTGAAGCTACTGTTCCTTTAAAAGAGCGTGGTCTTTTCGCTTTGCCGATAACTACTGGTATTAGTTTGTGTGTTCCTGATGCATTAGAACAGCACAAGACTGTCAATCTCTCCTTACTGGATTTGTGACCTGGAGCCTGTCTTTCATTTTGAAATGCCAATGTTCTGGTTGGCAAGCATTTCCAATAAAGACCCGTTTCATCGGCATTATAGATTTGTTCTGGCAGCAGATTTTCACTTTTCACAAAACTATCAAAATTGGTGCAAAATTGATCTGATGCTGACAAGTCCCCTGACAATTTCTCACCTTGAATACTGATTTCTCGTATTCCATGACGCTGCTTGAAACGTGTTAGCCAACCGGAAGAAGCGTCAAAACTCCCTTCTAGTTCAAGTGCTTCGAAAAAATATTTAGCTTGTTTAGCACAAACTGGTCCTGTTATTGTTGTTCCCTGTGCCCTTAGTTGATTAAACCAGGTCAGCATCGCTTTGTCGAGATCATCGTATGTTGATTTCTTCATGGTTTTTCTCTTCTTCATTCCGCTTGAATTAGAAGACGAAGCAAAGGAAATTAACTCATTCTTTTGTTTTTTCAAATCACGAACAGTTTGTTCTCCAATACCGTATTGCATTGCTAATTGTTTAACTACAGCTCCTTTTTCCAGCTGATTGATAATTTCAAGTTTCTGTTGAATACTTAACACAACACGCTTCCTTTTAAACCCCGACATTTTGCTAACGCACTTGAAGATCTATATTAAGAAACTGATACTTACTTTCACAATGCACTCTCACACTGAGATGGTACCGTTAAATAACCTGGGGCGGTGTATTTGTCCTTGAAACTTTCCAAAAATTCTTGCATTCTTTCACCCCCACCCTAGAACATTGTGTTCGCATAACGGGACGAAATAATGCAGAGCTCGGTTCACACTAGTGCGAAAATAGTGTTAAACTCACCATGTGAAACAAAAGTGAATGAATATTAAACAACATATAAACTTAAAAAAAAAAGCCCCGGTTAAGCCGCAAACCGGTTAATCCGCCCCCGGATAATCGAGAGTTGACTGTAGAACCAGCACCATCATTGATACACCTATCCCATTGCTTTACCAGTGTATGAAAACCCAGAGCATGGAAGTCTTTTGACTGTTGTCTCAGCCTCTGCCACACCTCCATTTCAGCCTCTTCATCCGTAAGAGAATTGCTTGACTCAGTTGTGCACCACCTTACATGACAAACACTTCCTGCCATAAACAGGATACATTTCTTTATGAATGCCCTTTGTTTTGAGTCCTCTTGCCCACAAAAAGCATGCAACAGAATGCTGCTCTTTTGTAGCACACCCTCAAGCACAGTTGCCATTTGGACCACTGAAAGCAGCCTCTGAACATGCGCATGCATATCTGCTAGCTTGACTTTCATGATGCTGGACTTTGCTGCTAATGAGTGATGCACCCAGGAAACCTGTTACATCCATTACAGCAATTTTACTTGAATTTGTGACCTATTTAATGACTCTCCCTCATATTTTTAGCCTAATGCTGATGCAGCAGCTTGAAACATATAGCCTTAAAATGCCTCTGTTAATAATAAAAACATTGTTGTGATAATAGTATATTAGTCATTTAATTTGGTTCTTTGCTACACAATAGAGGCACTTAAGTTTATGATTGTAGTGACTTTCTTGACCAGATGAAAAATTTTGGCTTCTGAAGAAAGTCTGTATGTCATAGAGCTAGTCATTCTTTTAATTTCAGGTGAAAGGTGTAAAATTTATGTGGGATGCTTGCTTTGAGTCACTGAAACAAATTGAGAAGACAAAGGGTTCTGGCTGCATTCTTGCTCATTGCATGGGACTTGGAAAAACATTCCAGGTAAGAAAGTTTGTAGCATTACTTAGTGATAATTTGGTGTATTCTGTCAGGTTTACAAGAAATGTGCAGCCTCATCACACAAGCTGTTATGCTGTGTTTTGTTACATCTCCTGTTCTGGCTCAAAATCTGTACCAGAAGACATGTGACAGAAAGACTGGCAGAACAGAGTTCAGAGTTTGCTGTATCTCTTAAGCAGCTGCATATCTTTATACTGGTGTGTTAAAATTATTTCAGTTTTCTTGCCTCTTGTATTGAGTAAAGGACATATTTAATTGAAAATGTATGTCAGTGACACTGGCATCAAATATCTCTGTGCCACTTTGTTTGCATCATTTTATTTTCTTGTTTCATTGATCAGGAAATGTGAATAGTGTGAATAGGGTACAAAGTAGCTTACTATTGGGTACTGTGTTGCACTGAAGGTGTGTGTCATTTCTGGAAAGGAATGATTGTGTATGCACATTTGTTATAGATATTATTCATTGAGTATGAAAGTGCTGTTGATTAATTCCAGATAGTGACCCTTGTCCATACATTGTTGAAGCACAAGGACACCAAAATGCATACAGTTCTCGTTGTCTGTCCACTTAGCACAGTCCTCAACTGGGTCAGTGAGTTCAATATGTGGCTGAAAGACATTGGCGATGGAGAGGATGTTAATGTCTTCGAGCTGTCCAAGTAAGGTTTCATCTTCATTCCATATATGCATTCTTAAACATTTGAATGAATCTTGCAGTTTAAAATAATTCTGTGTGAAAAATGTATAGTTTTTTTTAGCACAGTTTTATATTTAATAGCTTTCCTTTGATCTGAGTGGATTCTTGTGTACCATTTTAATTAACATTTCAGGTTTTCATTTAATGTGTTGAGTATTTATTAGGACTTCTTGGATGGAGGCATATATTTCGTGTAACTGTGTACAAACTCTAGTCCAGGGTATGTATGTATGTATTATGAGAGGGGGGTGGGTTTCCCCATGCACTTAGACCAGTTATTGGTCCATTGTGCGTCCCCCTTTTAATTTCTACTGTTGCCATACCCTACCGGTAACGGTGCATGCCATCAGCCCCCATAGAGCCAATGAGGTCGGCCCCCGGTACCTTGATGCTTCCCCCATCCACCAGAGGCATTGGAGACTACTTGGGCGGGAAAGGGCCTGTAATTTAGCTCAGAGGCCTCCTAGAGACAGGTTCTTTTACGTGCCGTAAATCTACACCACGGGACACACAGCTTAAAGTCCCTCCTGGAGGACTTGTTCCCTGAATTTTTCCGCCCTTAAAAATTCCATGACCTCCACTGGGTTTGAACCCGCGTACCTTGAGTCATGAGGTGGGAACATTACCCCTAGACTACGGAGGCCGCTCTAGTCCAAGGTATGTATTGATGGATGAATTAGCTATTACAAAGTGGTAGTGATAAGAGTAATCATTCAAATCCTCCACTCTAAACTCCTTCTTTTCTTCAAAAGTATCTTTAGCATATGTTACTTTGTAACCACAGCTATAATCGTACTGTTGCTGGAACTACTTCAAATTACTGTAGTTTATTACTGAAGCTTTTGCAAACTCATGTTTATATAATTTATTTTCATTGTTTCAGGCCATTGTACTCACCCTCAGATGGTTTGTACTTATTTCTTTGTTCCCTGCATATTATTTTTGTAACTTGCTTGATCTTATCATGACAGTCAAATGAAGGAGGTTGTGGTGGACCAGATAGGTAGAAATTCATGCAGAATTTCAGTAGCAAAATCACACAGGAGTGGCAAGATCGAAGTCTGTAAAGGAGAAAAGAGGATAATGTTGAAATGGACCTAATAAAGTAGGTTGTGACAATGTTAGTTGGATTGACATAGTTTGGAATTGTGTCCAGTATTGAGCTTTGATAATACAAACCTAGAGTTTGTCTCATGAGAAGGTTAATTAATTTGGTGTTGTAACACTTCTGTTGCTATATTGTCATGGTTATTATTGTTGTCATTGTTACTATAGTTATTGTTATTGCATTTTTCATATTATTATTATTATTATTGAATGCATTTCTTTATTGTTCCAATGAAAATATGTCATACTGTTCAGATATAAGCAGAACTATGAGCGTATGTACCAGCTGAAGGAGTGGCATAGTTGTGGAGGTGTCATGGTTTTGGGTTATGACATGTTCCGAAACTTAACAAACACACAGGCCAAGCGGATACGGAAGAATGCTCTTGAAACATTCCAGTCAACATTAGTTGATCCAGGTGAGATTGTTTTTGTATGTGATCATTGCATGTTTCAAATAAATGTTCGCTTTATTCTCTGCTTACGCTTAAACACATTGTGGGTGGGCAGGCACTCATGTTCAAATGTGCACATGCATGTAAGCGAGTACAAAAGCACCACTGGTTTCACCAGTTTTGTAGAACCTGTTGTTGCAAGGTATGGCAGATGGCAGCTGTTGAAATTTTAAAACCTTAAAGGCAAAATAAAATTGAACAATGATATTATTCAATAGATAAATTATTGAGACACATTGTGAATATGTTCTTTCCTGTCAGTTATCCTCTAATGCAGCAACAGATGTAAAGAATGGCCGTGTAGGGTCAGTATTTTCTCAGGAACTAACTTTTTTTTTATGGGTAAGTCTTATTATTATAAATTTTTGTTGCATAATTGAAACAGGATCGGATGTGCTTTATTACGTGCCTCAGGTGCTGTCACAATGAACCCATTATCGATACTTGATTATAAATCTACCTTTTAAAAAATAACAGTCCTCATGCCCGCTCATTATTTTGAATTCTAATTTTAGGAAAAATTTGCGCATAGTACAAGAGTGCATATAGTGTTCTAAGTCGAATATGAGTTTGATGGATGTGATGTGTATCTTAACTTTATCCTTTTCAGGCCCTGACCTTGTTGTGTGTGATGAAGGTCATATGTTGAAAAATGAAGATACAGCATTAGCCAAAGCCATGAGAAGGATAAGGACATTGCGCCGAATTGTGTTGACTGGTACACCACTGCAAAACAACCTGAAAGAATGTAAGTTCATTGAATGTGTTCAGACAGTTCAGATAAACCATCTGTACTCTTCAGGATATGATGTTCTTATAGCAGTGACTATGAAGTTTACTGCTTTCAAGGATATGGCACTCTGCAGTCTTGTAGGCTGTTCCCACCTTGCTGCCTCCTTCTTCAGTGCAGAAGACTCTTCTGTTCTGAATATGAAGGCAGCAGGTTCCTCTGAAATGTTGGTAATAATCTACCAGACTACACAGTCTTACCTACCAGTGTGAATAGCTGGTATAGTATGTCACTGTACATGTTTTTTTCTCCAGTACCTGACAAATGCATGAAGTCTGATCAGTTGTTGATCTGTTACATTGAAACCCACATTAATTATCCCCAATAATTTTGTTCATGTATGGACTTAATTTTTAGAGAAAGTTATTGGATTAAATTTTGAAGTTGATAACAGTGTTACGTCTCAATAATTACTCCAGTTAGTTTTATCGCCCTTCTAAACTGATACGATATTATTATATACTCCTCCACTGATGAAGCCGATCTTCCTTATTCCAAATAGAATTAATGAGAGTATGGATATCAGATTCTTGTGATAATAGTGAATGAAAATGTATTTTGTGTACATAATATATTTCATGTGGTGTCTTGAAGGCAGTACCTTGTGATGGTGTATGTGTATAACTGGGACAACTGTGGTGTGGTTAGAGGTTTCTGTGGCTGTCACTAGTTGGGGTTGCTGTCATCTGAGATGTAATAATGACATTGTGAATTGGGTTGTGTGAAATCATAACACATACCAGAAGACACTGAAAGGTCTTGTTAACAACTTGTTAATGTTATTGATGAGGAAGATGAGGAAATTCCACCTTCTCACATGAAATCAGAAGGAGTTCCAAAACAGTAACATGAGGCAAATAGGTGGTTACACTTTTAAATTCTTCTGCCTGTTTTCGGTAATGAAAGCTTTTGAAATTATTTGAGGTGAAAGAACAGGTACATAAAACAGCAAGAAAACAAACAGAAGAAAATAAATGGACCATTGAATCCAAAATCAGTGTTTATTGAGTGGAAGGATGTGACTGTAGAAAGAAGTGAACTCTTTGGTAGCAGCTGTACATGTGTATGGGGCACAAACCACACCTTTGGGACTACTGAGGAAAAGATCCAGTTGTGCAAACTAGTTACTGGAAGACAAGCAACATGTCACGTGATGATTCATGGCCATCATTAATATTATACAACCTTCAGCACAACAAATTCATATTAAATAAATATCTCTTTTTCAGTGTTCATGCCATCAGAGAGCACTGCAAGCCGGAGGATAGAAGATAAAGAATAACATAAGTTTCAGAGCTATTTATTGAATCTAAAAGTTCACCTGTTCATGATTCCTTCTATCAGAAAGGAATTCTGCTTCTTTTTTAAGCCAAATTCTTGATGTTCTCTCCTTCTATGTGTTTTGATATAACACTGAACTTGGGCTGTCTTTGTTTTTTATAAGCTGAAGGAATTGTGTGGGGTACCATTCAGCTCTTATGAAAATAGCAATTTTAAGAGCAAGACTTGTGGTATTAATTGCAGTTTTGTTTCACCAGATCATTGCATGGTTCAATTTGTGAAGCCAAACTTGCTTGGTACTCGGAAGGAATTTCTGAATCGATTTGTGAACCCAATTTCAAATGGGCAGTTTGAAGATTCAACAGCTCATGATGTGAAGATAATGAAACGTAGGGCTCATGTTCTGCACAAGATGTTGGAAGGATCAGTTCAGGTAGATTTATTTATTTCATAGAAGTATAGTATACATTATAGTAATTTTATTTATGTTTCAGAATTTTGTATCATATTCATTATGCCAATGAAAAAAAGATTGTGTTTATTTGAAACTCTTTTGTCTTGGGATTGGAATGACAAAAATGAGGGATTATGCAGTTTTAGTTAGTTTAGTGTCAATAAAAACAAATGTTGATACGATAGTGTCTACTTTGTTTTAAATACAGAATATTGTTGTGTAGACTGCATACCTTTGTATACATTTTATATACCTAGTTTTAGTTTTGTAGCCTTTCTTTCTAATTAGTCAGAATTTTCGTTAAGCACATGTCAATGAATGTTGCACTGGTTTATGGTCATAGCTGTAAGTTACAGCAGTAAAAGTAAACTTCAGAATTTGTATTAATGTTGCTAAGCAAAAAAAAAAGTTAAGGTTTCCCTGTAACAGACCATGGAGGCCCATGGGTTGTGGGATCTTGAGGTTCCCACATTTTCTAGACAATCAGCTCACAGATGGTGGTAAGCTTGTCAGCCATACATGCCAGCCACCCTTTACCTGCAGGAATATTCCTGGTACTCTTTTCTGTTAGAGGCTGACTCGACCCTAGGGCCACAGTGCAGCTGGAAGGATTGGGTAAATTAAAAAAATTCACCTCATCAGGATTCGTTCCCATGACCTTCCAACTTGTAGCATAGTGCCTCAACCAACTATGCAACCGCGCGCCCCCAATGTTGCTAAGTAGATTGCTTTTATAGAGTATAAATTGTCTCTTCTCATCATAAATGATGTATATAAAGTTCTGTTTGAAAGCAGGCTGTAGTGCATAAGTCAGAAATTCAAAATAAAGCCTACTAGTGTGCCCATGAAGAAAACTCACCACTGAAATTTCAGAAATTTTTTTGTTGTTCAGTATGTCAATTAATATATAAGTCTCTAGGTTTTTGGACACACATAATTTTTATGTCTTTCAGAACACAGTTCTGGTCAGGCTGTATGAAGGAAATGTCTTTGGAATTTCATATTGCAGCACTGTTAAGCTACTTGAACAAAGTGACATTACCTAAGAATGAATAAAAATGAAATTACACCATTCCATAATCTGGTGGCAACTTATTTCACCAGTTCTTTCACACCTTCTGCAGGAATTGAACATATGTCCCACGTTCCATAAAGATTGTAATATTATTGTATTTTTAGTTAAGCTGAAGTGCTGTGTGAATTCTCGTTTCATGACTCATTATTACAAAAACCAATAAAAATATACCAGGATAGAGTAACCTCCACTTCTTCCAATGAAAATATTTGTAATATGAGAAAGATCTTAATGTGTCAGTCATATTTAATCATTTGAGCGCTCTTTGGCTTTTATTGAAACAGAAAAATATGAGTTCTTCCAAAGTTAGGAGCACCATTAGGAATATTTGAGGTTTTCATGGCCGTGACTATGAAAAATGCCATCTTCTGGGATGTGGCACCGTGTAGATATTGTGTTAACTGACTTTTTGGACGTTGCATATGTATGGATTTCTCTAGTCTCAAAGTTCCTTCTTTCTCACCAGTGGTATAAACTGTACCACATCAGGACAAGTGAGAACTCTTCTCTTGAGTAATATATATTGTTTCCTTTGTGATGGGAGCAAAATTTTGAGAGAGTTGTACATTCTTCTGTTGCAGAGGTTTGACTATTCTGTGTTGACTCCATTTCTCCCACCAAAACATGAGTATGTAATCTCAATCCGCTTGTCTGAAGTTCAAATTAAGGCATATCGATATTACTTGGAACACTATGCTGTGGGTATAAGTGGGGAGAAGACCAAGGGAGCACAACTTTTTAATGACTTCCAAAACCTTTCAAGGATATGGACACATCCTAGGGTATTGCAGATGAATGCTGACAAGGCTGAAAAGACTGCTGAGAGAAAGGTACAACTAATGAATTAAAGAAATTATACTCCACAGTTGAAGAATTACAGAATAGAAAGAAATATAATTTGTTTGAAAGTGTCTATCTTTCCATAATTCTTAACTGTATATAAAATTGGGCATGACTGTTGTGGCATAAAATGGGGTACATAGAATGCTGAATTTATTGCCACATTGATATTTTATATGTACAGTAGTAACAAGAATAATTTTCTTAGCCCTTTTAACTTGAGATTGTTGTTTATCCAATATGCATTTTAGCACAGTATAGAGTGAATGGTATTTTGCTGATGAAAATCTTTCAGAACATTCAAAGGGGAAAGTATGCTTTTTATTTACTATGACTGGGGAAATTATTTATGTGTAGTATTCATTCTATATGGTTCAGATTTGGAGGAATTAACCTTTATGGGATGGGCCATTTAAATTCCGATGGTGGCAGCGGGACGGAATTAATTTAAATGCCCGCCATTGTAGAGTAATAAAAATTGTAATCATGTTACTCAAAATGCTGTGATTTCTACAATTTTTGTGATAAACGAACGAAATAAACTCTGCTTTTATCTAGAAAGAATATAGAATCAGATATTGTAATTTACAGATTTTAGAATCTGTAAAAATTGTTACACTGATTCCAAAAAAAAAATTTTCCCAGTTTTGAGCGTCTGTCCACAAAACTGCAGTCAGTTTCTGCAGTATAAATGCCTGTTGCTGACATCATTCGTACTGGTACTGGCTTATCTTCAAAAGGGGAGGAAATGTTTATGCTTTTATAGCACTCCAACCTTTCTGTATACAGGAGTGAGGTCACGTCCCTCAGAGACTGTCTGTGTATACAGGTATCTGCCACACAAGAAGTACTGTTATGCTTCTTAGAAAGGCCCACACATGGCCCCTTCTTCTACGTACTTTCAGTCTTATGTACCACATTCTAAATCGGTGACATTTATCAGCTGCCTATTAACTTTGGCTTTTTCAATGCGAAAGGGGGCCATGGTGCATAGTTGAAATTGCGATGTTTTATAAGCGTTACGAATACAGGAGACCACTCGCCATCACTGACCTACTTCCTGCTAATACTGACATTGCGTGAGTGTGCTTCACGTGGAAAACAGAGTTAATTACGGACAAAGAGCATGAATTGCGACGTCGGACTCTGCATTCAGTGACATGCAACATTCAGTTAGATGATGCAGGAGGGAAGACAGTCTACTTATAAAGCTGATGTCCAAAAATAATATAAGTAGAACAAGAATTTCTATCTTAAAATTAGATTTTAAAACACTGTGCGCACGCGTGGACTGCGCATACCCATACGGTGTCTTTCGTCCACCTCGGCTTTACTTTAAAGGTCTCCATACGGTGTCCTTTGGCTCATAAAGGTTAAGGCGGAAAATAAACGCCGAAATATCCACAAAAGTGTTCAAAATCTACTTCAAAGTATATCACACTGAAATTTTTTTGGTCACCTATTAAGTGGTGCAGATATTTTGTTATTTGAAAGTTTAAATAATGGACTTTGTAATAATAACATTTTTTCCTCTGTATGTATCACTGTTTGGCAGCATATGGAGTCAGATTCAGAGGGTTCCCTACGAGATTTTATTGATGATGACGATGACGACAATGATGAAACAACTAAATCATCAGGCAGTTCATCCTCAGATGAATCAGATGTACAAGGAATGACAAGAGGAGCAGGAAGCAAAAGTAAACCCACCAATAGAATTACCCGAAGGACTCGTAGCCAAGCTAACATTGAAGGTGAGTGGAGCCTTTGTATCTTAATCACTTCACTCTCTTATGCATGGAGAATCTACTGTGTATCCATTTCCAGTGTTTATCATGGTAATGCATGTCCTGTCCGCTTGGGTACTGTTTGACATGAGTGCCAAGAGAGATGACAGCAGCCAGATCGCCCAGGGCTGGATAGGTGACAGACCATGCCCAGTGACACTGGAGTGCCCATGACTACTGCTAGGCCAGGCATCACTGCAGGATGGCCCAAAAGGAATCACAGCCAATGCTATGTGCTGAAAACAGCATCAAGGGAGACCCTCCCCATCCTGAAGGAACCCTTGGTGGAACTGACCCCGGGGCAAGAACCGCATGTTCATCTGAGTGCTCATAGCAGAAATTGTAAACAAGTTTATGTCCTGTACATCTAATGCATTTGTGGAGCTAGGGCACTACATGCTGTGACTGGGTTAGGAAGAAGTATCTCTATGGAGCCCCCATGTGTGGCTCTTGGCTTCCTGCCTTGTGGTTGCATGATGCAAGGGAGTAGCAATAGCAAGACTGGAAAGCTTCATCAGAGTGGAAAATGACATCATAACATTTGCATGCACAACTGTTTGAGAAAAACTGTGCCCCCCCACCCATGGTTCTGGAGGCTGAAGAGACAGATTTCATTTCATTTCATTTTTATTTGGCACTCATAATTGCTACAACAGTAACACTCGAACAAGTCACATCATTAAATATGTCATTCTTGAAACCATTTTGCCCAAATGCCTAAAGGATTAGAATTTGTCAACAATATACAATCACAGCTGACATTGTTAACCTATAATTAAAATATAATGCACACCATCAACCCAGATAAACAGTAAAATTAGATACAATATGTAAATTGAAATGCAAGCCAACCTTACGAGTTCACCAAGAGAATCTCAAGTGTATTACAGTAAATCAAAGAGTCCTACATATGACCAGGTCAATCACTGGACACATTACGATACTGCAAGCAACCATTTGTTATCCATTTCCACTGCTGAACAGATGTTCTGCTATGCTTACTACTGCCCCTCTAAGAGAAACTCATACTATGCATAGAATGGATGATCTAGTAAAACACTTTTAGCCCATGTTTAAAGTCTTTACATCCATCTGACTTTCTTAATTCCAAAGGCAGTCTGTTGTACACTTTAATACCCATATTGATAACACTCTTCTTAAAAGCCAAGGTCCTTCAAGAATGGTTGGTAATGACATTCCTAGACTGAAAGTGTGTGTAAATAGTGAGTTCAGCTTGAGTCTGTGTTTAGAAATGGAATGCAGCATTTATGTATGTTAAAACAGTGCAATGAAAAGCAAGCAGTGAGTCTCAAGGTGGTAGTGCGAAGACAGTGTAATAGTGTTCAGTGAAGAGGTAGTGAACTAAAACAAACTGACACTGAGGCCATAAGTGACACCATGAAAATAACTGCCACAAATCAAGGTAGACATTCCAGTATTTATGTATGAGATGTCAAATATACTGAGACAAAATATTGCAAATTACAGACCAATCTCAATTTTGTCTTCTTTCCCCCCCCCCCCCC